>NC_133391.1:40421519-40727577 GCF_047511655.1 Castor canadensis
TGGAGGGAGACTGAAGAGTCGAACAAGGATGTGTATATCGGGAGTAAAGAAGGAGCTTAGTGCATAAAAGGGAGGTGTGGTGGTACATGCCTATAATCCCAGCACTCAGCAGGCTGCGGCAGGAAGATGGTGAGTTTCAGACCAGCCTTGGCTACATAGTGAAACTCTGAGACAGAATATACTCTAGCAGTCATGAACTCTAAATCTGAATTTGAGCTTAAATCTTTGAAGAAGCCCTCACTCATTCAGTAATGGAACTTAAACACGAAAGCCATGTTTTGGAAAAAGTCACATTAGCTCCAAAGAAAGAAGGTTACGAAGTCCATACCGTGGTTGATTTCTGGGTGGATGCAGAATTGGGTCTCTCTGCTTTTGAATACGGTGATTGGGAATGTAATTTTTTTCCTTCTTCATCCTCACCATCCGTCTCCTCATCAAAGTTCAAGCTACCAGAGATACCTGGCAGGAAAGGGAACTCTGTCAAAAGCAGCCAACACTGGTTTCAAATGGAGATCTTTGAAACAAAAATAGTTTTTAATTTTCTTGCTTAAAGCATCCTAACTGGGTTGGGGTCACTCGATGGTAGAGCACTTGCCCAACATGTGGGGCCCTGAGTTCAAATCCTACCACTACTACCACACCCAAAGAAAAAAACATGGGGGAAAATCCTAACTACTCTGACCCCAAACAGACACCTTACTCAAAATTTGACAATTCTTCATATTCTCACATACAACTCCTTGTTTTCTCTTCCACTATTGCCATCCTAATTTGTCTTTTTAAAACATTATGTCTAGCTGGGAACTGGTGGCTCACACCTGTAATCCTAGCTACATGGGAGGCAGAGATAAAGAGGATTGTGGTTTGAAGCCAGCCCAGGCAAATGGTTTGTGAGACCCTACCTTGAAAACACCCAACACAAAAAAGGGCTGAGGGCATGGCTCAAATGGTGGAGTGCCTGCCAGAGGGCACAGAGTCCTGAGTTCAAATCCCAGGAAGACAAAAATTAACAAATTATGTCTAGTGGGAAAATGTATTTGGAAACCATCTATCTGATAAGGTATCAATATCTGCAAGAAAGAACTCCAACAACAACAAAACAAATAAGGCAACTCAAAAACTGGACCAAGGACTAGGCTAGAAATTTCTCTAAAGATACGGAGGCCAATAAGCATATGGAATCATGCTGAGTATCAGTAGGCATAAGGGAAATGCAAACCAAAAGCACAAGACACCATTCCACCCCAGGAAAAGTCTGTTACTAGTTTTTAAAAATAAAAAAAAAAGTAAAAGAAGTAACGGAAAAAATGTGGAGAAACTGGAACCTTTGTGCATTGCTGGTAGGAAAGCAAAACTGTGCAGTTCCTGTAGAAAATGCTACGGCAATTCCTACAAAAATTCAACAGAATTACCGTGTAATCCAGCAATTCCACTTCTGGGTATAAACTGAAAGCAGATCTCAAATGGGTATTTGTACACAAATGTTCATAGCATAATTTATAATATAAAAATGATAAAAACCATCCATAAGCCTACCAATTGATGAATGGATAGGTAAATTGGAGTATATGCTTACAATCGAAAATTATTCTGTCTTTAAAAGGAGTGACGTTCTGGGCTGGGGCTGTAGAAAAGCACTTGAGTAGAATGCAGAAGACCCTGGGTTTGATCCCCAACACCAAGAAAAAAAAGGAATTAAGTTTTAATACATGCCACAATATGGACTAACTTTGAAGACATGATATACTAAGTGAAATGAGCTACCAGAAAAGGACCAATCTTCTAAGAGTCCACTAATACAAAGTACGTACAAAGTACAAATTCATAGACAGGATAGCAGCTATCGGGCTGGAAGGAAGGGGGCGCTATTCTGAATGAGTATGTAGTGTCAGATGAAAATATTGCTGTACAGCAACCCAAGCGACTTACTACCACTAAACTGCACTTAGAACTGGTTAAAACAGCAAGGAAATTTTACGATGTATCTTTTACCATAATAAAAAAAAATTCTCTATACCAGTTACTTTTCTTTAGCTCTTACTGTTTGTTTTTTGGGATAGGGTCTTGCTATGTAGTCCAGGCTGGCCTTGAACTCTCAACTGGTCCTCTTCCTAAGTGCTGGGATTATAGGTTTATTAGTTACTTTTTTGTCTTCCTATATTTTATTAATCTCCGGTCTAGGAATGCTTTAAATACTACTACCTTGGATTTATATAGCACATTTTATAGAAAAAAATTTTTTTTGGCAATACTGTGGATGAACCCAAGGGCCTTGCACATGTTAGGCAGGCATCCTACCACTGAACTACACCCTCAGTTCTATAGAAAACTTAAAATTATTGGATGAAAGACAATTTTTTTCTTTTTACCCTCACATGTATTTGAATTAGAGGCAGAGATTCTGATAGTCTTAAGTTTTGATTTGGCTTTGTGGTACTGGGACCTGAACTCAGGGCCTTCACCTTGAACTACTCCACCAGCCCTTTTTCTAGATAGAGTCTCGAGAGCTGTTTGCCCAGGCTGGCTCTGAACCGAGATCCTCCTGATCTCTGCCTCCTGAGTAGCTAGAATTACAGGTGTGAGTCACGAGTGCCCGGCCTGGTTTGTGTCTTGTTTGTTTATGAGACACATAATCTAGAGAATAGAAGTGTGTGACAAAAGAAGTACGGTGCACAGATTTACTATGTGTGTGGAGAGGCTCAGGGAGAATTGTTTCCTCAAGAGCAAGAGGCAGAGTAGGACCACAATTAAGCCTTTTCTCTTTGGTCCAGAGTGAAGACATCCCTTGCATAATAATTGAAATGGCCTCCAAGTATGGATCTATGAGCAAATTTATAACGTTAGCGTGGCTTTTCCTCCAAATCACTTTGTGCCCACATTCAACCATCTCAGAGGAGAGAAAACTATGGTCCACTCTTACAGTGCATAAATAAATTGGTATTAGCTTTATTCCAGGATACCCAATATAAGACAAAGGTTAGTACAACAACAACAACAACAACAAACCTCAAGTAAAAACATGTGTCCACCCAAAACTCATACAACAGCCCCACATCTGTGGTTTCAGTAACCTTGTCAACCACAGCCCAAAAATATTAAATGGAAAATTCCCCACTTGAAAGAGAGCGCATACTCACATAACTTTTATTATGGTATATTGTTACAATTGTTCTATTTTATTTTAAGTTCTTGTGGTTAATCTCTTACTGTGACTAATTTATATATCAGAATTTCTCACAGATATGTATGTCTTGGAAAAACAAACCACTCACAAAGAGCCAGTATTGAATGATTCAATTTATCTGACATGTCCAGATAGGCAAATCCAGAGACAGTGTATGGAATGCTGGTTGCCAGGGCCGCAGGGATTGGAGGGAAATGAGAGGTGAACGCAGGTTTCTTTTTGGTGTGATTAATTTTGATAATGCTTGCTTTCTTTGAATACACTAAACACCAATTTATTGTTCCAATTTAAATGGGTGACTTATATGGTATATAATTTATATCTCAAAACAAATGGTTTTTTCCTTTTTGTTTTTGGTATTTTAGTTTTGGTTTGTGAAGGACATTTCTTAGTCTTCTACTTCCTAAAATGTTAACACATTTTTGGTAGCAAAAAGGCAGAAAATGCTTGAGATCTGACTACTGTGCAGTTACCTTCACGCAGTGCTGTTTTTAAATGCCATTTTCATACCAAGAACTCAATTTATGTGAACACGGCCTTTTTTTTTTTTTTGGCACTACTGGAATTTGAACTCAGGGCCTACACCTTCAGCCACTCCACCAGCCCTTTTTTGTGATGAATTTTTTTGAGATAGGATCTCGTGAACGATTTCCCCAGGCTGGCTTTGAACCACAATCCTCCTGATATCTGCCTCCTAAGTAGATAAGATTATAGGTGTGAGCCACCAGTGCGCAGCTATGTGGACATATCTTAAGGTAAAGACCAAGCATTTCTCCCAAATATTTAAGACAATCACCTTGGACCTATTTCAGGGATTTAATTCTGTAGACTTACCAAAGAATGAACCTTTCAGCCAAGACGCAGGCCAGGGAGGCAAAGAACTCTCAGCACTGAAGGGCCTGTTCTGAGGAGGAGCCCAGTGGCTCCACAGCCAGCATAGAGGGAGGCAGTATGGCTTCTACAGCCAAAGATAAAGAGCTAGACTAAGCTGGGCACTGGTGGCACACCCTATAATCCTAGCTACTTGGGAGGCTAAAATAGGAAGGATCATGGTTCGAGGCCAGTCTGGGCAAATAGTTCATGAGACCTCATCTCCAAAATAACCACAGTAAAATGGACTGGAAGTATGACTGAAACAGTAGAGCACCTACTTTGCAGGTATGAAGCTCTGAGTTCAACACCCCAGTCCCACAGGGCTCCGGTGGCTCACGGCTGTAATCCTAGCTACATCAGGAGGCAGAGATCAGAAGGATCGCAGTTTGAAGCCAGCCCAGGCAAACAGTTCCACAAGACCCTATCTCAAAAAACCCTTCACAAAAATAGGTCTGGTGGAGTGGCTCAAGGTGAAGGCCCTGAATTCAAGCCCCAGTACTGCAAAACAACAATAACAACAAAAACCCAGTCCCACCAAAAAAGAAAAAAAAAAAGAAAGAACTAGACTGACAGAGAACCTTGGTCTGCCACTGGTCAACTGGACAACTTTGGGTAAGTAACTTAGCTTTTGGTTAAACAGAAAGTTCTTTGCTTTGACTCCCACCTACTCAACTGCACCTTTTACTTTCTTTTGCTATAAAAGTGTGGTAGTAAAGTAATAGGGAAGTGTCACGATGGCCTTCATATTACACAGGGAAACCGAGGCAGGGAGAATGAAGTAGTTTGCTCCTTTCCCTGCCAGATGGTATAGACAGCAAACAGGTTCCAGAACTGTGCTGCCTCTATACACCCTGCACTGCGGCCACTTGTACCCATTGACACAAGCATCTCATGTTTTCTACATCTGGGTGCACATGCTATCTCTTCTGCTCAAGTTTGCCTCCTAACTACCAGTGTGATCTAAGACAGACACTGGTCTCTCTTTTAATCCTCAGGCAGGCTCTCACTCTGTAGCCCAAGTTAGCTTTGAACTGGTATATCCTCCAGCCTCTGGCTCCTGAGTGCTGGTATTACAGGCCACCATGCCTGGTTCAGAGCTAATTTTATATACACAATGGAGACAAAGCTCTCTTGGGTACTGCTAGCTTTTTTGGCTCACTTGCTTTGCTTTGTTGGTGCTGGGCTGAGCCATGGCCTTAGAGCATGCTAGCCACTGAGCCCAGGACCGAGCTGTCAAACGAGACATTCAGCAGATGCCCAACATGTCAGTGCCAAACAGCTTCCCCAGGTGACACCAGCACACTGGCAGACTGCATCCTGCTGGGCTCAGCTCATCATGAGCTCCATGCTGCCCTCGTCCCTCATGCTGCCCTGGCAGTCATCTCATCTCTCCTCTGCTTTTCACTTTCACACTATATTGTAACAACCCTGGGTCAGGCACCTGTCAAACCATCTCCTAACTGGTTCTCCTGCTTCTAGGCATGATCTCTGATTCATTCTTCATGCTGCTCCTTTTTGCTCTCTCTCTGGAGAAGGAATCTTCTCTTCACACATGCTAGGCAAGTGCTCTGCCACTGAGCTATATCCCCAACCCTATGCAGACTAATTTTTCTAGGGCCCTCCTAGGTTTTTGGGTTTTTTCTAAAAGCCCTCATAGGTTCCTATTATGCTTTAGACAAACTCCTCACTCCTGCCCTGGCCTAAAAGAGCCAGGTAACTAGAGCTGCTCACCTGTACAACCCTCTCCCCAACCATCAGGTCACACTCAGCTATGCCATCTGAATAGGCCAGCTCCCACCTGTGTCAGGCCCTCACACAGACTCCACTTTCTCTGGGCAGCGTCCCAAACCTCCAAGCCTGGGGTCAGGTACCCTTTAGGGACTCTGTGGCACCTTGACTTCTTGGCTACTTAAGAGCTCAGAATAACCATTCTCTGAGAGCAGGAATCAAGTTTACTACTGTGTCCTAAAGGCCTAGGTAATGCCTGACACAGATACACTCAGAACCTATGTTCCAAATGGAGGCACATACGAATCTCCTCTACCATTCTGTAGACGCTCCTGATTCATCTGTTCCAGGAACTAGCAATGCCTACCTAGTACAACATTGGCACTCAGGAGGTATTTATTCCTTATTGGGCTTCAGATTTCTTATTTGAAAAATAGGCAAACATTTAGCTGAGCATAGTGGTGAATGATATAATCCCATTACTTGGGAGACAGGCAGGAGGATCACGAGTTTGAGGCCAGCTTTGGCTACAAAACAAAACCCTGTCACAAGAAAGGGAAGAAACAGAAAAGCTAGGCATGTTGGTAACACACCTGGAATCCCATCACATAAGAAACGGAGGCAGGAGGATCTCCAGTTTCAGGGCAGCCTGGGCTACATAGCAAAACCCTGTCTAAAAAACAAAACAAAAAGAAAGGAAGGAAGGGAGGGAAGGAGGGAGGGAGGAAGAGGTATGACAGATGCTTCATCCCTTCTCACTATAAAATTATTTTTCTAAGGAACAAAGAAGGGACCTCTGAAACACACAGGAGTATTTATGGACTGAAGATTCCACTGGCAGAAAGCAAGCTCTCAGTCACCATGGACTATGGATGGAGGCAGGGCACAGGTGTTGAGGGCAACTTTGTGGAAAGAGGTGGGGACTGAAAAATAGAGAGAGAGAGAGAAATAGATTTTGTAATGCTCAACACCATCACCTCCATAAATCCTAAACCACATTACAAGCACTTTTGAGTCATGTAGATTGTTAACCAACAGTGAAAGAAAGGAACAATTGTATAACTGATTAAGAAGACAAACTGTCTTCAATCATTACCAATCCTCACTGTGCACCAGTGGCTCATGCCTATAATCCTAGCTACTTGACAGGTTGAGATCAGGAAGATTAAGGTTCAAGGTCAGCCTGGCAAATAGTTCATAAGACCCCCATCTCCAAAGTAACCAGAGCAAAACAGATGGGAGGTGTGTCTCAAGTGGTAGAGTGCCTGCTTTGCAAGTATGAAGCCTTGAGCTCAAACTCCAGTCCTACCAAACACACACACACACACACACACACACCCACCTCACCATGTTTTTGGAGAATCTCCCGAAGGTCTGGCTTGGAAGCAGTGTCTGGAGCACTTTCCCCATCCACACTTCCTTCAGTGTCCTCTTCTGTAGCAGAGGAGCCCACTGAGAGAACATGCAGTTTGTTTTCCAAATCTTGAGTATCTGGCTTCAGAAAGGCAGCTGGCCCATCAATGCCTATGATCCAAAATAAAGAGGGCAGTGTTTATCCAGTATTTAGCTGGTTGGCTTTAGTGGATGTGACCAGAATTAAGAACTACCAACCCAGGTCGGGTGTGTGGTATCTCCAAATTAAACAAACAAACAAACTGAAATCCACCTCCCCTTTTCTCTTTCCTCTATACCACAAGAACATATGTCTGAGACTGGTGGTGATTTTATTAACAGTTTTGTTTGCTTTGATGTTGCACATTAGAAATTTAGGATTGAGAATAAGAGCTGGGGGTGCTTAGCAGGCAAAAGGCCTTCCATTCCATCCCCAGCACCAGAGAGAGAGAAACAAGTAGATCCTGTCCACACCCTGCTAAGGGACACAAGTGAGAGGCTCTTATTTCTACCTAATCTCCTCTTCCCTCACCATCTCAGATGCTCCCCTGAGCTACCTACTGCAAAAATGGATGTTCTCTACTACTCCTGGCTTCACGGTCTTCCTCTGCCATGGTCTTGCAATCAAAACTATAAGCTGCTCAGTGATGGGGTATAGCTCCACACCTCTAGTATAAATGAACTCCTGGGCTCCATTCCCAGGAATAAAGAAAAAAAACCCCAAAATTTCAAGCACCTCAAATGGCAGAGCATCTGCTTTGCAAGCATGAAGCCCTGAGTTCAAACCCCAGTCCCACCAGAAAAAAAAAACTAGAAGAACTCATTTGGCATCTAAAAACAATAGTACGAAGATGGACATGAACTTGAAGGCATCTTTTATTCTACTCAGATGTGGAATGTGATTATAAAGATTTAGGAAGGTACCTAGAAGTGATGCTAATTTTGTCCTTGTGCTCCATCTCAGACTCCTCCTGCCTTCTTTTAGGTCTGTGAAAAGTGTACCCCCGCAGAAGTGAGCTGCCTAAATACACACCATGGAGGACGACGTCGCTGGGTGGGGTCTGAGGATCCACCAGAGGCCTGTGCTCCTCGCTACCTCTTGGCTTCAGCCGCCGGAGCCTGGCTTCGGGGTTTGGCTGGACCATGAGGGGCTCCAGGCGCTTCTTTCTCTGCTTCTTCTCCAGCAGTGCCCTCTAGGAAGGAAATGTGATATTACAGCTAGGAGACCAGTCACTTTGAACAGTCTCAAATGGGAAACTGAGACACAGTTTTTTGTTTGTGTTTTGAGACAGGGTCTTGCCATGTAGCCCAGGCTGGCCTAAAACTCATGATCCTCCTGCCTCAGCTTCCTAAGGACTGGGATTATGGGCCTGAACCACCACGTCCAGTTTTACAGTCTTCCACAAATGTTGACTGATCACCTATAAAAACTTATTTGAAATTACAACTGAGACCATGATTCAAGTCTACTGCAAGTACAGATGGTCACTACATTGCTCTCAAAGCAGGATCACACGTTAAAAATGTATAAACCAGCCAAGCGCTGGTGGCTCAGGTCTGTAATCCCAGTTACTCAAGAGGCAGAGGCCAAGAGGATGGAGGTTCAAAGCCAGCCCCAGGAAATAATTCACAAGATCCTATCTTGAAAAAAATAAGTGGCTCAAGTGGTAGACCACCTGTCTAGCAAACATGAGGCCCTGAGTTCAAACCCCAATACTGCTAAAAAAACAAAACCAAAAACATACAAATGCACACATGTGCACAGGGAAATGCTGAGAGGAGCACAGCAACAGTGGCTTCTCCAGGTGGCAAAATATGAATACTGTTTCATTTTTTCAATTTTCTATATTTTCCTACTTTTGAATTTGGAAGGACAAAATACTTTTGGTGCTGAGAATCAAACCCAGGGCTCCTACATGCTAGGCAATCACTCTACCACTGAACTACACCCCCAGCTCTGAGAAACAATTTTATTATCCCCTGAAGCCCAAGTTATTTTCATGTTTAATCAGCCATAGAGCAGTAGCTTTGTTTTCGTGTTCATCTTTTTTTTTTTTTTTGCATACTGGGATTTGAACTCAGGGCCTACACCCTGAGCCACTCCAACAGCCCTTTTTAGTGATTTTTTTTTTCAAGATAGGGTCTCAAGAACTATTTGTCCGGGCTGGCTTCGGATCATGATTCTCCTGATCTCTGCCTTCTGAGTAGCTAGGATTACAGGCGTGAGCCCCAGTGCCCAGCTTTCTTGTTCATCTTATAAAAATTGAACAAATTTTTTCCAGAGAAGGGAAAAAAAAGGACAGCAGGAACATTTCAAATGGAAAGCAATCAGCTCTACTGATAAAAGCGAGGTAAAGAGAGGGGCTGGGGTCAGCTCAGAGGGAGTGCTTGCCTAGCATGTGCAAAGGCCCAGGATTCCATCCTCAGCACCACGAAAGCAAGAAAGAGCTGGACATGTGGCATGCCTGCAGTCCCGGCTACCTGGGAGGTGCTGGGAGGATCCCTTCAGCCCAGGAGTTTGGGGCCAGCCTGGGCAACAGAGCAAGACCCTGTTTCAAAAAAATGAAACAAAACAAGAACAAGATAAAGAAGGTAAAAAAGCATGAGACCATGAGAAAGGTCTCATGGAAAGGCAGGTTCAATTATAAATACTATTTTTAAACTCTGGCAAACAAAAGCTTATAATGCATAGAAATTATGGATCTGGGATATCTGTGAACAGGAAAAATGCCAAGACCCGAGGTAAAAACTGAAGCCATGATTAAAGAGCAGACATTATAACCTAAGCAGATAGCAAAAGGCCAGCTACTACCTGTTTTTTCATTGACACTGCTTTTCAAAAGAACCTGCAGGAAGAAGAACCAGTCCAAGGGATGAGACTAACCACAGGAAGGAAGGAAGTATGCTTTTCCTGAACAGGGCGGATGAAAGCAGGCGGATAAATTGCAAACACACACACAGGAAATTGGCTGGTTTGTTTTTTACTCAACCTTGTATATAGAGGTACACTGGGAGAGTTAAGGTAACGGACTATACCGTTGAAAATGACTAGATGTCAGCCAGGTGCAGTGGCTCACTCCTATAATTCCAGCTACTCAGGAGGCAGAACAGGAGGATCAAAGTTTGAGGGCACCCCCAGGCAAAAAGTTCCCAAGACCCCCTATCAACTAATAGGCCTGACATGGTGGCATATGCCTGAAATTCCAGCTATGGGAGGCCATAGGTAGGAGGATCATAGTCTGAGGCTGGCTCAGAGGCAAAAAGCAAGACCCTATCTGAAAAATAACCTAGAAGCAAAAAGGTGGTTAGGGGGCTAGGGGCATCACTCAGGTGGTACAGCTCTTGCCTAACACTAACAAGAACAAGAGGAAGCCCAGTGTTGGGGTTCTGCCTAGCAAGCACAAGGCCTTGAGCACAAATCCCAGTCCTGCAAAAAAGAATAGATGATCAGAGTAAAGATTATTGATATTTTTGTGTTTTGATAATTTTTTGGATTTTACTTTATTTTGAGATTTCATGAATTACCACAAATTCATGCCAGGATCTAGCAAACATGAGTTCAAACCCCAGTGTCCCCTCCCCCCACAAAAAAAGAGAGACTGCTGTATCTTATCTATATGGCCACCACTCTTAAATTTCATAAATCCTGTAACTGTGAAATGACGGATGAAATAAAAACATAAGCAACAGCCTAATCCATTTTACCAACACATGAAAAGGAAGACTGTACTACAGAAAACCTGCATTCAGCTTATGGTCTGGAAAAGGGAGGCTGAAGACCTAGGATTTGATCAGAATTATCGAGTGTTTTCAAGAAAGACACTGAATCGTGTAGATAAGAGTATTCCTTTTCCTTTTTTTTAAGTAGTGAATGGTGACATCAAAGTAAACAATGAGGAGATACAGGGGGAATTTCCACCAAGGGGCTTTATCCAGTGAGATGATAAAGCTCAGGTAAGCCTCAAATTAACGATAGCTTGATCTACTATGTCTCAACTTCCCACAGATGCTGGGCTGAAGCCACAGTGAGACTCCTGGAGTGAGTGGACCAAGCACAGAGCAAAGCCAGCAAGGTCAGAATGGCTGTCTAAGGTCTACTGATTTGGTTGAAAATAACTAATCTCAGTGGCATGGTGGCTCACGCCTATAACCCTGACTACTTCAGGGCAGACACTAGGAGGATTATGGTTGTGGTCTGAGTCCAGCCCGGGGAAAACTTTAGTGAGACCCCATTTCAACTAAGAGGCCAGTTGTGGTGTCATGTGCTACAATCCTAGCTATTGGGAGGCATAAGTAGGAGGACCAAGGTCCGGCAGGCCCAGGCAAAAAGCAAGATCCTATCTGTTTTGGGTTTTTTTTTTTTTGGTAGTACTAGGGTTTGAACTCAGGGCTTCACACTTGCTAGGCAGGCACTCTACTACTTATGCCGCCGTACCAGCCCTTTTTTTGGGTGTTGGGTATTTTCAAGATAGGATCTCACAAAGTATTTGCCCAGGCTGGCTTGGAACCGAAATCCTCCTGATCTCTTCCTCCTAGCTAGTGCCTGGCTAGCAAGACCCTATGTGAAAAAGCCGAAAAGGATTGGGGTCATGGCACAAATGCTAGAGCACCTGCCTAGCAAGCACAAAGCCGAGTTCAAACACAGTACAACATAACAACCGCAACAATAACACAACCCAAACACAACTAACCTCCTGCACACAGTAAGACCATAGGAAGCCAAGACAAAAAGTTTTAAATTAGACATCTTAAAGTATCAACTAAGTGTACTGTGACCTGTCTTAGAAGGCAGGCTTCTGCCCAATGGGGCTGTGCCTGCACTTCAGCCCACTTTCCACCAGATGGCGTAAGCTCTCTACCTAACCTGCATGCCTGTGGAGCACTGTCACAGCAAGTCAGGAAATCCTTACAAGCTGTAGCCAGCTGAGGTGCCCACATACCCGAAAATAAGTGTGTGCCAATAAAGCCAGTAAAATAAAGGCAAAATACACACCATGGGGAGGCGCTTCAACAAGAGATGCTGGGACAACTGGATGTCCACATGTAAAAGAATGCACTTTCTCAGATGTAATACCAAAAAGCATAAGGGACCGAAGAAAAACATAGGGAAATTCATACCTTAATGCTGAAAATGATACCCGCAAGAAGATAAAGACAAGTAACAGAATGGGAGGAAATGTCTACAAATCACATTTCTGATAAGGCGCTTGGTTCTAGAATCTATAAAGAACTTAACTCAGTAACAAAAAGACTTTAAAATGAGCCAAGGATTTAGACAGACATTTCTCAAAGGAGGCCACCAAGCACATAAAACCTGTTCAATGCCATTAGTCATTAGAGAAAGGCACGTCACCGCCTCACAACCACTAAAATGGTTGCAATCAAAGACAGTAACAAGTGTCGGTAAGACATGAACAAGTCGAGGCCTCATGTAGCTGGAGGGAAGGAAAAATGGTCTAGCCCTTAGGAAAACAGACTGGCAGCTCCTTAAATGCTAGACAGTTAGCACACAGTCCAGCAATACCACTCCTAGGTACAGACATAAGAAAAATGACGATATTTTCAGAGAAAAAATTCTACACTGATATTCGGCTATCATTTATGATAGCAAAAAAGTGGGAAGAGTGCAAATATCCAACAACTGATGAATGGCGAATCATGTGCTACCCCACGGTGTTACCCAGACATACAATGGGGACGAGGTACTAAGATATTTACCCTACAAGCCAAACAGCCAGACACACATAGCACATGCTGTGTGAGTCCATTTATATAAGATCTAAAAACTATCCGTGTACTTTAGGCATACATGTATGCTATATAAATTATATCTCGATGAAGCTTTTAAAAATTCCATATGGTTGCTGGGTGCCGGTGGCTCACACCTGTAATGCTAGCTACTCAGGAGGCAGAGAGCAGGAGGATCAAGGTTCCAAGTCAGTCCAGGCAAATAGTTCTCAACACCCTATCTTGAAAAAACCCATCACAAAAAAAGGCTGGTGAAGTGGCTCAAGGTGTAGGCCCTGAGTTTGAGTCTCAGTACTGAAAATAAATAAATACATAAATAAATGACAGCATGTGCAAATTATCTTAAAATGTAAAAAAATTTTTTTCTTTTTTGGCAGTACTGGAGATTGAACTCAGGGTCTTGAGCTTACTAGACAAATGTTCTACCACTTGAGCCACATCCCAGTTCTTTTGGTCTTTTAGTTTCTTTTGAAATAGAAAGTCTCTACCTGCTGAGAAGCTGGGATTACAAGAATGTAAGGCTTTTAAATGTCAAATTCAAAGTTAATATAACAGGAAACCATGACAAATATGAAATAAACTAATCCATAATACTGTAATCTGGGTTATGAAAGAATAATTTAGGAAAAGGGAAATGGCCCATATAGAAATAAGGGAAGATGGAAGTGCCCAACCTGCTTTACTCTGTGTCTCTAGTGCTGTCCATGGCAGAGTCCTTCCTGTTAAGGTGACCATCCATTCACTGCTCTGGCTGGTGTAACCCTTCAGCAGAGTAAGATGACTGCCCTCCACATTACAGAGACTCACCATAAAGATCACTTTACAAACTCCATGTGCTCTGAACTCAGCAAACCATGCTGCTTCCTGTTCGAGGTCTTTTGGGGATGTGAAGGCCAGCCAACTCTGGTACACTCTTCCCCAGAGAATAATTCCTTCACTGAGACTTACCACTTACAAGGTTAGCTGCTATGAACCAATCCTCACACAGCCAACTAGCTTTGGTCATCCTTAGCAATTCATTTCTCATCTGACAGAGCTTGTGAGCAGTGACTCTCCACCAAACAGACATGGCTGGAATAGAATTCCTCAGGGGTGTCAGGCCTTCACTGATTATCACTGGCCTGATGGACAGGTTCTGTACCCCTTGGGTTGGCCTGCTCTGGACTGAGGCTTTCCCCAAGACACTACCTGCTACAGGGCCTACCAGAGCAGCCACCTCGCCTTCGTCCACAGGCCTCCATCCAGCTCAGCTGAACCTGTGACACTTCAACACCCTATATTCTACCATTACCCCCAGTCTCACCTTAACACAGAGAAATAGCTGAGGCCAACAGACTGTAGGTGCCCAAATCCAGAGTTAGAAGTGGAAGCAACGCCTTCAGATTCACAGCCAGTGCCTGTCCTGCTCAGCTCAGCTCCACTGGGAGCTAGGCCACTCCTTCCTATGCACGGCCATCCTCACGCTACTAGCTAACACCACTGGACACAAGGCCCAAAGAATTTTTTCTTAAATTGAAAAATTCCTATTGAGTTTTCTCTTTATAGTCTTTGAATCTCTCTGGAGGACATCTGAGTGTCAATGCCAGGAACTCGGCCAAAGTGAAGGAAGGAGACATCATTTTTTTATTATTTGAACTCTTATTATATGCTTTTATTACCCATATAAAAACATAATTTTTAAAAATTTCACGCTATAGAAAGACTTACAAAAGTCCCAGCGTTTATGCTATATGCATACCACATACAGTACTCTCACTGAAGAGAGTAAAAACTATGAAATACTGGGACCACCTTAAAAAAATCCAGAAAAATGTATCTATGTCAAAATTCAAAACTAAAATCTTGAAACATTATTTAACAGATACACCACAGATTTCATTTAATATTAGCAGAGCATGTCCTACTGGCCTTGTAAAACTAGGATGCCTAAGAATAAAAATGAATAAAAATACAGGATCTATTTTTTTCTTTTAGATGGATGGGACACACACAGGGTGTTGCGCAGGCGAGGCTCACTCTCGGCCGCTGAGCTCCATCTCCACCCAGATCTGCACTTCTGAGGCCACTTCGCCCTAAATACACTTTGCTATACAGTGGGATGAAGGCAGAAAACGGTTTGACACATGATTCTGATTCTGGGGGTACTCAGGTTTGTTATATAAATAGTTGGCCTCTGTGTCCACAGGTTCTGTATCTGAATTCAACCAACCTCACATCAAAGGTATTTGGAGGAGCCCCACCCCCCCACCTCCCCACCTCCCCACCTCCCGCCCCGTGCACCTGCACTGAGCATGCGCAGACTTCTTTTCCTGCCATTATTCCCTAATCAGCACACAGCACTGTTTCCAGCGTTCCCACATTCACACTGTACTAGGTACAAATGATCCAGGGTGATCTAAAGCACCGGGAGGATACACCGCACCCCGTGCCAACGCTACGCTGGAAGTCATATGGGACTTGAGCGTCCTGCACTTTGGTATCTGGGGCGGAGTGTGGGGGGCGCCTGGGACCAATCCCTATAGATACTGTGTGTGTATACACGCGTGCGTGCGTGCGTGCGTGTGTGTGTGTGTGTATATGACAGTTTCCCCCACAATCGCTGTCAATCAGTTACTTTTTTCTAGTTTTAAGTGATTACACCATTAAAGTGATTTATTAGGCCATAAATTCCATTACTATTTCCAGCAGCATCATAAAGAAGGCAATTTAGCCATACTTTTGTCACCACAGGATCTAAACATCTGAGTTGTTACTGGTCCTATCTATGTAGATTAGCACTATTGAACCTTCCTGAATTAGAAAACGTTCATATCAAAAAGCAAATATGAAAGCAATGAGTGCCAGGTCCAGGTCCTAAGCTGTCTAATCATCATAGCTGTAACACACTAGACTGCTCGTGTAGTCCCTCCTTCACTTAAATATTTAATAAACAATTATCATATGCCTGGCCCCATGCTAGGAAATTTTGATGTGACGACCATCAAAGCACACTTGGTACTGAAATGGCACTCTATAACCCACAAAGAAAGCAATAGCCATGTGTTAATTAAAAATAAATCTTTAGAGCCATGCACTGGTGCCTCACGCCTGTAATCCTAGCTACTCGGGAGGCAGAGATCAGGAGGATCACAGTTCGAAGCCAGCCTGCACAAACAGTTTGTGACACCCTATCTCGAAAAACCCCTATCACAAAAAATTGGGCTGGTGGAATGGTTCAAGGCCCTGAGTTACACACACACACACACACACAAAAAAATAAATGTTTGAAAACACCAGACTTGGTTCTCGTTCTCACAGACAGTCTATCCAGTCAAGGAAACAAACATAAGTAAAATTACTCCCCCTTTCCAAAAAAAAACTGTGACTAAAAAATGACATCAGAATCCATATACAATGAATAAACCCTTAAAAAACAAAACAAAACTAAGTACCAGAGCAGCAAGTTCAGATCACATTGCAGGACATAAAAGTCTTGTAGCAAAATGAAATTACAGTGCAGGGGGTATGTAAGTAGCAGAACCAAGTCACTACACAGAAATACAATGTCAACCTTTGCTGTGGTCTGGGAGTAGCCCCCCAGCTGCAAATTTGGTCCCAGTGTGGAGATGCTGAGAGGGGTGCAACTTTAAGAGCTAGGGCCTGGCAGAAGGTGGTTAGGTTATTTGGGCATCTGTCCTGGGAAAGGGTTAATGTGGTTCTCACTCCAGGACCTCAGTGAGTTCTAGGAGCAAGTTATTATAAAAATAGCAAGTCTTCCCACCCCCACCCCCAACTGTCTGGCTTCCTGACTTGCCATGTGATCTAAATTCTACACATAGCCATTTCCCTTTTTGTTTCTCTGCCATGTTGTAGTGCAGCCAAAGGAGCCTTCACCAGAGGCCAAACATAGTGCTGCCTTATCTTGGACTTCCATGTCTCCAAAAATGTGAGCTAAACAAACCTTTTTTCCGTATAAAGTACCAGCCTTAGGTATTTTGTTACAGCAATGGAAAAGGGACTGATACAGCATTCTTCTAATTCTTGTCAAAGATGACAGGGATTTTCAGTGATTGTAGCTCCAAATCCAGTTAACTGCAGATATCCTCAAAGCACTCTGGTCTTGCCATAGCCCAGAACCTTGGTCCAGCAACAATGAACTCCAGCACTGCTTAATGAGCAACCCTGAGAGCTCTTTCCTTCCCAGCCTCTTCCCACGACCCTACCAAGGCGTCAGAGTCAACATCATGGGCATCAGGGTCAGTATAACTCTCCACCAATTTCAGAGCGGAGACTCTGCTCACCTGATTGTCCAGTTTCAGCTGTCGAAGCTTCATGGTCTCATCTTCAAAGGCACTGTTTCAAAAAAAATAAGAAAAGAAATCATCGAGAAAATCATTCCCTCTATTATGTACTTCTCTAGGCTACTTGGAATCCACCAATTCTGCCTTAGAGAAAGCATCAGCTTCTAGAGACGGCTCACAGTGACTGCACACATACTACACAGAGAACCTGAGACTGGAATGAAATACACACAGGGGAAGAAAGAGAAGGTAGCACAGATTCCGTGTCAAGCCTGCAGGGATTCATTCATTCATTCATACTCACTCTCTCACTCTCTCTCTCTCTCTTTCTCCTCACCCAGGGCCTTACCACATGCTATGCAGTGTGCTCTAGCACTAAGCCATACAGCCAATCTTTTTGTTTTCAACCATGTATGGAGAACTCACTATGTTCCAACTCAGTGCTAAGCATTTAACATGCACTATTTGAATTACTCCTCGAAACAAGCCTATGAATTAGACAACTATTATTTTTCACATAGTGAAGAGGAAGAAACAGAGGCCTGGAGAACTGTGCCCAAGTTAATACAGAAAAAAAAAAAAAAAAAAAAAAAAAGCCAAACCTGGCCTCCTTCTAGGGTCTGAATTAGACTTGAAGTCAAATAGACTTCTCTTTCTTTAGAGCAGGTTTGATGAGACTGGACAGCCTCTCACTAGCACTGTCTGATTCCTGAAGATGTTTAGGTTGTCATTAGGACATGTATGCACACACAAGATTTCACAGCACCGAGAGACAAATTTGTTAGATGGAAGAGAAAAAGGACAAAAAACTGAAGCAAACTGCTGTCTTCAGTCAATAAACCAAACCTTTCTGAACTTTTTTTTTTTTTTTGACAGAAATTCACTCTCTCTGTTGGCCTGGACTACGGCACTCAAGCAATCCTCCTGCCTCAGTCTCCTGAGTAGCCCAGGTGACAAGTGTATGCCACCATGCCCAACTTCAATTTTTAACTCTCTGAGGCCTTCTGTATAATTCTGACAACTCCCTAACTTAAGATTCCACTCTGTTTCTCAGCATTCTTGGGAAGAGTGAAGGTGTGAGCGAAGCAAAAATGGTTCCAGTTACTTGGATGATAAATTGTTACCAGCAGTTTACTGCCAGAAAAACTGCAAGTACCCAGTCCCACTTCAGGAGAAAATTCCACGAGGACAAAGGGAAACATGGCTTTTGCTGCATTGGGGTGAATACCCAACGCCCCTATCCACGGTCAAATGGCTCATCACTACCTCCTGCCTTTTACCTTAAAAAGCCTAGCAACTTGACACCTGCATACTGTCTGTAAGCTCTACTGTCTACAACCTGCAAACAGGTCTAATTACCTCTTAGATGTGGAGGCGCTTTCTGATTCCCTAACACCCCCTCCCTCTATTGATTGCCTCCTAATATTTATAGTTTTTTAAGTAATTAATTGCTTTTTTTGGGGTGGGACTGGGGTTTGAATTCAGGGTTGTCCGCTTGCAAAGCAGTGCTCTACTGCTTGAGCCACACCTACTGATTAATTTTTGAGACAGGGTTTCACTGTGTAGCCCAGACTGGCCTTGAACTAGCCTGCATCAGTCTACCGAGTATAGCATTACAGGTGTGCACTACTACACCCAACATAACCTTTATATGTTTAAAGAACAAAACAAAGGCTGGAGATATAGCTCAGTATTACAGCACTTGCCTAGCATACAAAGACCCTGAGTTCAATCCCCAGCACTGCAAAACAAAACAATGCAGGGTACTCAATACATCATTTACTGTCTCACAGTTCAAAAGAGGGACAAATAAATAAACAAAAATGTCAGCTGTGTTATGCTTCATTTCTTCTAGATATATTTTAATGTATTCCTTAATGTTTTTACCTTATTTGTATGTTTTTTTGTGGGACTGAGGTTTGAACTCAGGGCTTTGCACTTGCAAAGCAGGTGCTCTACTGCTTGAGCCATACCTGCAGCCCATTTTGCTCTGGTTATTTTAGAGATAGGGTGTTGAGAACTATTTGCCTGGGCTGGTCTCAGCCTTGCACGTAGCTAGGATTACAGCCACAGGCATCTGGCTATCATTAATATGTCCTTAAATCCTAGCTTCATTAATACAGTGCTAGCATATAATTGGTAGCATAAATTTGCAAAGATTCTATATAAAATGACTAAGATGAAAAATATGAACATTACATAGGAAAGGCCAACCTGAAGGAAAAAATTCCACCATAACACACCAGTGTTTTTTTCTGCTGTCTATACTCAACACTTAACCAACATTGTGATGCCTTCCCACATGGAGAAAAAAAAAAATCATCTTCCCTGCCCTCCCCTCCTCCCCCACCCAAAGCCCTGAGACCTCCTCAGTAATCTAGGCTCTGACACACAACTGAAGTCCTCAGACATTCCTCTAGGGCCTCTAATTGTGAAGAAGCCAGGTATCTTCAATGCCATATCCAGACACCACTTAATTCCTTTCATCAAGCCTGGGCAAGCTGAGCAGAAGATCTAAATAACAGGGTATAATGGAAGCACCTGACCTGAACAAAAGGGACATGGACTAGGTGTCACGTGACTGCAACATTTCGATACCACCCATACAGTAAAAGTCTTTTCAAGGCTAAGCACAGTGACTCAGGACATGGAGATGGGGAAGATGACTCAAGGCCAGCCCAGGCAAAAAGTTAGTGAGACCCCCCATCTCAACAAATAAGTCAGATGTGGTGGCTTACACAGGAGGGTAAGTAGGAGGATCAGGGCGCAGGCTGACCCAGACAAAAATGCAAGATCATATCCAAAAAGAACGAAAGCAGAAAGGACTGGGTGTGCCTCACGTGATAAGACACCTTCTTGGGGAGGGTGAGGCCTTGAGTTCAAACCCCAGTACCACCAAAAAAAAAAAAAAAAGCCATACAGGTTCTAAACTCAAGTTATAACTTAGCAGAAAGAGATATTTTACATACTTATATTCAACTTGCAGTAATCCCCTTTCCTTCATTTCAAACTAAGTTATTAAACAGCAAGCCTAACCAAGACTAGTTACTATATCAACTCAAAATAGAACGAATTCCTGCCAAATAGCAGAAATGAATTACTGGTGGGCATCCTTAGCAGGCACAAGGCCCCAGGTTCCACCCTGGATTCTCAGCACCACAAAAAGAAAATGGAATCACTACTTTTCCTCCTATTATTTCTCATGTTAAATTCACACGAGGAGACTGTGGGGAGTGGAGTAGGAGAAGCCTATGAGGACGTAAGCACAGTTGTACTTAATATTCTGCAGGCTGAGATTGGCCCAGCCCCAGCTGCAGAAGAAGGCTAGAGTAAGATGCAGAGCAGCTGCTTTTCCTAAATTGTTTGAGCTCAGTGAAGCAGGAGCAGGTTCCTCTTGTTACAATGTCATGCCCCTCCCAAAGACTAGCTGCTCCACCTCCTTTTTACCACTGGGTATAAAAGACTTGCTGAAGGAGGATGAGGCTTTTGGATGAAGGGAGGACTGCTAGAGGGAAGATTACTGAAAGGGGAAAATGAATGGCTGAAGGGGAACTGCTGAAGGGAGGATTGCTGAAGGGAAAATAACTGCTAAAGGTGAATTGCTAAAAAGGGGCTGACAGAATTGGTTGGCAGCTTGCGAGGACAGTGCAAGTCTGCACTGAGAACTTTATACATAGGCTTTAGAAAAGCTAAAGAGAACATGGGACAGTGCAAGTCTAGGGGCAAAGACTTTAAGAGATTATGCTAAAGAAAAGCTAAGAGAAAACATGGGACAGTGCAAGTATAAGGAAAGAGACTTTAAAGAACAGAAAAGAAGACTTTAGAAGTGAGGTTTTAAAGAATAGAAAGAAGAAAAACTTTAGAAGCAAGGTTTTAAAGAATTTTAAAGGAGTAAGGCCTTAAAGAATAAAGATAGAGAAAAGAAGCAGAGTAAATGAAGAGAATAATAGAGAAAAGAAGCAATGAGGCGGTGGTGCGTCTCCACCTGAACGCCCAACACACCTGGCCCCAGCTTTCTGCATGTCTGTCTGTCTGTCCTGCGTCCTTTCTGCATCTCCCGTCATCCTCAGTTAGGCCCACTTAGGTTCAGTAACAGGAATGCAGGGAAAGCTCGCTTCAGGGAACCCCGAAACATACATCTTGGAGATCACACACATGTAACATGACCAAAGTCTAAACTAAAGATGCTTATAGGGCCTGACCACTGCAGGGCCACAGAGCAGACTTAGGGAATGTGCTCCAACCCATTTATCTTGGCTGTGGACACCAAATCTTCCTCCTAACCCCCATACTATTCTTCTCTTACTCCCTAACAAACATTTGGCAAAGTCAACTAAAGGAGAACTGTTCATCCACTCTCATGTTCATGCTTTTAAGATCACTAATGGAGACAGTTGTGGTGGTACATGCCTGTAATCCCAGCGCTCAGGAGGCTGAGGCAAGTAGATTGTTGAGTTCAAGGTCAGCCTGAGCTACACAATGAGAACCTATCTGAACATAAAGAAAACAAAAATCCCAAGAATCACTAAATGGGAGTCTAATACTCCTAATGCCTTAGGCGTGTAACACATTTTTATTTTATCCTTTTTTCCCTGTTTAAAGTTGTTTTCTTGAAATAGGGCTGGGGACATAGCTTTGTGGTAGAGCACTTGCCTAGCATGTGAAGGCCCTGGGCTGGATCCCAGCACTGCAAAAAAAAAAAAAAAAAAGACACTAGATGAACTGAGAAAAAATCAAATTAAAATGGGGTGGGGCAGATCTCAGAGGCAGAACTCATGCTTAGCATGCTCGAGGTCCTAGGCTTCATCCCCAGCACTACAAAAAAAAACAAAAGTAAGCTAGAGAAACACTCTTGCTAGTCGTGCAACAGACACTGGGCACAACGAATGCAGACATCAGAGCATGAGTGCACAGTAAACAACCTTCAATCTTAACCCAAGTACGCACTCTCCCCTGGCCACCTGCCATGGAAGAAGTGGTGTCCCTCCACCAGTGCTGCGGGGCCTGACCCCTCGCTCCCAGCATTCTCACAGTGTTCCTGTGTCCCCGGCTTGTCTCCAGCCCTCTTCCCTCCGCTTACAGCAGTGGAGGACAAAGGCCTACGCAGGCCTCCTTAGCTCATGCTAGGAGCCCTGCTCCGCCTCCTTTCTTCACGCAAGGCTCAACACTTGCCATCGCCACCTCAACTACACTCTTCTCAGTACACCACATCGGCCTCCCGAAACTCTATAGTCACCCAAAGACCTTCTGGTCCTACTACTCTGAAGCATTTGCCGGAAATAATGCTGGTCTATTTTCAGTTTTTTAAGGAACTTCAGTACTTATTTCCATAGCACTAGTTTACATTCTCACCAACAGTGTGCGTGGGCCCCATTTTCCCTCGCCAGCATTTGTTGTTGTACTTTATTTTCTTGATGATGCCAATCTAACTGGGGTTACACGGAATCTTATTATAGTTTTGATTTGCCTTTTAAGTCAATGCACAGGAGAGATGCCAGCACACCCATGCAGCTAAACTGTGGTATCAGTTGAGGTGCCCAACAACTGAAGAATGAATAAAAAAAATATGATATATACTCCATGGAATATTACTCAGCCCTAAAGAAAGGTGGAATTAGTCATTTGCTGGAAAATGGGTAGAACTGGGTGGAGTCCATCATGTGAATGAGATAGGTCAAGATCAAAAGGCCAAATAGCATGTGTTCTCACTCATTTGTGGGGCACAGACTAAGATGATTGTGGTGGTGGTGGTGATGACAATAGGGTATGAAGTGAAAGGAGGGGTGATTTGGGGGACCAATGGAAGGGAGGAGGAGAAGGAAAGCACACTGAGGGCTGGAACTATGCTGCATACTTGCATGTGAAGACAGCACAGAGAACCCACTAAACACTGTATAATGGAATTACACAAGGAAGCGTCTGTATTATTAATATATTCTAATTCAAAATATAATAAAAAATAAACACTGAAAAAAAAAAGATGAACTCTGGCCTTTTTTGAACTCTCTCCTCCCAGTTTTCCACAAAAGTCCCTGGTTCTACTCTTACCACCTGCCACTCAGTTTCCTGTCATTTAATTCACTCAGCAAATAAGAAGCATGTCCTACAGGCCAGGCACTGAGTTGGCAGTAAGGATGCAGGACTGGCAAAGGAGCTGGGATCTCCCACTCCTTTTCTTGCCTCCTCCACCACTCACCAGGATTCTGGGCTGATCCATAGGCCCCGCCACTGTCATCGCCTATGTCCCCAGGCTGAGACTCCAAATCCCCTCTGCAGCACCTGACTGGAAACATCAACCAAGGTCCTACTGAAGCTCATGTTCCAGAGGTGCTGATCCAGACAGCCTTCCGGCAAAGAGCTGCTGCAATCCCCAAGGAAACAGGAAAGTAATGTCCAGACACACCTGAGAACAGCCAAGCCAAGCACGTGCTGGAGGGGCCCGACAGAGGAAAAGAACAAAACCCAGGAGCTTTCCCAACGGCGTTTTTATTGAAAGCCTGAGAGAGAGAGAGAGAGAGAGAGAGAGAGAGAGAGAGAGAGAGAGAGAGAGAGAGAGTGTGTGTGTGTGTGTGTGTGTGTGTGTGTGTGTGTGTTTCGGGGAGACAAAGGCAGAAGGAAATCTACAGTCAGAGACTGGGGCTGGAGTTAAGGGGGGTTCCCCGGAAGGAGAAAACCCAGGAGGAAGGCAGGGATTCAAATCAAACCCTGTCCAAATCTTCTGTGGCTGCACAAAGCAGCCTCAGGCAGCCCAGGAAACCTTCAGCTGAGTTTGCAGTTGGAATTCACAGGGATCTGCTTCTGTAAGAAAAACAATGTTCTGCCAGGCACTGATGGCTCAACCCTATAATCCTACCCAGGAGGCAGAGATCAGGAGGATCCTGGCTCAAAGCCAGCCCTGGCAAATAGTTTGCAAGACCCTATCTAGAAAAAGCCCATCACAGAAAATGGCTGGTGGACTGGCTCAAGGTGTAGGCCCTGAGTTCAAACCCCAGTACCAAAAAAAAAAGTAATTTATTCTCATCATAAAGAAATTAAAACATAGGGTTGGGGGGTATGGCTCAAGTGGTAGAGTGCCTGTCTAGCAAAAGAGAAGCCTTGAGCTAAAAAAAAAAAAAGTAAAGAAAAACATGCTACACAAATAATTCTGTATCTTTTCCCATGATTCTTATCAGAAACATTTTCCTTTATTAACACAAGTTAATTAGCACAAGTTTTACTTTATTTTTAGCAGTACTGGGATTTGAACTCAGGGCCTCATGCTTGCTAGGCAGTCATTCTACCACTTGAGCCACTCTGCCAGCAATTTTTTGTGTTGGATATTTTCCAGATAGGGTCTTGAGGTGTTGGGGACAGAACCCAAGGTCTCACACGTTAGGCAAGTGGTCTCCCACTGAGCTACACCCCAGCCAGTTCAGTGAATAACTTCTCAATATTGGAGATCAGCAGTAAACAATGCATTACACTAATGCCAGATGTTATCGGAACCTGGAGAGGGAGGGTGGAGGTACAGGGGAACCTCAACTTTCCACTCATTTTTCTGCAAATCTACAGTTTCTGTTCTGCCTAAGATGATTCTCTACCTGTGACAAGACTGGTCCTTTGGTGCCCTTTCAGCTTGTTCATTCTCCATCAACCCGTCTCCATAAACCAGAAACTGCCACACAGGGCAGACATCTGACCCAAGGTGAGCAATCAGACTCTCTTACCTGTGATTTTGATATTGGATCTCAGAGATCCAGTTCACGATGGACTACTCAGCTAACAGAAACCCTCTCCATTTTACAACTGAGGAAACTGAGACATGTAGTCAAGTTACATAGTCCCATGATTAGTAAGTGGTGTAGGCAGAAGAGCCAGACATTGTGGTTCCAGTCTGTGTGCTCAACCACACACTAAAACGCACGCTAAAGGACACAGCACTCAGGAGGCCGAGGCAGGAAGATCATGAGTTTGAGGCCAGCCTGGGCTACGTAGCAAGACTCTGCCTCAAAAAAAAAAAAAAACAACCAAACAGAAAAGGGCAGGCACAGTGGTGACTCATGCCTCTCATCTGAGCTATCTATACAAGAGGCAAAGGTTGGAGGATCACCCTGGGGCAAAAAGGGCAAGATCCTATCTAAAAAATAAACTAAGCAAAATTGTGTGTGTGGAGGGAATGGCTCAAGTGTTAAAGTGCGTGCCAAAAGAAATATTTTTAAAAAATAAGAATTAAAAAAAAAAAGACATTATATTTTACACTCTGGTTATAAGCAAGCCACCTACAAAGATCTGGTATTAATGAGAGCCCATGGCACTGTGTAACTGCCATCTGTGTGGATGTGGAGCAGGGTGGGTGAGGGCTGAGGCCTGAGGACAGTACATGGGGACACACAGTACATACTTCAGGAGAGGAGGCTCAGCCTCCACCCTCCTGAGCTACCTTCCCTATGCCAGGAACTGAGCAAGGTAGTGTTTTGGACTTCCTAGTTTTAAAGGCTTTCTCAAGACACAATTCTCTTTTGAGTTCTCTTTCAGAATTCCTTCTAAACTTGGGCACCACTGGCTCACACCCGTAATACTAGCTACTTAGGAGGATGAGATGGAGAGGATCGTAATTTGAGCACCTGCTTTGCCAAGTGTGAAACCTCAAGTTCAAACCCCAGCGCCACCTCAAAAAAAAGAAAAGGAATTCCTTCTAAAAATCCAAAAATTTCCATATGCCTTTCAGATTAATGCACGTAATACTTTAATATGTGTTTTTCCTGTCACTGATTAATGATATTTTGTCACACTATGACCTTCTGCATGTCCTCATTTCCCACTGCCAAGGAATTCTGGTATGTGTCATGTGAGATAATACACAGCATAAGAAAGTAATCAGAATGTGATAAGCTGGTTTCATTAATTCATATCTATGACAAACATTTATACAGGTGACTGGGTAAATTGATAAAGATATGCAGATGACTCCAAGAGATCAGAAAAGGCTCAGGGAAGGCACCTGACCCTGTGCCAAGTCCCCACCCTACACCCACCCCCCCAGAGGAATTCAGACCATTGCTAAAAACAATGAAGAGATTCCTTTTTCCCCATTATTCCTTGAGTTTTGTTTCTTAAGAGCTCCTTTCCTGACTAGTCCTACCATTACCAGTGGCATTCTGAATTACATACCTTCCTGTGGGCTGTTAAACAAAATGGCAAAGGGAGAGAACATGTCAAGCTCCAGTGTAAGAACAGAGAATTCTGCAGCTGAATTAAAGAAGCCAGTGAAAAGTCAACAGCTGGCACAGAACATAGCCTCTCTCCTGAAAGATTCTGGAATTGACATAGAAACACAAACACAAACAACCCTCCTCAGAGCAGAGTGAATATACAACCATGCTTGTTTCCTGCCTCAACTCTACTTACTCTTACATAACACATGCTTCCTTGTGGGTTGTTTTCTTACTGTTAAAAAATAAAGCCATAAAATTGACAGATAAATAGAAAAAGACAAAATCATGTATTTAAACATAGAATTTGCCATTTTAACCACAGCGAAACCAGCCACTGCTCAAGAGCCACGCTCCACAGTCATCTTCCTAGGATCTGGGTCAGTATTCAACCGCAGCACAAACATTAGGCCTTTGCCGGAGCATCTGGAAGCGGCTCACAGACGCCCTGGCGGCAAGTCCACTTTCCCTCCACTCCCTCCCCTACTAAGATGGGTAATAATAGTTTTATCCTAAAACATCTCAGAGCAAGCAACATAAAGGAATAAATATAAGCGGAGGCTCTGGAGCCACACCACGCAGCTCTTCTGAGCACAGCCCCCTCTGCTCGCTAGCGTGGATGAGTTACTTCACCTCTGCTGGCCTGTTTCTCATGTACAACGCAAAGACAATAATATCCACTTCATTCGGCTACATAAGATTTAAACAAGACTGGGGCTAGGTGGCACAGTGCCTGCCTAGCATGGCAAGGGATAGGTTCCGTCCCCAGCACTGTTGAAAATAAACAAGTAAGACCGAAACAAATGAGTAAGTATAAGATGCTTGGAACAGTACCAGGCACACAGAAAGCACTCATTAAACTTTTTTTTTTTTTTTTTTGAGTGGAGAGGTTTGAGACAGGGTCTTGCTATGTAGCCCAGACTGGCCTCAAACTCCCAACCCTCCTGCCTCAGCTTTCTGAGTGCTGGGATTACAAGTGCGCACCACCATGCCCAGCATCACTAAATCTTTAATATCGCTTTCTGAATCCTTGTCTTGTCTACATGCTATGCAAATTAAAGTTGCAGTTATGCTCAAAATGGCTTATTTTGTAATTAATGGCATTATTATCAATAAAAGTTAAAATCTTTGTGTCAAAATAAAATGCCCTACTGATTAAACACTGTCAATGGAATTTAAAAAAAAATACATGAGATATACAACTCTTCTACTCCGTTTCTCCTTCACTTCAGCCTTTGGGTACTCCCCGTTTTCTTTTTTTTTTTTTTTTTTACTCCTAATAAGTAAAAATCCCAATTATAAAATTATCTCACAGTTATTCTTTTCATATGTTTCTGAAATAGTACAAAAACCTAGAGATGAAATATAAAATTTCCAGTCACCAATGAATACAAACTTAAACTCACAGTAATCTGCCTTTAGGCAGCTTCATGGGATCACAATTTTTGTCTCTGCATTTTCCGTAGTTTAGTAAGGTTAGGGCTGTGGAGTACTGCTTGTAGCTGCAGAGGACAGTGAGCCTCATGTTTAACAGAAGGGGACTGGCTATCCAGACCACACACACCATGCAGCTGTTTAAAGAAACGCACACGCATGAACAAATGCTGAAATGCTTATTTCTCTATGTGCAGACTTCGAAAGACTCCAAGTGGTTCTGTTAGTTAGAGATTCCAGGAACGCTGGGAGGCAATGCATCGGTATTGTTACCATTTACAGAAGGAAAAGTACATTAAAGTATATGTACAGTTTAAATGTAGAATATCCCTGGAGGATACACAGCCAACTGGTATCAACATTGCCTTCAGGGAGGAAAATTAAGTAGTTAGGGAAGTCAAATTGCTTTTCATTACATATCCTTTTGAACTCTTTCAGTTTTATAGCAGTGACTGTGTTTTTTAAATGTGTTGGGGGCTGCAGGTCCACGGTAGGGCACAGGCTCTGTATACACAAGACCCTGGGTTTCAGCCACCCCCAACATACCCACAAAAAAAGATATACATTCATACACACGTGTGTATATAAATATATGCGTGTCAGTTTTATAGCCCACTAAATGCTACTAAGAATAAACACAAGCTTAAAATTATAGGGCTGGTGGGTCCCAGGCCCTGGGTTCCATCTCCAGCGTCACACACACAAAAAAAAGAAAATAGAAAAACAAAAAGCAGGAAAGACAGACTTCTAAATCGCTGGAGTCACACTAGAAGGTAGCAACACTTTGCTACGTGTTACTGAACGGAGCGTCGTCCTGGGGTCACATCAGAAGTGACACACACACAAGCAGACCTCGCTCCACAGACAGGCAAGAGAGGGCTCTCAAATAACTGGTTTACAGAGAAAAACATAGGAGGTTTGGTTGGCTAACCCTTTGCTTTGGATTTTGGGTTTTTCCTTTTTCTTGTTTTCATTAGTGTGTGTTAATCGTACAAGGGGTTCCACTGTGATGTGTCTAGTAGCTGTCAGCTACATCTAAGCTAGAACTCTGAGATGGCGGCCACTGTCACTGCCCGCCCGCCCTCCGGCACATCTCAGGAGCTCTGAGTAGGGCTCTGCCAGGGAAGCAAGTGTCCTCATGTGATACCAGCACGGGCTTGGGGGCCATGGAGCCCATTTCTGCACATGGTCCCCAGCCCTCAGTGTCCTTCGCACGGTGTTTATGCCTCAGCTGGGAATTCTCTTCCTTTCACTACAGCAAAGCAGATTCCAAAGCAGCACCCTGCTAAGCTCTCAGCAACTTCCACAGCACTTCACCTGATACTTTAGAGATACTTTTTTTTTTTGGCAGCACTGGGGTTTGAACTCCAGGCCTCACGATTGCTAGGCAGGCACTTTTCCACTTGAGCCAACCCCCTATTGCCCTCCATATAAACTTCAGAATCAGTTTGTCAATATCCACAAAATAACTTAATGGGGACTGCACAATCTACAGATGAGGCTAGGAAGAAATGACATCGTGACAATGTTTCATCTTCCTATTCATGAATATGGACCACCTGTCCCTTGACTGAGTTCTTTTTGATGGCTTTCACCAGAATTCTGTAGTTTTCCTATTACTCTCATACATATTTTGTTATATCTAAGCATTTCATTTTGGGGGCACTAATAGAAATGGAACTGTGCAGTTTTTTTGTTTGTTTTGGGCTTTGAACTCAGGGCCTTACACTTGCTAGGTAGGCCCTCTTAAGCCACTCCGCCAGTCCTGGAACTGTGTTTTTAGTTTGCAATTCCATGGCCAAGTGTAGTAGCTCACATCTGTAAATCCAGCTACTTGGAGGACTATGGTTCAAGGCCAGTCTGAGCCTGGTCAAAAGTTGCAGGGCCCCATCTCAACAAACAAGACAGACATGATGGCGTGCTCCTGTGGTCTCAGCTACAGAGAGGCATAGGTAAGAGGATTACGGTCCAGGCAAAAAATGCAAGACCCTGTCCAAATAACTTTATGAGCTAGGGATGTACCTCAGCAATAGAGTACTTGCCAAGCATGTGCAAGGTCCTGGGTTCCATCCCTAACACCCCCAAAAATAAAAATAAAAACAAAAACAAAATTTTAAAGCAAAAAGGACTGGAGGTGTGGTTCTAGTTAACAGAACACCTGCCTGCCTAGTAAGCGCAAGGCCTTCCTTTTACCTTTTGAATAACCACAAAGCATGTTTTAAATAAATGTGTCTTGCTTGCCTTTTGAGAGACTCTGAAACTATGTTGCCTAAGTTGATTGGCTTCCTATCATTTTCAGGGCCATCTTCAATGAGATCATTACCCTGAACCGTTCATTGTTTTGTCTTTAGAACCCAGGGTCTCCTGCATGGTGGGCAAGCGCTGTACCACTGAGCTGTATCCCCAGCCAGGAGGAACTATTTATTCTTGTCAGCACAAAGCACCTGGTCCTCAGAGAGCTTCATGGACTGGAGCATTTTCAAAGAGCCCTACCAGCAGCTGGGAACCGTGGTCCTCACTGAAATTGCTTATCTGGAAGATGGCAAACAGGACTGGACCCTCAAGCCTCCAGGGGCCAGTCTTCATTTCACAGATCCCTAAGTGGTAAAGTCAGAACAACAGGCACATCTCCAGACACAGGTGGGTGAGACACTTTACTTCGAAAGTCAACTTAGTCATGAAAACCTTCCTCATGGTATGGTTTTGATATTAAGAACTATTAATCCTTGTGCACAGTATTTTATCGCAAGTGCTCTTCGGACAGCATTACAGAGCTTTCTTCTCCAGCCATCTTTCCCTGTGAGGTGATATGGTTTGGATCCTCAATGGCTCCCCAAGTCTCATGTGTTGAAAGCGTGATCCCTAAAGCAGCAGTGTTCAGAGGGTAGCCTTTGGGAGCTCACTGGATCACAAGGGCTGTGTCCTCATCAGTGGAACACCACAGATGCATGCATAGCTCAGTGGGTCTGGAGGAAGGGCATGGCCATAAAAGTGAGCTCTCTCGCTTTGCTTCCTGGCTGCCACAGGTGAGCAGCTTTGATTCGGCCTTGATGTGCTGCCTCACTACAGGCCCAGAAGCAATGGAGCCAAGTGATCATGGACTGAAACCATGAGCCAAAATATCTTATCTCAGGCATTCTGTCAGAGAGACAGAACGCTAACTAACTCGGGAGGTGCTTTTTGTACTCAGTGCAGAATTAACAGCAAGAAGATGTCTACTTTTATCACCACAGTGAGACAGTTTTCTCATTTCCTGCCAAATGGATCAGACCATAATTCTGACATTGGTGGCTACACATCTTCTTGAAAAATACCAGCCAACTGATAGCTTGCTCCTACTTTTTTTGTTTTGTTTTCTCTTTGAGGCCGAGGTTGGCCTGGAATTTGAAATCCTCCTGCCTCTACCTCCTGAGTGCTAGGATTATAGGCTTACTCCTGGTGTTCCTCCAACCTCATTAGAGGCCTGAAGTAAATGTCATAGAAAGCAGCACTGACTAGGGAAGCCCAGAAAATGGGGGCAGTGCCCAGGTTCTAGAGCATGGCACTAGGCCAGGAGCTAGGGATCCAAGCAGAGCAATGTATCTTTTCTTTATCTGGCAGAGACTCAAACCCAGGGCTGCTCTACCACTGAGCTATATCCCCGTTCCCTGACTTTAAGCCCTAAGTTATGTCTTGAAAAGTCAATCTTGGGATCTATTCCATAATGGAGATGGTTCAATTTTAATCTAAAACCCCACCCTACTGCACTTCTGTTTTCCTTTGTGTTATTGGGATTCAATTCAGGGCCTTGACTCTGCTAGGCAAGTGCTCTACCACCTGAGCCCCACCCCCAGCCTCTCACTGCACTTTTCATATGAATATTCATAATATGAATAAATATGACCTTCCATGAAGTAAATTTTCTTGTTTTGTGACTTAGAACAGGGGCTGCAAACTATGTCCATGGGTCAAATTTAGCCTGCTGTTTGAATATTTTCTGTAACCTAAGAATGATTTTCACATTTCTAAAATGTTAAAAAAAATCCTAAGAATCAACTGTTTTAAGACACTTAAAAAAGTGAAGTTCAACTTTCACAGTCTGTAGTCTCCCTTACTCATTTATGCATTACCTATAGCCACTTCTATGCTATAGCAACGAAGCTGAGCGGCTGGCACAGAGACTACGTGGCCCACGAAACCTAAAATATTTGCTCTCTGGTTCTTTCCTTTTTCTGGCAGTATGGAGTTTGAACTCAGGGCTTTGTGCTTGCTAGGCAGTCACTCTATCACCTGAGCCACTCCCCAGCCCCCATCTCTGGCTCTTTTCAGAAGAGGGCTCATCAGTCTGAGGGTCATCCTCCCCATTTAGAGAAGCAGGGCTGTGTGGTCACAGCAGTTTACAGTACTTAACCTCACGGAGCTTCCAGTTTCCTCCCCACAAAGTACAGGTAATAACACTTAATTCGTAAGTTATTGGGAGGATTAAATGAGACTTAGCCCATAGTGACAAGCAACAACGGCTGCCATTATGCAAGGTTTCTGCTCTGCATTGCCTTTGTAATACTACAAGGTAACACAATAATACCGTAACCATGTCTTCACTGACAAGATGAATGATTTCACCATGATATTACTGCCTTCCAAGAACTTCTGTATACTGCTGGGGTATAGCACTTGCCTAGCTGCACAAGGCCCTGGGTTCAATCCCCAGCACCAAAAGTAAAAACAAAAACAAAATTTCTGTATAGTCGTTCTATGTTGAAAATCTAGATAGTTCTAAAATTCTTCCACATTGTATCTTCAAAAATTTGAAATTTTATTATGACTGAAACATCACTATTGAAAATCCAGATAGTTGGGCTGGTAGAGTGACTCAAGTGATAAGAGCACCTGGTTAGCAAGTGTGAGGCCCTGAGTTCAAACTCGTTTCACAAAATGATACAAAAGATAAAGCTCAGTACCACTAAAAAAAGAAAGAAAGAAAGAAAAAAGAAAGATAACAAAAAGAAGAAAAAAACAAAAAAAAAGAAAAAAGAAAAAATAATAAATAAAACAAACAAAAAAAGAACTAGAGCAAAAAGGGCTGGGAGTGGACCTCAAGTGGTAGAGCACCTGCCTTGGAGCATGAGGCCTTGAGTTCAAATCCCAGTACCGCCAAAAAAACATATAGTAATAAAAGAATCCTGATAGCTCTAGAATTCTTCCATATTAAATCTTCAAAAATTTGAAATGTTATTACTATTGAAACATTGCTAAGATACCTCATCACTTTGCTGGCTTGAATACAATTCCATTTATCAAGTAGTACCATGTTCCAGAAAGTACTTAGACACGTATTATCTCCTCTAATTCTCCAGACTACAAGGGAGGTACCATAACCCCGCTTTACAGAGATGAAGCAGGTAGCTGGAGGTCCCCAGCTGATCAGGGAAAGAGCCAGAATTCAATCATTGGCCTCACTCCCTGCCCCAACCTGCTGCACTGTACCACTGCCCACATGCACTATAACAGTCAGCAGGGTCAGGGATCTCATCACTGTGGTGATTCAATAAATCCATCAAGAATCTTTTCATTCAAATGCTGGTTCATTTGCTATGTTTAGGCAGCAGAATTTCTAAGCCAGTTAGAGGATTTCAAAGACAAAAAAGAAAAAACCATCAGATTTCATGTTCAAACTGATAGCACTTTCAGGTAATTACAGCAAAAGCTACTATTTGGGAGAGGAGTTCGTTTGCTTGGTTTTTTTGTAGTACTAGGGCTTGAACTCAGGACCCTGCACTTGCTAGGCAGCGATCTACCACCTGAGCCACATCCCCAGCCCTTTTTGCTTTTAGTTATTTTTGAATAGGGTCTCTTGCATTTATGCCTGACATCACTTGCACCACGATGCTTCTATCTACACTTGCTGCGTGGCTGGAATGACAAGCATGAACCACTGAACCTAGCTGTTATTTTTGAGACAGGGTCTCATTACGTAGCCAAGATTGACCTGGAACTCACTATGTAGCTGAGGTTGGCCTTGAACTCACAATCCTCCTGCCTCCATCTCCCAAGTGTCGGCATCACAGGTGTGTAACACCACAACCAGCTTTAATAAAGAATTATTTTCCTTCAAACCCCAGTGCCATCAAAAACAAAAACAAAAAAAAAGGGAAGAATTCTTTTATTTTTATTATATTATTGTTGTACTGGGGGTACATCTGTACCATTTACAAAAGTTCTTACAATATACCATAGTTGAATTCACTGCTTCCATCATTCTTCTTTATCTCTTTCTCCTCCCTTAATAAATAATTTTTTAAGTCAATGACAAATTGACCTGTCCAAATTCTGAATGTCAATATTGAAAGGCCGTATTTTCACACATACTAAGACACCAAGAACACATCTAAGACACATAAAGATCAAATTAGAAAGACTCTTTGAAAGGCATCCTCCCTCAACCCAGGGGAACTGTTAGTATTCTAGGCTTAGCTGGCTTCTTGAAAGCCACAATCGGAGCTATCAGAACTGAAGCTAGGGAGTGAAAATCGTTTCCTAAGAGGCCTGTTTAGTAAATACACAATCAGAGAGCAGAAGTGCGTGGGGACAAGGAGGCAACAAGAAGGGAAAGTTGGCAAGTGATGTGAACAGTCACATAGCTCCAAAGAACGCAGCAAGGAAAAATATTTTAGAGTGAGCCTCTCTTGGTTGTGCATGTCCCGCAGAGCAGAAGCAAACGGCATTCTTTAGAGTGAACTGAGCAGAAAGGTTATTTAAAACGTACGACTTGATCCAGAAGCTGAAGAATGCATTCATTCCCCGGGGAATCTAAAAATAGGTACTACTCACAACCTGAGTCTCTTCTACTTTATCTGCCTGTTTCTCCCTCGGGGGTTACATTCTCTCTCTTTGGGAATGTATTTGTTTTCCTTTTCTTTCTTGTGTAAAGATGAAAGTGCAATCTTTTGACCAACAATACCAAATAAATATTTCTAGGGGATGGGGCTGAAGCTCAGTGGGAGTAGTTGCTTAGCATCCTTGACATTCCATCCTTAGCACCACCAAAAAACCCAAACAAACCAGAAACCAAATAAATATTTCCATTCCAAGAACTCTGGATAGAACACCTACTTGCACATTGCCAGAACATCTGATTTCTTGAACTACTTGCTCTAAAACTAATTTAATGAACTCTAGTACCGTTTGTTGTCATTTATATCACAAACTATACTGAACAGAGAATATCTGCAACAGATGCTCTGATAGTGAGAAAGGAAATAGGAGACTAGAAGGGAAAAGCGTGGGCTCTATGCAAGACAATATCGCTTAGGAATATCATGACTTTTGTTTGCCCAGACTGGCCTTGAACTCCTGGGCTCTATCCATTCTCCTGTCTCAGCCTCCTGAACAGCTGGACTTACAGGCACACAGCATCCACAACCTTTCTAACCCTTAATTTCCCATCTATAAAATGAAGACAGTGGCACCTGCCCTGCTGTCTTCAGAATTATGAAGCTCAAAAGAAATCAAATATGAGAAAGTACTAAGAAGTCTGCAAAAGACACACAAATGTACCAGTGATCATTTTATCTTGACAGATCTTCCCTTTTTTTGGCAGTACTTGGGTTTGAACTCAAGAGCCTCACACTTGCTAGGCAGGCATTCTACCACTTGAACCACTTCACCAGCCCCTTTTTTGTGATGGGTTTTTTTGAGATAGGGGCTCACAAACTAGAACTATTTGCCCAGGCTGGTTTTGAACCATGATTCTCCTGATCCCTGCCTCCTGAGTAGCTAGGGAATTACAGGCATGAGCCACCGGCACCCAGCAGATCTTTGGCTGGGCATGATAGAGCACTCCTATCATCCGAGCATTCAGGAGACTGAAGCAGGAAAATCATAATGCTAGGCTAGCCTGGGCTACAAAATGAGCCCCTGGCCTAACAACAAAAACCAAAGAAGCCTTTATTTCCAGAGAAAACTGAGGCCCAAGAAAGAGACAATTGTTAGGTGCCAGTGGCATAAGCCTGTAATCCCAGCTACTAGGGAGGCTGAAATCAGGAGGATTGCAGTTTGATGCCAGCCCAGGCAAACAGTTCACAAGACTGCATCCCCAAAATAACCACAGCAAAATGGACTGGAGGTGTGGCTCAAGCGGCGGTGCCACATTGCTACAGTTAAAAAGCTTGAGCTCAGCTGGGTGTTGTTGGTTCATGCCTGTAATCCTAGCTACTCAGGAGGCAGAGATCAGGAGAGCAGTGGTTCAAAGGCAGCCCAAGGCAAACAGTTCACAAGACACTATCTCGAAAAAACCCATCACAAAAATAGGGCTGGTGGAGTGGTTCAAGGTATAAGCTCTGAGTTCAAACCTCAGTTCCAAAAAAAAAAAAAAAAAAAAGCTAGAGCCCAGGTACTCAGCGAAAGCTTCCAATGTTTCCTATCCCCATAATGCTACATGACAAATCAGCACATGCCATCTCTGAAAGAATAAAAGTACTCCCACCATCCTGTTCAGAACTGTGGTCTTGCAGAGGTGTTGGTGACTCAGAAAATACTGATCCTTCGTTGTCATATTAATTCTAAAGTAAAGGGAAAACATGACTTCCCCATTATCAAGCCTCCCAACCAGTGAGTTTTCTTTATTAACAACACATGGGGGCTGGGGTGGAGGGTAGAGGTATAGCTCAGTGGTAGAGCATGTGTTTAGCATGTGTGAGGTCCTGGGTTCAATCCCTAGCACACACACCCCAAAAATAATACCAATAAAACAAAATAAACACAAGGATCAATATGTGGATAGTGTGCTCTCTGTCAGACACCAGGGAGTCAAGCTTTTCCCAGGCCAGGAAGATTTGGCAGCTTTCATCATTTCTAACTCTCAGAATGATGGAGACAGAAGAGATTAAGGGATACAATGAGTTTATTCCTGGTGAACTGACTCAGAGGACAGGAAGCAAAGCTGCCTAAGGAAATTCTAGTGTGAGCAACTTAATCCTACTGCAGAATTGCTCTCTAACAGGAGAACCAAAGGAATTATCCAGACTCTGAAACCCTCAAATATTTAGAAGAATGGTAGCTTCACTTCCTCCTCTGAGAAATTCAAGCATTCTTTCTCTTTTGGTAAGAACAAACATTGACTGTTTCTTTCAATGGGCAATAAAACTAGAGAAACTGCATAAATGTCCATGGGAAAGAATGAGAAGCCAGAAACAAAACTATTTAAAAAAAAAAAGTCTGAATCGTTCTGCTTGGAACAGAAAAGAAAGTTATTGAAAAGATTATTTTTTCCTTTCTAGGTTGTGTGAGGCCTTCACACTTGAAGAAATACATGCATGTCAGACATTATTAGTAACAAGATTGGCCAGGCTGTACGCTGGTGGCTCACGCCTGCAATCCTAGCCACTCAGGAGGCAGAGATCAGGAGGATCTCGGTTCAAAGCCAGGCTGGACAAATAGTTCACAAGATCCTATTTCGAAAAACGCATCACAAAAAAAGGGCTGGTGGAGTGACTCATGGTATACGTCCTGAGTTCAAACCCCAGTACCAAAAAAAAGACTGGCCAGGACAAAACTTCCAGCCACAACTATTCATATTTCTAAAGAGAAATCATAACACACAGACAAACCACAGACCAGGACTTTCTTATGCAATTCTAAGTCACAACCTCACAACATACTGGGAGCCACATTTTCAATTCTGAATTATTATTTTGGTGGGACTGGGGTTTGAACTCAGGGACTGGAGCTTGCTTGGCAGGCGCTCTACCACTTGAGCCACGCCCCCAGCAATATTTTCAATTCTGTACTAACAAATGTACTCTGTGTGTGTGTGTGACTGGGCTCGTACCCAGCATCTTGCACATGCTAAGCACACATTCTCTGCCACTGAGCTACACCCTCCCCAGCCCCTGTACCCCTAACAAAAGGCTCAAATAGAGCCTAAGGCCCAACTAATCTGCTCTATCATCTCTAGGGAATCAACAATACAAAGGTCCTGAGTGCGGTTTCAAATTTCATCTCTAATTTTCACTACATATTCCACATATAGGGAAAAACATTAAGTTTGCTTGTTAATGGTTTTACTTTGTTGAAAATAAATCTACCTGGAAGCAAAAGGCACATAACTTGAAGAAAAAAAAATTACAGGAAACTTAAGTCAGATGTTATCCTCATAATGAAATCAATGTATTTCATCAAAAACATTAAATACACAATCCGGGGACCAGGGGCATAGGTCAAGTGGTACAGCGCCCTAACAAGCTGAGCTCCTCCACCCCCAAAGAAAACACTCACAACCCAAGACAAAAAAAGCAAGAGACATCCACTGCCTCTTAGTGACACAAGCGTTAAGTAATGACAGACAGTTGCACTAACATTACCTAGGGTAGGAGAAACACTTGGTGACTCACACATTCCCCTTTCATGTCAATTTTAAAAATTAAAGAGCTGGTTTCTTCCAGAAGAAAAAGGGGGGGGGGTGACTTTGAAATTAAGCTTCAGTGCCAACAAATTAAAGAAACAATTTAACCTCCAGACCCCATTTTTAAAGTCAATTCCAGTTTTCCCCTAAAATCATGAGTCATATCAAACACCTGATATCCATGAAATGTGCTGCTTTAAATTCATTCTGAAAATGGGCATGGTGGTACATGCCTGCAATCCTAGCACTCGGGAGGCAGAGGAAGGAGAATCACTAGTTTGATGCCAGCTTGGGCTACATAGTGAGACCCTTAGTCAAAAAAACCAACCCTCCCCAAAACATTATTTTTGAGAACTCACAAGAGAACAAGTATCATCTGAATTGCACCAGAGACCCTGGTTCTTCCTAGCACTTATCCCTGCAAATGTAGATTTTTTTGTTCAACCTGAAAAAAGGCGGAGTGAACAAATTTCAGAGTGTCACTCAAACAGAACTTGATGAAGGAGGGAAGTGGAGGGTCTCTACCCCAACGCCTCATTTGTAACTTTGCCAAGGGTGGTTTAGAATCCTTTAACTATCTCCTAGATTAAATATCAGCGAAATCCTTACACGCCAGGTCTGTCCGTGCTGTGGTAATGGAAGAAAGAGCTCAGAATGCAGTTCGCGTGTACGACTTAAATCCTCAATGCCAAAGTTTACTCAATGAGTTCACAAGGCTCCCCATTAACTTCTCGTTAACCTAGTTAACAAGAAATGGACAGGCTGAGACTTCCAGCCGTTCTCCTTCGCTGAATGCAAGCAGAAAAACAGGGGCCCGGCATAGAAAGATGGGTACAAACAAGGAGAGTGAACATGCAAGACAGACGGTCCTGGAAAGCAGAGGGAAGAGAAAGACTCACTTTGCGCGTTCAGCCTCGGACCGTGTTTCCAAGCAGTGGCATTAGCGCCCATTACTAAGCATCACCCGCCGCCTGGAAAGACCTCGTCGGATCTCTGTAGGGACTGGGCCAGTGAGTGCGTGTCAAGAAAGGGACATCTAAGGCCCAAAGTGTACAGGCGGGCTTGTAGGGGAAACTGCGAGTTCCCGAGCGGGAACCTGAACTGGGAGTCTGAGTCCCCCTCCCTGCCGTCCCCCTTCACAGAGGGGGTTCTCAGGACTGGGATCGCCCCCCGTCGCGCCCTCGGTCCCTCGTGACCCCACCCGAACACCCCCCCCCTGCGCCCTCGGCCCGCGGAGTTGCAGGACGGGACCTCCACTTTCTCACTTCGTTCCAGCACCCCACCTCCGCCCGCTCAAGAGAAGGCCAGCTGCCATCGCCCTCTGACCTGTCTCCGTGGAGTCCAAGCCCATAGCGCGACGCCTCCATGCCCGCCGGTCAGTCAGTGGCACCCAGGTCCAGACCCCTAGACGCCGCTGCTAGGGTGGCACGTCTGGCCGGCAGCCCGGCCCCGCCCCCTGGCAACCACACCTGGCACTGTCGCCGCCGCCTATTGGCCCGCCTGCGAGCTGCTCTTCTCTCATTGGCTGTTGGCGCCAGCCGGCGATGCGGGAGGGTTTCCAGGGGCGGGAGCAGCGCCAGCAGCACAGGCGCCTGCGCCAGGGCAAGGAGGACGCGCCCGGGCTTGGTTCCCCCGAGCGAGGCGCTGAGCCGGGACTGAGGGCGGACGGATGTGTGTTCAGCTGGTCGGTCTTGCGGACGGAGAAGCCCATCCCCCACCGACAGCCACACACGGAGCGGCTCCTCGCACCCCCATTGCAAGGAGACCACCCAGAGCGCTCCCAGGGTCTGTCCTGCGGGCTTTGCAGACCTCTGTCGCTGGCTCTCTGTCTCTGGCGGGCCGGCCCCTTCCCTGATACCAGAAGCCTTGCCGAAACTCAGTGGCAAAACTCAGTGGCGAAACTCATCACTGAGATCATCCCCAGACCTCCTCTGTGGTCTCCCCTAAAGTACACTCTTCCACCAAACTCTGCCGCCCGTGAGCCATCCTCAAGCGTCTTTAACCCATGAGAACCGCGATCTAAGCCTATCCTCTTGGGCCAATAAATCATGTCCCCAACCTTCAACATATACCTCGCATTACAGTCCCTACAGAACTTCCTGACAAGTGACTGCACATAGGCTTTCTAGCATTCCGAGGTCAAAGTTTTCACACTGGTTTGGAATTCAGAATTTTTTTTTTTTTAGGAGACAGAGCACTTGGCACAAGCTAGGAGAACTGAGCCTTTGCACGCACTCGGTAAGTCTCCACTCACTGTGACCTTGAACGTGGTTCCTTCAGATTCCCATCTATAAAAAGGACAGCGTAATTCCTGCTTGTTCTAACTGGGGCGGGATGCTGAATGAATAGGGTTGAATGAGAATTCTATGTGTGAGAAAAAGGACCAGGGAGACATTTTGTTGACTGAACAGCATTTCACTCGTTAGCATAAGCAGTATTCTAAAACTCCACGTTTATTTACATATAAAGAGTTACTATAAGAACCATTTTCCTATTCTTTTTAATATTTACAGTTTTTCCGTTGGAAGCAAAAACTCAAAATACAAACCTAAGTGACTCACGTCCCTGATCTTCCCTGGCCCCACTGTACTAGAAGGGAGCTCACTGTCCTCTGAACCAAAGTTACAGAAGCAGCAGTCAAACATAAAAAATCAGAGTTTAAAGAAACAAAATACAAGAACGAGTTAGTCTGAATTAGAATTAAAGGATTCATAACAAAGGAAACAAGAAAGACCTTTCATGGATGGGCAGTACTACTGCATTACTGAAGAAGAAAATAAAAATCACCTGTTAGCTAGGAGCCAGTGGCTCACGCCTATAATCCTAGATACTCAGGAGCAGAGAGCAAGAGGATCAAGGTTTGAAACCAGTTCAGGCAAACAGTTCCTGAGACCCTATCTAGAAAAAACACATCACAAAAAAGAGGCTGGTGGAGTGGCTCAAGGTGTAGGCCTCAGTTCAAGCCCCAGTACCACAAAAAAAAATCAACTGTTGTATCAAATTGGCCCTACCTAGGGATCCAACCACAGTAAAAATTATTTCAAAAGGTAAGATGAGTAAAGGAACAAACTACATCCTGACAGAAGTAGGTTTCTCTAAAACCTTTCTGCAACTATTTATTTACATACATCTTAAACACTACAAGATATTGGAGATTTTTAAACAGTTAATGCCAGAAAAATAGGAAGCAAACAGTTCATGACATTAACCTCAATTGTTTATGACACAAAGTACTTTAAAAAGCAAACCTGGGAAGTAGATTCCCTTACAATTCTAGGGCTCTAGTTAAACCTTTTTCCTTTTGATGTTATTCCAGTTTTACTTTTTCAATATGCTATCTTATGAGCCAGAAAAGTAACTTTAGCAACTCTACAAAAATCAGCAAGAGATCTTTTTGAGACTGCTGATAAGGCTGATGTCTGAGCAACCAGTCAGCTTTTCGCAAGGAACTGGCTTCTGCTCAGTTTCCCTTTCTCCTTGAGATGGGCAAACAGGTGCCTTTGCCTCCTCCACGTGACCTTTATCCCATACTTGTCCTCAGGGGTGTCTTTAACCAGAACAGGCCCAGGCTCAGGGCTCTTGGTTGTTCCTGTGTGAAGGATGCAGCGTGGAAGGCTGTTTTCTCGCTGATCTGGGGGTATGGTGTTGTCTTTCACAGATGATTCTGGGGTCTGAATATCAGGTGGTGTGCACACATAAGGTAAGCTTTGAAGGGCATGTACTGACAGGTCCCCACAGCTCTGGGGACTGAGCACTGGAACTAAAGGCCTTCTTCTGGAAATGTTCTTTTCTGACTGATTGGAACTAGAAGACTGTGGTCTTTCAAAGGCTAGATGTGGAAACTTGCGGGTAGATTTTCGACTTGAATGTTTTGGACGGTCTCGGTGATGATGTTTCTGAGGGGCCAGGAGTCTGTTTTCTGCTGTGGTGTCAAACTGAGGTGTTACCTGAGGATCCAGAAAAACGGTGGGATGAGTAAACTATCAAGTATCTAAGAGAAGAAACTACAGGCAGTGATCCAATGAATATAATACTTGTTTTATTTCTGGTCAGAATCCTAAATGGGGGCCCATAACTGTAATGGATACAAAACAAAAAAGCTGTCTAATGAGACAATAATTGGAAAAAGAAATGCACTTCAGGCAAGTTATTTAATCTCTCTGGCTTTTAATTTCTTCATGTGTTAAGAAAGGGGACAGGTACCAGGTGCCAGTGGCTTACACCTGTAATCCTATCTACTCAGGAGGCAGAGAGAGATTAGGAGGATCGTGGTTCAAAGCCAACCCTGGGCAAATAGTTCCCAAGAACTTGTCTCAAAAAACCATCATAAAAAAGGGCTGGTGGAGTGGCTCACAGTGTAGGCCCTGAGTTCAAAGCCCAGTGATGCAAAAGAAAAAAAACAGAGAGGGCTGTTGCCAGTGGCTCACACCTGTAATCCTAGCTACTCGGAAGCAGAGATCAGGAGCATTGAAGTTCGAAGCCAGTTCAGGCAAATAGTTCTAGAAACCCTATCTTGAAAATACCCAACACAAAAAAAGGACTGGCAAAATAGTTCAAGTGGTAGAACACCTGCCTAGTAGTTCAAACCTCAGTACCACAAAAAAAAAAAAAGAGAGAGAGAGAAGGAACAGGGCTGGAGGTGTGGTACAATGCCTACTTAGCAAGCACAAGAATCTGAGTTGAAAAAAAAAAAATGAGGGGACAATGTCTTTCACTTCATCACTTACACAGCTATGACCTGTTCAGCTGACGATCTTTAAACTTCATGATGCCAGGACTAGGGGTGTAGCTCAGGGGTAGAGCACATGTTTGGTCTGCTCAAGGGCTCAATCCCTAGCACCAACAAAAAGGAAACCCACATGATGGCAAGGACCAATAGCTTTGTTCACCGTTGATTCCCCAGCACCTAGCAGAATATCCGGCACAAAGAAGGCCCTCAGTAAAAAATGAATGACAGGCTTCGAGAATCAGTGAGATCGTGTACAGAAAGCAAGTAGCAGCAGGCATGGTGGTACATGTCTGTAATCCCAGCAACTTGGGAGGCAGAACCAAGGAGGATCATGAGTTCAAAGCTGCTTCTGGCAAAGTTAGAGATGGAAACTCTATCTCAAAAACATTTCATGCCTGGGGAGCAGGAAGTGTTTCTCCCTTTTTTCCCATTTCTCCCACTTTTATCCTGTACTTTCACTATAAAAACAACAACAACAACAAAGAACAGCAACATCAAAAGGGCTGGTGGTGTAGCTCAGTCATAGACCGCTTGCCAAGCATGCTTGAGGCTCTGGATTAAAAAATAAAAGCCACTAGCATAGGACCCCACCACAATGGGCCTATCCTTGTTCATAGGAGTCTAACATTTAAGTGTCTCCCATAATCATGAAGCAAGTAATTAGGCACACATAAGCAGAACACAGGCTTTGTCTGACCCTTTTGCTATACCGCTTCTGTTACACAGTGGCTATCTTCTCTTCCCAGCGAATTTTTTTTTTTTTTTTTTTGTAGTGCTGGGGATGGAACCCAGGGCCTCATGCATGCTAGGCAATTTGCTCTACCACTGAGCTTTTAAACCCATTCTAGGGCTTTTAAACGGATAAACAGAACATATGCCATTTGTGTGAATTTTTTTTCAGGGTTCAATCCATTAGTAAATAGAGTACGTAGATAAATACTCTGCCTTTACATGAACAGGAAACCATCTCATTTTTTCCTTTGCTGTTTGTATGGTTCTCTCACCCAGGTACTGGGTAGTATAGACTTTTACACTCAGATTTTTCAAAGGAACATGGTAAGGAAGGCTTCAACACCAGCCAATGCGTATCTTGCCTTGCACTGAGAAAAGAAGATATGCCAGAGAAGACAGCTGACCACCGCCAGAAAGAATACATTGCTTCCTTGTCCCTGCCCCCATGAACCTTCTTATTCTTAGCAAGTCATGGTTCAAGAGGCACAAGAGTCACCATCTTGAAAAGCCTAACAGGTAAAAGTCCAATTAAGAGTCCTGTGGGCCTACCCAGGAAGTGATGGTGCTGTGGTCAATGGTCTTGCTGGGCACTTGTAGAGTGTGGGTGATGGGATGTTGTGGCAATACACAGGGGTGCTTGGGGCCCTCCAGTGGTTGTTGATGGAATAGCAGCTTGGCTTTCAGGGACCTTTGTTGAGGTCTTTTTTTGGGAGGCATCAATAGGTAAATGCCAATCAGTTAGTAACTGCATGATGCTGGTTGCCTTCGGGTTGAAGGAGAGGCTCCAAATCCAACCCATGCCTGTAGAGAAGAAATAAAAGCCAGGAGAAAATAACTCAGATGATTCCCTGGCTCTTCCTGACACTGCCAGCCAATCCTACCACAAACTACCACCTAGAACTCAAGGTTGTGGGGACACAGCTTCCTATACCTACACCACCAAGTGAAAACACACTATTCATATTCAACAACTCATACTATAAACATCATTGAGCCATGCTGGGTGCTAGAATTAAAGATGAATAACCTTTTATGCAACAATCATTTATTGAGTGCTAAGCACTTGTAGCCATACACATCTTCAAGGAACTGAGACAGGCTGGGGATGTAGCTCAGTGATAGAATGCTTGCTTAGCATTTATGAAATCTTAGGTTCAATCCTCAGTACTGCAAAGAGGCTTTCTGGATAGGGGAACACCTGACCTATGACTGGGAGGCATAGGGAGAAGCAAGAGAGCAGGAGGCACTCCGGCCTGCTCAAGAACATTTACAAGGCCTGTCTTGTAGCCAGATGTGGTGGTGCACACCTGTAGTCCCATCCAAGCACTTGGGAGGCTGAGGAAGGAGGGTCTCAAGTTCCAGGCCAAACTGGGCTACACAGATTGAGAAAGATTTGAGACCTTGTCTCAAAGAAACCAAACCAAAACAAAATGAAGCTGTCTTGTGAATTCGGGGAATTACAAATTCAGTGTAGTGGACATGGTGTCAAGACCAGATCAGGAAAGCCAGGCGAGGCATGAGTTTGGACTTGAGCTTGAACAGTCACCAAAGATTTTCAAACAGAACGGTGTTACACTTGGGTTCTTTTTCTTCATCCCAAGTACTTTAGAACATGAACAGACGTTGTCCTAATAGTATACTGGGCCCCCATGTACTCCTCACCCCCATCCAACCATCATCAACCCATACCAACAATCATGGGCCAATCCTGACCCACTCACAGCCCTATCCATTTCCCCTACCCTTGTATTATTCTGAAGAAAGTGTGTGTTTGGTCATTGTATCATTCCAACTAACATGACTAAATAAATGACCCACATATATAAATTCTGTAAATGTAATCAAATATCCAGATGTTCAAATTTTCAGTTGTTTCATAAACTTCCTAAGTGTTTTACTTACTTGTCTTTTAGACAGATCACCATGACAAGAGTACAAAAGGAGAGAACAAGTACCCTGAAAACAGGGGGATAGGTTAGGAGGCTACAGAGTCATCTAGGTGAGAAATGACAGGGGTCTGAACCTGGGCTGTCTCAGTGAGGTGGGAGACTAGCACAGAGACGGTTCACAGGCAATAAAAGTCTGAACAAGTGTCAACAGGAGGGATCTAGTAATCAAGCCACCTTTAATGGGAGCTTCCTCTATGGAATGGGGGGACACAGTTGGAATGCAGTGGGTAGAGAGGTAGATGAGAGGTGCAGCTGAGCATGGTGGGAAGCCCCACAGCAGGGCGGTATGGATCCATTATACACTGACCATTCATCCACTGATCAACAACAAACACAACACAGCCTTGGGCTGGCAGCCTGGCTCAAGTGGTAGAGTACCTGCCTTATAAGCACAAAGTCCTGAGTTCAAACCCCAGTACCACCAAAAAAGAATTAAAAAATAAAAAACCCCCACCACCTGACTTATGTGACTCAGCAGTGAAGATATGGGTAAAGAAAGGGGGCCAGGGGGAGGAATCACAAAATCTCTACCCTTAGAGAAACAGTATTTTAGGGAGGACACAGGCCTTTACAGGCAAGGGTAAGGATTCTACGTTTAATTATTCTTAAGGGGAACAGCGGCCACTGAAAGGTTCTGAACAAGGAAGTCACACACTCCAGTTTACATTTTGAAAAAATAACAACTCTAGAAACTTTATGAAAAAAACCCACTTAGAATCCAGTGGAGAGATGGGTTTGTGGCCATCGGCTGTAGTGAGAAGTGTTGGCATTTGTCACTTGCTGAAAGCCACCAGTGTCAAACAGGCATCACACTGCTCAGCAATTCCACCATGCTTATCAACTAGTTCTCCACAAAAACGATCTTAAAACTTTTCCACTTTCGTGAAACTTCAAAACACAACAAATGACCTTACTTCCTTGACAAAGAATACAGAATAAGCCACGTGGGGTGATACAACACTGTAATCCCCGCAGTCGGGAAGCTTGAGGCAGGAGGATCTTAAGTTCCAGGCTAGCCTGGGCTAATAGTTTATCTATCTATCGATCGATCGATCTATCATCACTGACCTCTTATTTGCTCCTTCACATGTATCTTTATCTGACTCAGGGCAATGTCCGTGCTCCCCTCTCCCCCATTAGAACGTACACAGGAGGACCGAGAGAACCTTGTCTGCCATCGAGCCCGGCAGTGCCCCGCACACAGCAGCTCAACGAATTCTGCTGACAGAGGACACAATGAAGCACAGAACCTGAAGGCTCGGTTCTGGGAGGGACAGGGGTGTGAAGAGCTGAGGCCGTGGCTTACGGGGCGTGCGTGCGGGTTTAGGATGAAAAAGACTCGAACCCGATCTCACGCCAGCCTGAGAGCTCGGCCTAGCCGGAGGGACCCAGAAAGGGGCCTGAGGGCCGCAGATGGAGGACAGGAGGGCGGGGAACCAGCAGGCCGAGAAGCCGCGGGGTCCCCGCGCTGCCCCCTCGCCCGCCCACCCGGGCCGCGGGCGCCCAGCGGCCCCGATGCCCACGGCCGCCGCCCCACGAGCCAGCCGCTGGGGCCGCCTTACCCGCCGGCGTCCCGGCTAGCCTCTCCTCTCCCGACACCGGGCCTTCGAGGCCGGAACGCGGAGACAGGCCGGCGCTGATTGGCGGCGTCGCGTCACGTGACCGCAACGCTCCGCCGGCGCCAATTTCAAACAGCGGAACCAACTGAAAGCAGCTCTGCAGGACCCCACCCCCGGCCCCGGCCCCGGCCCCCTCCCTCCCGGGATCCCCGGGGTTCCCACCCCGCCCGCACCGCCGGGACCCGGCCGCCTGGCGCGAGTCCCCGTCCGGGCCTGGCTTGGCCCCAGCTTGGAGCGGCCGCGGCCGGCGGCGCTGCGGTCTGAGGTGAGCGGGGTGCAGGCATGGAGGCGGATGTCCGGCCCCGCAGGCAGGCAGGGAGAAGGGTTCGGGCGCCGCTTCCGCAAGGCCTGCGGGCGCCGAGGTGGCGGCGGCGGGCAGCGGGGCGCGGGGCGCGAGAGGAGGCTGGGGACCCCGGGAAGGAGGTCTGAATCAGGGCGCATGTTTTTTTCTGCATCCACCCGTTTGGCTTTGGTCTTGTAGCTTCTTTCTGCAAGCACTCCTTAGCTTTTCCTGGAAGAGTGACCTCTGCACCCCGCCCTTGGCTTCGGAGGGACTGGGGATGGCCTGCTTTCTGAGTGCGGGCTGGGGCTAGGCTGCAAACCGAGCTTGTCCTGCATTGAGTCAAAGACCCACTTGCCCTCGCTTTCCGACTCTCACCACCAAGCAACCCTGCCTCCAGGGTTTGAGGGCCCGGCCCCTGGCTCTGGGCATGTTGCAAGGTTTCTCTGTTCAGCACGGGGATGGGCGCAAAGGAGTCCAAGAAAAAATTAAGAATTAGATACCCTGTGTCCAATTGACGGGGGATGGAGGTGGGGGTTGGGGAGGAATAGGGCTGGAGAGAAATGAGGCAGAATTCAAACTAAGATTTGAAGAGAAACCAAGAGAGAAAGGAAGGGGAGGCCTCATGGTCGGGGAAGACCTGAGAACTCTAAGCAAATGGTGAATGTCAAAAAAAAAAAAAAAAAAAAAAAAGTGCAGTCGCTTTTTAAGGAGATGGCAGGTGTCTTAAAAAAGAGACAGCCAATTCCTCTGTTTCTCAAAGGACTCCAAAATAGAAAGATATGATTTTTACCTAATGGTAGAATAGTTCGTATAGATATTAAAAATATATTTTTTAAAACAGGTAAGACTATTTTCTAAGCATTTCAAAGCCCAGCTTAGCATATTAATGATGGCATATCCTGATGCTCACAGGGGTTATAGTCTCTGCTCTGAAAGAGAAATTAAGTAATAAAGTAACATGTTTACAAAGCTAAAATATGTATAAACACATGCGAATATTGAAATGTCACTATACAAACGTTTTGCAAATTGTGAAAGAAAATACACTTTTTATCTGCACCTGGTTGCAACCCCAGGCGATGCTTTTTCTGTCTGTCAGAGAAACATTCCAATGTGCTGTGGCTGCCTTGACCTGTCAGGGGTGATGCAGCTGCCTGGGAACACAGCGTGGAAAAAATAAATACTTTTTAAAAATTAATGCAAGAAGATTGGGAATATAAATCAGGGTAGAGCACTTGCCTAGCATTTGTGAGGCCTTGAGTTCAATCCCCTGTAATACACACACACACACACACACACAGAGATTCCAGGCGTGACCCAAACTGGCCTCAAACTCATGAGCCTCCTGCCTCATCCTCCAGAGTGCTGGCATTACACCACACCTGGCTTATCCTCTGATTCTTTAGGACTGATTTCCTCCCTACTCCACCACCCCGGCCCCCACCCCCGCCACTGGGGCTTGAAGTCAAGGCCTAAACCTGGAGCCACTCCACCAGCCCTTTTTTGTGATGGGTTTTTTCTGAGATAGGGTCTCATTAACTGTTTGCCAGGGCTGGCTTGGAACTGAGATCCTCCTGAGTAGACAGGATTACAGGCTTGTGCCACCAGTGCCTGGCTTGAGTGCCTGATCCTATTATTTACAAAGTAGCATGACAGAAGTACAAAGGCTTTTTGTCATATGGAATCAGTTTTGTCAGGACTCCTAATTACCATATGTCCTCCCATTCCAGCATTTTCCGGTCCTGTCCCTACAGTCACTGCAAGTGAGCTATCTGCATTACAGTAGGCAATAACAGAGACTTCCATGTTTTTGTAGATGTCTCACTCATTCTTGTGGCCATTCTTTTTTTGTGATACTGGGGTTGAACTTCGGGCCTCACACTTGCTAGGCTCTACCACTTGAGCCACTCCACAAAACTGTCAAACATTCTTAAGCTTCCAGGAGACTTTTGACTATCTCCTGCCCAGTTCCTCGTTCCCACTTTGAAGTGCTTCTGTTGGCTGCAGTTTTAGCTTCTGCTGGTCAGTAGGGCTCATCTGCTTATTGTCTAAGGTCTTTACAAAGCTCCAGGATCATTTACCTGGGCCTTTGGGCTCATGCACTTGGCCATACAGTGCAGAGGAACACTTTTCTCTCAAAGAATCCCTTCTCAGCCTAACAGATCTGACCTCCTGCTTCTCCTTGCCCTTTGCAGAGTCCATGCTGTGATTCTCAATGGAGAGTGAAAGCACAGATTCATGATGAAAACCAGCCCCCGTCGGCCACTGATTCTCAAAAGACGGAGGCTGCCTCTTCCTGTTCAAAATGCCCTGGGTGAGACATCAGAGGAGGAACCTAAAAGACCCCCTGCCCAACAGGAGCCTAGTCAAGCACAGGCCTCCAAGGAGGTGGCAGAGACCAGCTCTTGCAAGTTTCCAACTGGGATCAAGATTATCAACCACCCCACCATGCCCAGCACACAGGTGGTGGTCATTCCCAACAATGCCGACATCCAGAGCATTATCACAGCATTGACTGCCAAAGGAAAAGAGAGTGGCAGCAGCGGACCCAACAAATTCATCCTCATCAGCTGTGGAGGACCCCCAGCTCATCCTCCTGCCCTCCAGCCTCAAGTTCAAAGCAGCGATGATTCCAAAAGGACAGAAGTGATCACCGAGACGTTGGGCCTTAAGCCTGCAGCTAGGGATGTGAATGTTTCTAAGTCACCTGGAGCCCCTCCAAGGCAGAGACGGGAGAACTGTGGTACGTGGTCTGCAAGCCAAGGTGTGAGGAGTCTGGGCATCCATCTGTGGGAGCAAGGCCTGCAGTCAGTTGCTGCCTGCAATAGACAGGCATCCAGGCTGAATCAAGGACATTTCATCTTCCCTCATCCTGAAAGCTTGACACAGATCCTCTGTGCACCACCGAAAGGGTTATGGTTATAACTGTGCATTTCTGTTGCTTTATGTTGGAAAAGGCTTTGTTTTATCCTAAAGATAGTAAAGATTGATTTATTAGGACAGCAGAATTAATCCTCAAGGGGTGAAGTGGGTAGTTCAGGTAAACACTGACTACCTGGAAGCTGTGGGCCTTGAAGTTTTATCCAATCCAGTGGGGTTACCAGGTGGCATGAAACTGAGGGCCCTGCCCAAATGGTTTGGCCACTGTGCAGAGGCTGCCTGGATGGAGGAAGGCACACGCTAGGGCATTAATCCTCTTTGCCTTCCCATTTGTTCCCCTCTCCTACCCTTTCTGAGGCAGGGTCTGACTATGTATCCCGCTGGCCTCAAATTCATGATCTTCTGCCTCCACCTTCCTAATGCTGGTATTACAGGAATGCACCACCATGCTCAGCTTAAGGATTTGTTTATAATTTCAGTTAATTCTTTCCATTGATCCTATAAGGAAGTAAATCTCCATCCTAATAGAGGAGGAAGTTAAAGCATGGGGAAGAAAGGTGACTTTTTGTGCAGATATTCAGTAACCGATTTGTGAGGTTCCCTTGACAGATGTCTATGGTTCAGGCTGGCTGGTATTAAAAGGCAAATTGAACTACTCTTCTGAATTTCTCCTGAAGTCCACAGTGGGGCAGAGAAACTTTGAGCCACAGTAGACTCACCATGTATTCCCTGACCCTGAGGGTAGAGGTCTTGGAGGGGTGATCCCCAATCACCAGTTTTGACGGGTCTAGCAGGCATCTGATCAGGAATCTAATGGGGTCTTGGATTGTTCCGTCTAGCTGGGGCTGAGGCAGTGGGCTGCAGTCTGGACAACAGCCTAACCAATATCCAGTGGCTTGGGAAGATGAGTTCTGACGGGCTGGGCTCCTGCAGCATCAAGCAAGAGGTGGAGGAAAAAGAGAACTGCCACCTGGAGCAGACTAAGGTTAAGGTGAGCTGTTCTAGCACTTGCTCGGGAAGTCAGAGACAATGCAGGGAGTTTCTAAGAAGGGAGATGGATCAAGTGCCTTGCTGGAGTGGAATCTGTAAGTTCTAGTTTTACCACTGCATATGGTGCTCTTCTGTGTGACTTCTGAGCTACTTTTCTGTCTGGAATCTTTTCCTCCTCCATCTGTGACTTTCTGAGGGCAGATTCCCTGGCTCACTTTGTATTTCTCTAACAGTGAGATTAGTATCCTGCCCTTAATAAGTACTTGGTAGGTATTCAGGAAGTGATTAATAGGTCTTACTTTGGGAAGCCACTTGAAATTTAAAGAGGCATCCCAACAGTATGAATTGAATATATGAATTGAATATAGCACCTTCAGTAAGATAGTTTTTTGTAGTTTGTTTTGGCAGTACTGTTGTTTCTAGGCAAGTGCTCTTCTATACTATTTATTTTTCAAATAGGGTCTCACATTTTTGCCCAGACAGGCTTGGACCTTGATTCTCCTATTTAGGCTTCCCACATAACTGGGATGACAGCCACTTGCCACCACGCCCAGCTTTTTATTGATCGAGATGGGGTCTTGCTAACTTCTTGTCTGGGCTGGCCTGAGCAAAAATCCAATCTCCGCTTTGAAAGTAGATAGGATTACAGGTGTGAGCCACTATACTCAGTGAAAATTTACTTGGATGTATACATGAGTAAATATTAAATGAACTATATTTAAATATACAGCTATCCTGAATAAAGTTATGTCTCAATTTTTTTCAAGTGTAAATGATCAGATCTTTGCCTATGACTTAGCCAAATGTGTGAGTGTTGGAGATTCTTGTCCCATACTCTTGGGAATGTTTCTTTCATACAAACATTGAAATGAGTTTATTTACATCAGGAATAGAAAGACCTAGGCCTCTTGATCCAAAGGTCTGAAAAATGGGCACAAATTAGTATAAAATCTGTGCTTTGAGAGTCATAGTATATACCCGAACTGGAGAAGTTTCAACTAGAAGGGACCAAACTTTGTCATATCAAACAATATCTTCAACAAAGTGCACAACAGATAGTAAGCGGTTCCTGTTGGTAGGGTCTAGTCTAAATCATCTCCAAGATTCTTTCTAATCCTAAACTTTATTCCACTATGGAGCAGTGGTCTGAGATGAGTGTGTTTCTAATAATTTCTATGACATAAGACTCTCTTGGGGATGTTCTCAAGAGGCCAGGGCAGGGGTTGTTCTTGTGACCTCTTCCACATCATTGCCTTTTCTCTTTCCCTTTGGCTTCTCTTACCTTCAGGTTGAGGAGCCCTCGGGAACATCAACGTCCTGGCAGGACTCTATGTCTGAGAGGCCACCCTACTCTTACATGGCCATGATACAGTTTGCCATCAACAGCACTGAGAGGAAGCGCATGACCTTGAAGGACATCTATACTTGGATTGAAGACCACTTCCCCTATTTTAAACACATTGCCAAGCCAGGCTGGAAGGTAATATGTCCCCTAACCACCAAAGTCAAGGTCATGCTGGCCTGACAACTGCTTTGGGGTAGCAGTCATGTACAAAGGATGCTACAACTATAAACAAATGTGTCTTTTGGATTGACTTACTTCATCCCAACAAATCTAGGCAATATTAGTAAGAGCTCTGTAGCCACAACCTCACTACTCCCGAAAGTTTATGGGAGAGGCTTCAATGTAGCACTAAGCCCACCTTTGTGCCACACTGAACAGTAGTCCTAAGTACAGTAGCTGAAGTAAGTTTTATGAAAAAGTCTTACTGAGAAAAAAAAAAACAAACTGCCAGGCCTCATGAGCCCAATAAGATCACGTATCATTTCTAATGTGTAGCACTTTTCCTCTTTCTTCCTCCCTCCCTTCCTTCCTTCCTTGTTTTGAAATGGGATCTCACTATGTAGCCCAGGCTGGTCTTGAAGTCACAATCCTCCTGCCTCAGCTTCCTGAGTAGCTAGGACTATAGACATGCACCACCATGCCCAGCTGGACAGGCCTTTTCTTCATTTTCTGCATGAGAACACTGAGATACCTGGGAATTGATGTAGCTTGCGCAGTTGGTCAGTGTCAGAGTCACAAGGTAATTTGCTGGTGGAATAGCTCAGGTGGTAGAGCGCCTGCCTAGCAAGCATGAGGCCCTGAGTTCAAACCCCAGGGCCTTTTTTATTTAAAAAAAAAAAAAGCAAAGTATTTCTTGTGACAAATGATGAATTCTAAGCCATGGATAGTCTGTTTTGTTTCATTTTCCCCATAGTAGGACACTTAACTTCCTGGCTTCTTCCTTTCTCTCGCCTACTTGTCTTGGTATTGATTACCACTGCACAGTCTCTACTTTCCTAGCCTGTGGCAGCTGTCTTCTTTTTGTTACATTACACTGAAATTTTTTTATTGGACCTTTTGGTAGAAATGAGATTTGCCAGGCTAGGGGTGTAGCTCAATGACAGAGCACTGGCCTAGCACACACAAGGCCCGGAGTTCAATCCCCAGCACTGAAAAAAAAAAAAGTCAATAGGAGCTGGTGGCTCATGCCTCTGATCCTAGCTACTCAGGAGGCAGAGATAAGGAGGATCATGGTTCAAGGCCAGCTCAGGCAAATAGTTTGACAGACCCTATCTTGAACATACCCAACATTTACACAAAAAAAAAAAAAAGCTGGCAGACTGACTGAAGTGGTAGAACACCTACTTAGCAAGTATGAGGCCCTGAGTTCAAGTCCCAGTCCCACCAAAAAATTAAAATGTGGGATTTGCCAGAAAGGATAATCCTGTCAGACAGCATGTGGCCTCCTGTTTGCAATTCTGTGTTTGGTGTAGCCTGTCCCATACTGCCTATCTGTGATGCTGAAACCTGCCTTCCCCGTCACCACTTAGAAGCCTGGGTCCCAGATACCAATGTGTGGGTCATGTTCGATCCCCAGATCAGTGTGTTCCTGGATCTGAAAAACAAGGTTTCCAGGATCTGAGGAGTTGTTTGTTTGTTTTTGTTTTATTTTCTTAAAATAGGGTCTCCCTATTTTAGCAAGTTCAGGGTTGCCTTTGAACTTCCAGTCCTTCTGCCTAAGCCTCCTGGGTACTGGGATTACAAATATGTACCACCATGCCTGGCCACAGAAGTGTTTTTTTCTTAACTGATACCCCTGCACCTTTAGACCTTTCTCCACGGATGGTGTGATGGGTGGGAATCCTCTCATTTCTTCTGATGCCAAAGGATTAGCTCTGGAAAGCACAGGGGTCTGTCCTGCGAGCTGTTCCCACACCTTGACTGCCCAACTCAGTCTTGTCTCCTTTCTCTCCACATCAATCTTGAGGCAGAACTTGCTGGTGTAAAGTTCCTCCACGGGTTCTCCTTTTCACCTCAGTCCTGTACCATGATAGAGAACAGGAACAGAGAAGGGAGCTTTCAGCCCAGGGTCTATAGCTGAGGAGGTGGGTCAGGTCTTTATCACCAAGGATGTAGGGCTGAGGTTGTCGGTCTGTATTGTGTAGTCTCAAGAAGAAACCTGCCAACAGGCGAAGTTACAAGGACCCTGGGCAAAACCTGTGCCAAACATGCCAAGAGAGGCCATGTCTTGTGCCCCTCCCCAACCCTCACCCCCAGCTTCAGAAGCGGTGTTTCTGAAGCTAAATTAACTGTGGCCATCTCTCTTCCTTCAGAATTCCATTCGCCACAATCTTTCTCTCCATGACATGTTTGTTCGGGAGACATCTGCCAACGGCAAGGTCTCCTTCTGGACCATTCATCCCAGCGCCAATCGCTACTTAACGTTGGACCAGGTGTTCAAGGTGAGTGTCCTGGTTTCATCCACATAGGGCCAGAGTTGGAGGTTGTAGAGCTAGCTCAAAGAGGAACGAGACCTTGTGACACTATGATTTGATCAGGGGAGAGTCAGGAGCCTGCCAGCCAGTTAGTGACGTGCATAAAACACATTGTTGATAAATACCAAGTGACACTCCTTTGTGCTAGACCAAGACACAGAGGAGGACTGTTCTGACCCAAAATAGAGGACTTCCAAGCACAGTTTTTTTTGAACTCCCCTATGAATAAAAGTGGCCTGGAGCACTTGTTACAACACAGCTTTCTGGCCCCTGTCTTGGTGTTCCTAATTCACTGAGTCTGGGATGGGCTGGGAGTTTGTATTTCCAATAAGTATTTCAGTGATTCATACAAAGAAAATCTGGGAAACTTTGATCTAAAGCTCTTCTTGGCTGGGCAGAGTGGTTCATGCCTGTAACCCTAGCAACTTAGGAGGCAGCGGTCAGGAGGATCTCAGTTCAAACCTAGACTGGGAAAAAAGTTATCAACTGACAGCTGGGCACGGTGGCACGCACCTGTCATTCTGGCTATGCAGATAGTCTAAATAGGAGGATTGAAGTCCAGACTGGCCTGGGCATAAAAGTGAGACCCTATCCCAAAAATAACTTGAGCAAAAAGAGCTGAGGATGTGGCTTAAGTGGTAGAGTGCCTGACTAGCAAGACTGGGGTCCTCAATTCAACACTCAGTACCACCAAAAAAAAAAAAAAAAAAAAAACAACCCTTCTTTAGTCTAGAAACCAGAAACAGAGCCACCATCTTTTCAGAAGAAGCTGATATTTTGAGATTTCTGAGTGTCCATCAGGATACTGGCAACTATAACCACTTTCCTGGGAGGGACAGTTGTCCGGGGTGTCCTTTGGCATTCATCAGGAATAGATTTCTTCCCCGTCTGGTCAGATTGGCCACGCTGGTGGTAACTTCATCTCATTTCTCTCCCATTATGCCTGGCGCCCACCAGCCACTGGACCCAGGGTCTCCACAATCGCCCGAGCACTTGGAATCAGTAAGATTCTTTCCCTCTGGCTCGGGGCTTGGCCTTGTTTCCTTTTGCTGCTCAGCATGGCTTTAGGGGGCAGAGACACGCTGTTGGTGCTGGGAAGGGAGCCTGTGGCCATGTGACTGCCAGCTTTGAAAACAGCACCTGGAGGCCTCTGGGAGTAACCAGTGCGAGGCTGCTGGTCACTTGCCCACTTCTTCCCTTCCCATGGGCATCCCAAAGGTGCCTGAGCAGAGCAGGGCAGAGCATGGAATGGCAAGAGGACCTGCCACTGTAAGGACAAGCAAACAGCGTAGACCTTGCAGGCGGCAGTTCTCTTGGCTGGGCTTTTCTCTGCCCTCAGGTAGCTACATGCTTAAGCATCCCCTGGGGGTGGCAAGGACCATCCTGCTCTCAACTGTCTGGATGCTGTCTACCCTCTACTAAGGAAGGCTTGGGAGATTGTGCCTACCTGCGTCCATCCCCTCAGACTGGCCTTTTTTCCTGGGCTGTCGGTTAGCTCAAGTGCATCAGCTCAAGCTGGCAGGATTCCGCTGTCCCCTTTTACCTTCTTAACCTAGGTTTCTTTCTCTCCCAATCTGCCACAAGCAGCAGCAGAAACGACCCAATCCTGAGCTCCGCCGGAACGTCACCCTCAAAACGGAACTCCCACTGGGTGCACGTGAGTATGCGGGTCTCGAGCCCAGCCCTTGTCTGGGGATTCTTTTCCCAGCTTAAAGGAATCTGAGCCCAGAGAGCAAAATTCCTGGCCGAGATGGGTGGACTCTGGGCTCTGCTGCTCTTGATCTCTCCTGTTTTCTCCTAGGACGGAAGATGAAGCCACTGCTACCACGGGTCAGCTCGTACCTAGTGCCCATCCAATTCCCAGTGAACCAGTCCCTGGTGCTGCAGCCCTCAGTGAAAGTGCCACTGCCCCTCGCGGCTTCACTCATGAGCTCAGAGCTTGCCCGCCATAGCAAGCGGGTCCGCATTGCCCCCAAGGTGAGCGTTCTCTTTTTCTGCAACGAGAGACTCCAGACAATTAAAAATGATGGACCTACAGCTTGTGAAATATTCTTCTAAGTGTTCCTTGAGAAACTTACAAATCTAGCTGGGTAAGCAAGTCACAAAAACACAGGGTAACTTAATAGCATTATAGTAGCTAAGAAGGAATCTGGATTTTGTTATAAGTGGTGTCAGAAGGCCCATAAATACCTGATGAGTTGGTAAGAATGCAGACAAGGGCAATTATGACACATGGACTGGGACGGGTGAGGAAGAGTTCAGGAGGCAGAAGGTCCTAGAAAGAAGTGGATCTGGGTGGGCTAGCACATGTGGACAGAGCACACTGCTGGGCAGCACATGGGCAGGAGATGTGGGTTTGAACCTTTGTTCCTGGTAGTAGTAGAGTAGACCCCCTTTCACTTGGGGTTTCAGCCTCAGTCCTGTTGGCATTTGGGGCTGGATAATTCTTTGTGGGGATTGTGCACTGTTTTCCCACCATGTATCAGTAGCACCCCCAGCTATGATAATTAAAATGCCTCTGACTTGCCCCTGGGTAGAGAAATCATCTCTGGTTGGGCATCTTTGGTATAGTTTGGGGGAAAGTTAAGAAGGATAAGGTAAGATCACACTGATGGCCCATCAAGTTTGGACTTAACCCTGGGGAGACAGTTTTGTGAGCAAGTCTGATGTGTAACCAAAGTAAGGGGTGCCCTGCACCTCCTTTAGTGAGGTAGGAATGGCATGGACTCAAGTTGAGAGAGTTGGGTTGGCTTTTTCCTTTTTTCTTTTTTAGTGTAACAAGTTTGAACTCAGGGCTTTTTGTTTATAAAGAAAGTACTCTACTGCTTAAGCCACACCTCCAGTCTTTTGAAGATGAGGTCTTGAGATCTATTAGCCCAGGCTGACCTTGAAACTCAGCCTCCCAAGCAGCTAGGATTGCGCTGGTGGAGTAGCTCAAGTGGTAGAGCACCTGCATAGCAAGGTCCTGAATTCAAACCACAAAAAAAGTACAGCCAGAAAAAAAAACAAAAGTAGCTAGGATAACAGGTGTGACCCACCAGTGCTTGGCTGTATTGGCTTTTATTAATTTATTTAGAGACAGGACGGCCTTGAACTTATGATCCTCCTGCCTCAGCCTCCCTAGTACTGAGATTACAGATGTGTGCCAAGTCTGGCTCTTGCTTTTATTTTAATTTAAAATTTAATTTAATTAAAATGTGGAGGGGCCGGGGTTTGAAGTCAGTGCTTTGCATTGCAAAGTAGGCACTCTACAACTTGGGCCACACCTGCGGTCTGTTTTGCTTTAGTTATTTTAGAGATGGGTTTGGCAGTGGCAGGGGGCGGGGGAGGCAGTCCAAACTGTGATTCTCCCAAACTCAGTTTCCAAGTAGCTAGGGTTACAGGCGTGAGCCACCAACACCCAGCTGTATTTAATAATTTTTAATTAAAAAATATTTTTAGGGCTGAGGATGTAGCTCAGTGGTAGAGCACTTGCCTAGCATGTCCAAAGCTCGTTCCCCAGCACAAATCAATCAATCTAAAATATGTTACACATGATATTATACATATCATACTTCTTCCCCCTCCCCCTTTTAGCTACATTCCATCTTCCCTCTCCTACCTTTACCCACATCACACCTGCTGCCCAGATAATAATGCATGTTAACCAGGGGTGGCTGCGCATGCTTGTAGTCCCAACTACTCTGCAGGCTAAAGTAGAAAACACAGCAAGATGCTAGCTCCTAAAAAAAAAAGATAATTTACTATGCTTTCTTCCCTATTTTAGCCATGCTCTTGGTACAGTATCCACACAGAGCCAACCACAGCCATTTTGTATATAACATACAATGCATAAAATACTGAAAATGTGACCATGGTGCCCATGTCTTTTCTTTGGCGGGGGTGGGGGCAAGGAATACTACTTGAATTTGAAATGCTTTGCCACTAGAGCCGCACCTCTTGTCCATTTTTGCTCTGGTTATTTTGGAGATGGGGGTCTCAAAAACTATTTTCTTGGGATGGCCTTCAACTGAGATCTTTCTGATCTCAGCCTCCCAAGTACCTAGGATTACAGGTGTGAGACACCAGCACGTGGTTAGGTTATTTGATAGGGTCTTGTATTTTTGCCTAGGGCCAGCCTAGATCTCAATCCTACTACTACTTAAAGCCTCCCACATAGCTGGAATTACAGGCTTACAATACCACATCCAGCTTATTGGTTGAGGTGGGGTCTGCTAATTTTTGCCCTGGCTAACCTTCTGCCTCCCATGTAGGTGGGATTACAGCCATGGGCCACCTCGCCCAGGTCTATGTCTGTCTCTCTCTCTCTCTCTCTCTCTCTTTCTCTCTCTTTGGTGGGACTGGGGTTTGAATTCAGCTTTGTGCTTACAAAGCAGGTGCTCTACTGCTTAAACCATACCTCCAGTCCATTTTGCTCTGGTTATTTTGGAGATAGGGGTCTATCGAACTATTTGCACAGGCTAGCCTTGAACTGCAATCCTCCCAATCTCAGTCTCCCAAGTAGCTAGGATTACAGGCATGAGCCATCAGCATCTGGTTTATGTCCATCTTTTTCTAACTGAGCATACTTCATGAAAGGCTTATGTCACTTGGCACAGTTCTAATTCATCGTTTTTAGTGTCCATATAATTTCCCATAAATATCTTAACTCTTCTACTTTCATGGGCACATTTTGTTCCTTTTTTGCCCTATAAAAACAATAGTGCAACAAATTTATCTTTTTTTTTTGGCTGTACTGGGATTTGAAATCAGGGCTTCATGTTTACTAGGCAGGCCTCTACCACTTGAGCCACGCACCCATCCCTGTAATAAATATCTCACTAGTGCTTTTATATTTATGGGATAGAGACCTAGACATGAGATTGCTGTGTGAAAAAAGAGATTATATTCCACAAAAGGTGATTCTTCACATGTCATCCAGCCATACGTGATAATATCTGTCTTCTTAATATTTGCCAGTGTGGTGTGTGTAACTCCTATCTTTAATTTTGCCTTTCCTTATTCAGCACTAAGTTTGAGCACCTTCTCACTAGGTTTGGTCATTTGAAGTTGTTCTCCCAAATTGCTTCTCTGTGGACATTGCCCATTTTGCTACAGGGTCTTGCTATTTATTTGCAACAGCTGTTTTTTGTTAAAATATTAGCCTATCTTTTGTGCTGAAGATATTTTTCTGCTTGTATTGTTTCTTACCTTGTTTATGGTGTCTCTAGCTAGAGTCAACATTTAAATTTGTATGTAGTCAAATACGTTTCTCTTTTACAGCTTCTGGTCTTCCCATCTTGGTTAAGAAAGGCACTCCACCATCAGATTGTGCCTGTAGGCTCCCTACATCCTCTTTCAGAATTTGTATAGGTGTCAGGTTTTAATTTTTAAATTTAAGTCTTTGTTATAAAGGGGTCCAATTCTCAGCACCACAAGAAAGAAAAGTCTTTGTATACAGTATAAATAAGTACCCAATTTTATTTTCTTCCAGGTAGATACTAATTATGCCAGTACTATATTAAGTACACACTTACCTTTTATTTTCTTTTTGGTGCTAGGGATCAAACCCAGAACCTTGTGCTTGCTAGGCATTTGCTCTACCACTGAGCTATGCCCCCCAGTCCCAACAGTCTCATATCTTACCCTAGAATTAAACTGCCACCTTCATCATATATTATATTCTCATGCTTAAAAGATTTTAAGACAGAGAGGGTGAATTCAACTATGATATATTGTAAGAACTTCTGTAAATGTCACAATGTACCCCCAGTACAACAATTTAAAAAAAGTTCAAAAAAAAAAATGAGAAGCCAGGTGTTGGTGGCTCATGCCTGTAATCCTAGCTACTCAGGAGGATTACCGTTCAAAACCATCCTGGGGCAAATAAGAGACATTATCTTGAAAATACCCAACATAAAAACAGGACTGGCAGAGTAGCTCAAGTGGTAAGAGCACCTGCCTGGCAAGTATGGGGCCCTGAGTTCAAACCCCAGTGCTGCCAAAAAAAGAAAAGATAAGAGCTGAGGGTGTAGTTCAGTGGCAGAGCTCTAGCCTAGCACAATGTTCAAGGCCCTGTCTTTAATTCCTAGTACAAAAAATAAAAGACAGGGGTATTGGTTCTAGTATGTCACTCAGTGTGGTTCTGTGGCATTAGGCTGAATGTGAGATGTGAGCTCTTTTACCTTGCCTCCACTTCCCTTTAAGGTACTGCTGGCTGACGAAGGCATAGCCCCTCTTCCCACTGCAGAACCGGTGAAGGAGGAAAAGCCCCTGCTTGGAGAAAGGCTGTTGCCTTTGCTTCCAGTTCAGTCTATCAAAGAGGAAGCAATCCACCCTGGGGAAGACACACCACACTTAGTGAGACCTATCAAAGTGGAAAGCCCTCCCTTGGAAGAGTGGCCTTCCCCATGCCTGTCAGTCAAAGAGGAGTCGTCTGTGTCCTGGGAGGATTCATCCTGCTCTCCCACCCCACGGTCAAAGAAGTCCTTTAGTGGGCTTAAGTCCCCAGCCCGCTGTGTCTCAGAAATGCTTGTGATTAAACGAAGGGAGCAGAGGGAGATGAACCGGTCTCGGAGAAAACAGCACCTGCAGCCTCCCTGTCTGGATGAGCCCGAGCTGGTCTTCTCGGAGGGCCCCAGCACGTCCCGAAGAGCCATGGAGCCCCCATTCCTAGCAGAGTCCTCAGAGCCTTTCTCCCAGCTTGGCTGCCCCCAGGAGGAGGGAGGACCTTTTAAGACACCTGTCAAGGAGACACTGCCCATCTCTTCCACTCCAAGCAAGTCTGTTCTCCCCAGAACCCCTGAGTCATGGAGGCTCACACCTCCAGCCAAAGTGGGGGGGCTAGATTTCAGCCCAGTACGAATCCCCCAGGGTGCCTTTGGGCCCCTGCCTGACTCCCTGGGGCTGATGGAGCTGAGCACCACGCCACTGAAAAGCATTCCCCTCTTTGACTCACCCCGAGAGCTCCTTAACTCGGAACCCTTTGATCTTGCCTCTGACCCCTTCAGTAGCTCTTCTCCCTCAGATCTGGAGGTCCCCAAGCCAGGCTCCCCAGAGCCACAGATCCCCAGCCTTTCAGCCAACCGCTCTCTCACAGAAGGCCTGGTTCTGGACACAATGAATGACAGCCTCAGCAAGATCCTGCTGGATATCAGCTTCCCTGGCCTGGAGGACGACCCGCTGGGCCCTGACAACATCAACTGGTCTCAGTTCATTCCTGACCTTCGGTAGAGACAAGGCCTTACCCTTGCCCTTGATGCCTCAGCTGTCCATCATTCTGGGTGCTCGTGTAGCTGGAAAGTCCAAGGCTCAATGCACCGTAGACCCCCGAGGGAGGAGTGTAGGCAGGGACCACACTGCTTCTCGTAGCTCCACCAGGCCTGATTATGCTGAGGTAGTAGTCACACCTTAGTCGCTGCCAGAACCTTGCAAGCAGCTGGGTCTTTGTAACTGGTCTCAGTGCCACACACTCTCCCAGAGAATCTGATTCCTGTACTCTTCCTGCCAGGAGCTGAAGGCTGGGAATGACCAAAGTAATGTTGAAAAGAGATAAGGAAGTCCCCATTCCGTTTCTATCTGTGCCCAGCAGTCCCTCACCTTCCCTGCTCTTTGCAGGGTGGCCCCTGTAAATAGTGTAAATTCTCCAAATTCTCCTCTAATTATAAATGTAAGCTTATTTCCTTAGATCATTATCTAGAGACTGCCAGAGGTGAGTAGGACAAGGGGTTGCACTTTGCTTCTGTTCCTGGCTTTGGTTCCTAGAGAGGGAAGGACCTGCAGTGCACGGTTTCTTCCAGGCCAAAAGTACCTGGCTCAAGAGTTCTTTACTGTAGGCCCTAGTCTGCTTGCCAGGATCCCTTCTCTTGCCCCTCCCACTCACCTCCACATGTTCCCAAGCCAGCTTTCCCGCAGGAAGAAATCCTGGTTCAAAAGGTCTCTTGTATTGGGTCAAAAGTGTAATTTGGGGTGGGGGTGGATGCATCTGAAGCAGTGTGGGTACCCAGATGTGCCCCATTAGGTGTTTCTCTGATCATGCTAATCATGCCAGGGAGAAGGACCCTGACCTGCCTGGCTTCCTTAGCTTGCACCTCAGCTTTGCCAAGAGCCACCCTAGGCCCAGCTGGCTACATGTATGTGAGCCAGCTCCAGAACACTACTGTAACTACCTACTGAATAAAATCCAGGGTGGAACTGCCGGTCTCTGCTGGTCTCTGCTCTGTTGGTATCTAGGGGAGCTGGGAAAGAAGGGGTGATGATGGAAACTGGTGGAGAAGAGGCAAGGCCTGCAGCTGCCTGGGGGAGCCCTTGAAGGAGAGTACACAGGCTTTTGCATGAGTTCCCTCCCTGACTCTGAAATGGCTACATGCTGAAATTACCAGTTTGTTCAATGCTGGTCCTGACAAGAGTCCAACCTGCTGCCCAGCTCTTCTGAAAGGCAGCAAGGACCCCAGGGACTGCACAGCCTCCTTAAGACAGGTAAGAGCCTCCACCCTGTAGCTCCAGTCAGAAAGCATCACCATAGCAACCCCAGCAGCAAACAATGGTTCAAGAAAGGGCTCCCCACAAAGCCACTATCATGGCTCTGAGGCCCAGAGCAAGAATGACCAGCAACCCACAAAGATCGCCCCAAGGCCCAGGGCCAAGTGATGCATGTCGTACCAGAGAGCCTTTCCTGCAGGTAGGGGGTGTGCCTTTCCCTCTGATGGGCCAGAGCCTGTCCTTGTGGTGAGCTCTGCTTTTTCCTGGGCAACAGGCCTCTGGCACAAAAATTCTCCTGTCTTCCCCCTTTTAATCCTGTAGCATTATGAACACAGAGCTCAGAATAGAGGAGATGCCCAGTGGGCACAGGTTGAGTGTACCTTTTGAGCCCAAAATGCTTGAGACCAACCAGAAGTGTTTCTGACTTTGGAGTTTGGAATACCTTGGGGATAAACATGAAATTCATTTATGTTTTATATACACTTTATATACATAGCCTAAAGGTAATTTTGTACAATACATTTAGTGTGTCTGCATTTTAACTGCAACCGGTCACATAAGGTCAGGATAGAATTTTCCACCTGTGACATCATGCCCATAACTCAGGAAAACTCAGATTTGGGGCATTTTGGCTTTTGGATTTTTAGATTAGGGATGTTTAGCCTGTAACTCATCTTTCAGACTACTCTCTCTGGGGTGAACCTGAGGACCTGTCCATGAGTCAGGCTCTGTGCTGTGTAACGCTACTTCACACAGTTGAGTGCTGAAAATGAGCACAGAAAGCTCAAGCTGCTGCTATGCCACTCATTCAGTGAGTTCCTCACCTTCATCTAGTCTTGCATTCTGCATCTGACAAAATACCTGAGATAAGCAACTTAAAGGAGGAAAGGTTTTTTTGGGCTCACAGTTTTAGGGGTTTCTGTCCATGGTTGCTTGGTCCTGTTGCTTTGGATCTGTGGGGAGGCAGCACATCATGGTGGGAGCACATAGAAGTGAAAACTGCTCTCCTCATGGCTGCTGGAAAGCAAAGAGAAAGATAGGAAGATGGGCTGGGGGTTGTGGCTCAAGTGCTAAAGGGCTCACCTAGCAACATGAGGTCCTGAGTTCAAACCCCTGTAAAGGGTACTGGGTGTTGGTGTCTCATGCCTATAATCCTAGCTACCTGGGAGGCTGAGATCAGAAGATCTCTGGTTCTAGCCCAGCCCAGGCAAATAGTTTGCAAGACCCGTCTCCAAATAACCAGAGCAAAAAATGGACTGGAATGTGGCTTAAGGTGTAGAGTGCCTGCTTTGTAAGCACAAAGCCCCAGTCTCACCAAAAAAAAAACAAAAACAAAAACCAAACAGTACTGCCAAAAGAACCCCTCCCTGTAACCTTCCTTCCACCAGGCTCCATCTCCTAAAGGACCTACCACCTCCCAATAGTGCCACAGGTTAGGGACCAAACCTTTAACATGTGGGCCTATGTCCCCATAATGGGGACAATAGCAATACTTCCTCATAGAGGTGTGAGGATTAAATGAGATGCACAAAAGTAGAAAGCACTATGTCAATACATACATTTTATTTCACAGACAGAGCGCAGATAAAGGGAGGAAGTAACATTCTAGATGTTTCCATACTTGCTTGCATTTTAAGGAAAAGTGAGTGAAAGCAGCAATGACAGAGCAATAAGTAATAAGAGGAATCTGGGATGGAAAGACACCTGACCCTGATTTCTAGAGAAGAGCCTTCCTGGGATGTCACGAGGACCAGGAGCAAGGGAAAGTGTACTGGGCCATCCCCTGGTAATTCTCCCAGGCCTGATGGGCCAACCTCTTTGGAAGACCAGTTTCTGGGCAGGAATGTGGGGGCACCAGAATGGAGGGGGGTGAAAATGAAGAACGAGAGTTGAGAGAGGGTGGGAAATCAAAGCCAAAATATGAAACTATGGAAAGAGCAAAATTTGAGCAATCCCTGAGAATAACACAGAGAATAACATAGTAACTTCCAGTGAGCAGGACAGGAATGGAGAGATGGCTCCCCACCACATCCTGATGATGGTCCTGAGCTGGAGAAGGTTGGCAGCCCAGGCCTGGGAAAGACAGCAGAGTGCCTCGCCCCCTCCCTGTGCCCCTGCTGCACAGCTACCCCAGGGTCCTTTCTGTTTCTCCCCAGATGGTCCATGCCAATGACTCCCTCCCAACCCACCAAACGTGGGTTCAGCGTGAGTTCCTCCTCCCCAGGGAGCCCTGGGGATTACCTGGCTTCACCCAGCAAGCCTACCACCGGCTGGCCCTGAAGCTGCCACCCTGCACAGAAATGAAATCCGAGGTGCATCACCGCCTGATACACCCGTGGAAGAACGCAGCCCAGCACACCTGGGGCTTTCACACGTGGCTCGACGTGGGGCGTTTGCCAGCCACCTTCCCCACACGGCTTGACAAGCCCTACGATAGCAATGTCTGGCGCTGGCTGACCCATGCCCATGGCTGCCCCCCAGCAGAGCCCCCCATACCCCCTCCTTCCTGGATGGGCCCAAACAGCTTCCTGACCTTCATCCACTCTACCCCCATGTTCTTGGACACGAACAGAAAGAACCAGGTGATGATGAAGGTGAAGAGGGAACTGAAGGAGGTGGAGAAACTTAAGCTGAGGAGTGAAATAAGGGCACCTCCACTTGACACGCATGGCAACATTCTGCCCCCAGCGAACTTCAAGAAGTAAGATTGCCCCTGCCTTAGAGAGCTGTGCACAGGTGTCCCCTCCTTCTGGTGTCTAATTTGGTACTGTAATCTTCCTTTCCCATTGACGGTCACCTAGCCTTTTTTTTTTTTTTTTACAGTGCTGGGGATGGAGCCCAGGGCCTCTTGCATGCTAGACAAGTGCTCTACCACTCAGCCACACCCAAGCCCCTTACACTGTTTTCTGAATTAACTGGAAGGATGAGGTGGAGGAGGAAGAACAGCAAATGGAGGCACTTAGATATCTGACTAAAATACAACTAATTCTGGGTCCTGGAGAAGCTGAAAAATGAGGTTCAGACCCTGCCTTCAAGGAGCTTATGAAAAGACAGCACCAACCCCAGCCATGCCTAGGACATGCCTGAAGTGTGAGACAGACAGTGGGTGTTATAAGGAAGTCCATTATTATTCTTTTGTTTGTTTTGGTTTGTTTTTTGAGACAGTCTCACTATGTAACCCAGGTTGGCTTTGAACTTGTGATTCTCCTGTCTCAACCTCCTGGGTGCTAGGATTATAGGAATGCACCACTATGCCTGGCTATTCATTTTTGTTTTTTGTTTTGTTTTGTTTTTGCCAATGCTAGGGGTACAACACAGGGCCTTGTGCTTGCTAGGCAAGTGCTCTACCACTGAGCCACAGCCACCGCCCCTCATTATTTTTTTAACCTGAAAAAGAACACACAAATGGATCACATGCTTAAGGTGTGGGAGTATTAGGCTCCAAGATATTCACTGTTAATGGAGAGAGACCTGAAATGAAAGCTGGAATCAGAAGCCCTGGAATTAAGTCCAGAGAGCATTACTTTGGCAAGTGGCTTAGTTCAACCCCCTCATGGTTCAACCCCTACATTGACAAAACAGCAATCATAAAAACCTACCTCATGGGCAAGGATGAAATGGGTTAGTGAATGTGTAAAAGAGCTGAACCAAGGGCTGGGGGTGTGGCTCAGCTACATGGCACTTGCCTAGCACATACAAGACTCTAGGTTCCAACCACAGCATGGGAAAGGGAAGGAGGGAGGGAGGGAGGGAGGGAGAAAGGGGAACTAAACCAAAATTAGATGTCATTAGAGAAATTCAGAAGGCCAGACTGCTGCACTGGAGTGTCCCCCTCCACCCTCCAAAGGCTTAAATGCAGAAACCAGGGTTAAGGCTGGAAGACTTGGGCTGAGCTCCAGGCCCAGCTGAGTGGTTGGAGTGGAGACAGAAATGAAAGGAAGCGTTTGAGAACCCACAGCTCCTCCCTGCCTGCCCCTGGTGGGAACTCACAGATATTCCCAGATCTTGTCCAGTCCAGGTTTGGGCGTGGGTAACACGAAAGGAAGCAGGAAGCAAAGACAGAACAAGGGCATCAACCAAAGCATTGATGGGTTAGAGACAGAGGCTGTGGAGATTTTCATCCTGGGGCTGTGGCTCAGTGGTAGAGTGCTTGGTTAGCATGCATGAGGCCCAGGTTCAAGCCCCAGCACTGCATAAATAAATAAATGATGCCAAAGATTGGTGGGTTTTTTTGAGATTAGGCAGGACATTGTCTTCTTTCTGCTGTCCTGCTGTGAAGACTGTTGGTAGCTAATATGTCTGACACTTAGTCATCCAAAGTGAAATAAAAATTGGTGCCCTCTTCAAAGATTCAGTGGAAGCCAAGTGCTGGTGGCTTACACTATAATACTAGCTACTTGAGAGGATTATGTATTGGGAGGATCATGGTTCAAAGGCCAGCCCAGACAAATAGTTTGCAAAACCCCCTCTCCAAAATAACCAGAGCAAAATGGACTGGAGGTATGGCCCCAAGCAGGAGAGTGCTTGCTTTACAAGTGTTAAGCCCTGAGTTTAAACCTTAGTGCCACCCAGCAGTATTATTGAATGAATCCCTTGGGACCCTCACATAGAACCAAGGGCCTCAAACATGCTAGGCAAGCGCTCTATCCCTGCACCAGTAGATAGAAACCCACTGACCCCATTTTACAGATGGGGCATCTGAGATGGAGAGGTCAGCCCAAGTTCACACAGCTCCCAGGTCGCAAACCCACTCTCTTAAATTCTTTGAGCCTCACTTTTCCCAAGAATGCATTGGAGATGGGCCTGCTACCTTGCCAGTAAATGGCCTGGTGACTGGCATACAGAAGCGGTGAATGAAATGGTCACATTTAGTGTGACATCTACATGACAGAGTAGGAACCTGTTGTGGGTGCATCCTCTGGAGCCAGGAGCAAAGGAATGGGTCTCAGACAAGATTTGGTTTTGGCGAGTGCTGAGGATCAAATCCAGGGCTTTGTGTATGCTGTGTGTGCTCTGTACCACTGCCCTCCATCCCTAGCCAATCAGACAATGTTTTACTTTCTCCAGAAAAAGAGTATCTGAGCTGGACCTTGAAGGAGTTCTACAACTTCAGCAGTTTTGTAAAGGAAGGCTCAAAAAATTGTTAAATAAAAAATGTCTCCGGGGCCTGCTGAAGTAGCTCATTGGAGAAGTGCATGCTTAGTATGTACAAGACCCTAGGTTTGATCCCCAGCACAAGAACAACAAAAACATATAGACTGGTCAGTGAGTAGGTTTGGAGCACTAGCAATCCAGAGGACTTTGGATATCTAAGACAGATCTAAGCTCTCTAAGATGCTGTGATCTTGTTGGAGAAATAGAACATTAATTTATGACCCCAGCAGTTTCTAGTCTGGTGCCAGTGGTTCATGCCTGTAATCCCAGCTACTCAGGAGGCAAATGTAGTCATCCAAGGCTGGCCCAAGCAAACAGCTCATGACTCCATCTCAAAAATACTAAAAGCATGCCAGGTGCTGGTGGCTATAATCCTAGACACTTGGGAGGCCTCTGATATCAGAGTTTGAGGCCAGCCTGTGAAAATAGTTCACAAGACCCCCATCTCCAAAATAACCAGCACAAAATGGACTGGAGGCGTGGCTCAAGTGGCAGAGCCACTGCTTTGCAAACACGAAGTACTGAGTTCAAACCCCAGTCCCATCAAAAACAAAACAAAACAAAACCAAAGGTGAGGTTTAGGCTGCATCCTGGAGATTCTAACTTAAATGATCCAGGAACATCCTAATGTGGCATTTATTATAATTATAATTATTATTATTATTACATATTTGGTGTTTTTTAAAGTCAATTTCCTACCGTTCAATTTAATACTGCAGGCCAGCTGAGAAGAGGAAGTCATCCGCTGAGCTGAGTACAGCAGTCCTCCCATGAGAACAGCAGTAGTGGAGAAGGTGAGACATGAAGGACAGTTAGAATCCAGATAAGAGTCTGGATAATGGAGCCGGACATAGTTGTGCACAACTGTAATCCCAACTCTCGGGAGGCTGAGGCAGGAGGATAAAGAGTTTAAGCCGGCCTGGGCTATATAGTAGGACCCTATCTCAAAAAAAGGTCCAGATAATGGGGCTTGGAGCACTTGCCTAGCACATGTAAGACCCTGGCTTTCATCCCCAGCACTGCACACCTGCAAAAAACAAATCCAGAGAGTGACATTATATGTAATATTCCAAAGGATGGAAGGTTTACTAGTTAGACAACATCTCAACCTAACACCAAACTCCTACCTTGGGTGCTGGCCACAGATACACACCCCATGAGGAAGAGACAGTAGGGACAGCTAGCTATCCCTGGCTAGCTGGTGAAAGACAGTGTCACCTGCCCCGGAACTCTCCCTTGACCTCTCTGTTCTTTCTGCACCCCTGCCCCAACAGGACCAGGAACGTATCTACTGGTGGGAGGTTTGAGCCTCAGTGCTTCCAGCTCCTGCCCATCCCTCTTCCTACTGCTTCTACCCGGGGCTGGCCCTGACCCAACCCTCTGCCTCATTACCAGAACACAGCACAGAAACTGGCCTTGCTGCCCAGTGCGCCACTGAGCCAGGACCTGGTGAGGGATTACCAAAGCCTGATAGAGAACCGCATTGCCAAGCCTCTCCACTATCTGTCTAAAGCACAACCTAGCCAGACCTCAGGGAGGAACAGGAAGAGAAGACCTGGCCATATCTAGAAGAGCCTCCAATGGGTGCAGATGAGCACATGGCTGCCAGGTGCCAGCGCTCTCCATCAAAGCTCCTTCAGCAGGGAGCCTGGGGTGATTGAAGGACTTGCTTCTGCACTGTCCTCCCAACCTCCAGCCACCTCTGTACTCCAGGCTCCTGAGACACTACTGAAACTCTCAGTTGTTCTGTATCTTTCTTGGAGGATTCATGGCAGGTGGGAGGATTGGGGTACGAGGGTGGGGAGCAGCGGGGACAGAGAGGGGTTCCAGAACTAAGGATAAAACAAGGATGGAGAGGAAGGAGTGTGTGTGTGCATGTGTGTGTGTCTGTGTGAGTGTATGTTGGAGTGGGGAAAAGGTACTGTGAGAGATGTAAGTAAAGGACTGGGGGAGTGGCTCAAGTGGTAGAACACCTGCCTAGAAAGTATTAAGTTCTGAGTTCAAACCCCAATACCGCCAAAAAAAAAAAAAAATCACCTAAGCCAGACTTCTATGGCATGTTTTCGCTCATATGCGGAATCTAGACCTAAAAAAAAAGAATGACACAAGTGTGCAGCGGGACTGCTTGGGGTTGGGGATCCAGCAGAAGGGGGGAGCCTGAAGCAGGGTGAATATGATCAAAGTATTTCATACTCATGTATGAAAGCAGAACCGGTTAAAAAAAATGCTGAAAAAAGGGGAAAGGAGGATAAGGAGAGTAACAGAATCTCTGCTACCATTTCCTGCATGGGGGGTGGGGGGGAGCAGGAAATGTTTCTCCCTTTTCTTTCCATTTCTCCCCATCTTTATCCTGTTATAGTAAATTCCTTTCCTAATAAACTTTACTATTACTTTTACTAAAAAAATAAATAAATGGTGTTCACACCTGTGATCCTAGCTACTCAGGAGGCACAGATCAAGAGGATCACAGTTTGAAACCAGCCAGGGCAGACAGTTTGCAAGATCCTATCTCAAAAATACCCATCACAAAAAAGGGCTGGTGGAGTGGCTCAAGGTGAAGATCCTGAGTTCAAACCCCAGTACTGCAAAAAAAAAAACAGTGATAGAGGAGGTAAATTTGGTCAGAATACATTGTATGTATGGATGGAAATATCATAATGAGAACCTTTTGTACAATTAATATATGCTAATAAAAATAAATTTTAAAAGAGATGCAGGGGGAGCAGGGGGGGAGAAATGACCCAAACAATGTATGCACTTGTGAATAAATGAATTAAAAAAAAAACGAGAGAACTGCAGTGAGAAGTTGCCTCCAATCTTACAACCCATTGGGACCAGACAGGAGCCATTTGGGCAAAAACAGCCTCCAAACCCCCCTCCCTGGACCATCTGATGTCTGGATAAAGACCAGACACAACTGTGCTTGGGTGCAGGTCCCCCTGCAGGGTTTGGGAGTGGGCACTAGTCTGGTTCAGGCTGGTACTGGAGAACAGGAGAGTCAGGCTTGAGGGAGGCTAGCCATGGGCAGGAGTCGAGCAGAGATTCCAGGTGAAAGTTACAGCAGTCAGCTCAGATTATCACCTGAGGGCCTTGGGCCTGTGCTGCAGTTGACTCCAGAGGCCTCAGCTTTTGCTCAGAGCCAAAGTCAGAGATAGAGACAAGGCCTGAAGTGGAGTAGGCAAAGAGAGAGTCAAAAAGGAGCTGACCCTAGCCAGGGTGCAGGTGACCAGGGGGAGCAAGAGCCCTGGTGGACAGGGCAGTGGGGAGGTGGCCGGATAGGGAGAAGTTGGGTGACAGAGGCCCTGCCTCACCTGCTCCTATCCCATCCATCCCCAAGCAGGTGGCCTGCCCCAGCCAAACTTCTCTTGGCCTCCTGCTCACTGGCTTCTCTGTGTCCACTTTCTCAAGACCCACAGGTGGCTGGGAATCAAGACTCCACAGGGTTGTAACATTGGTTTAACCACTGACCTGCTGTGTAACCCATGGGGAAGTCACTGTTCCCTTCTGACTTGCAGATTCCTCTTCTGCACTATGGTGGCCTCTAGGCTATAAGTGGGATTAAAAAAAAAAAAAAGAATAAAGTGCCTGGCCATTGTATGTGTTCTATAAATTAAGCTATCAATCATTGTTCATAAAACCAAAATAATCAGGGCTGGCGGAGTGGCTCCAGTGGTAGAACACCTGCCTAGCAAGCATGAGGCCCTGAGTCCAAACCCTGGTACTGCAGAACAAACAAAACTGAGAACATTATTCATTCATAAAAAGGAGTGGAGTACAGAAAGATGCCATAGCCGGGCACCATGGCTCATGCTGTAATCCTAGCTACTCAGGTCGCAGAGATCAGGAGGATTGCAAATAGTTTGCGGGACCCTCTCTCAAAATCTACCACCACAAAAAAAGGCTGGTGGAGTGGCTCAAGGTGTAGGGCCCTGAGTTCAAGCCCCAGCACCTGCTCTCCCCCCCCCCAAAAAAAAGATGCCATAGTGAGGATGAAATAAGGAAATACCATGCTGAGTAAAAGAAGTCAGACACCATGCTGAGTAAAAGAAGTCAGACAGTCACAGTTGTATGAGTCTTATGAGGTCCCTAGAATAGAGACAGACGTCAAACAAAGGCCACCAAGGACTTGGAGAAGAGGGGTAGAGTTTTGTTGAGTGGGTATGGAGTTTCTGTTGGAGATGATAGGGGAAAAGTTCTAGAATCATAGTGGTGATGGCAGTGTAACATCGTGAATGTTTTTAATGCCCTTACTACGTGAGCATTTTGTAGCCCAGCTGGCCTGCAACTCTCAATCCTCCTGCCTCAGTCTCCCAAGAGCTGTGACTAATCAGAGCCAAGATCTTCTCTGTAGGCTGCCCCTACTCAACGGTCACCTTCCCTGCCTTCTCTGGTCTGTTGTTTCTACCCAGGGCTGACTGTCATACTCCAAGCCCCTGGTCTCCATGACTGTCTGACCAAGGAGCCATATCTGTGGCTGTACCCTCCACTGAGCCACGTGCACTTTCTCTTCCCACAATGATGGGAATCATAACCACCATGACTGCCATTGGTTTCTATGGCTTTTCACGTGGTTGCCTACCTTACGTTAGTCCTGAGCCAACACCTCCTCTACAGACCGTGGGATAGAGTGTCACAAATGCCTACAGGCTTGTCCTTAATGTTACCAGGGTCCAAATTCCACAGTAGGAGCTTTCCCTCAAGCCACCAGCATGTCCACACATGTTCACTGCATGTTGACACCTGCTAGCACCATAGCTAGTGGTTTTTTAGCCCTAGTATAACTAGAAAAGGGAGGTCATGTCCACCGGCACACCCAGAGCTTAGGCAAGGAGGAAGGGAAAAAAATGGGAGGGAACAGAAGCAGGGAAAAAAGTAGATCCAGAGGAGGATGAGAAGCATTGAAGACAGGAAAAGAGAGGTGGGAGACTCTATCAGAAGAACTTGGACACTGTTGCCAGATTTTCTGAGAGCTCACAGGGTCAAGACTGGTAAACTTAGTCCAGCACTGTAGTGAATGCCTGTACTCCTAGCTACTTAGGAGACTGAGGCAGGAGGAGCGCTTGAGTCCAGGAGTTTTGGACAAGCCTAGGCAACATAGTTCCCATTTCAAAACAAACACCAAAATGACAAAAACCAAACAAAAAGAATAAGATTGGGGAACTGTACTGGACTTCGTTTTGTCACTAAAATGAAATATCTGAGGCAAGCTACTTTAGAAAGAAAAGAGGTCGCTGGGTTCTGGTGGCTCACACCTATAATCCTTGCTACTGGGGAGGCTAAGATCAGAAGTATCACAACTTGAGGCCATTCTGGGCAAACAGCTTGAGAGACTCCATCTCCAAAACAACCAGCAAAAAATGGACTGGAGGTGTGGCTCAAGCAGTAGAGTGTCTGCCAAGTACAAAGCCCAGAGTTCAAACCCCAGTCCCACCAAAAAAAAAGACAAGGTTTATTTAGCTCACAGTTTTAGTTTTAGAAGCTGCAACACATCATGGTGGGAGTACAGGTATATGTTTGTGGGTGTTAGGGGCTCTACCCTAATCTTATTTAATCTACCCTACTCACCTCCCAAGGCCACCTGAACAGCTTAGTCAGACTAAGTTTCCACCTTCTTAATACATGACAATGGGGATTGGATTTCAACCCTGAAGCCTTTCGGGACACTGAGGTCACATCCAAACCACAGCAGGTACAGAGCCAGGGTTAAGGGGAGAAGGAGTGGCAAATAAGTTGTGGGAGAGAATGGGAAAGGGGGAAGCAGAGGAAGGGGTCTTGAGGGGGCTGCCATGGCATCAGCTGGCTTTTGGGACTGCTTCCTGTGGGGCGCTGCACAGGATAGCAATTCATCACCAGAGGGTTGGGATAATGTCAGAGGGGTTCCTCTGTGTTCTTGGAGTCCTGTGCACAATCCATTCAACAAACTTTGTGAAGAGGAGGGAAGAGAAAAAGGGTCCTGCCCTTGTAAAGCTTAAGGTCTAGTGTGAAGATCAACATAATAGATCCCTGGTGCAGCAGCATCTAAAGCAGTGTGTGTGCACGTGTGCACGTGTGTGTACAGAGTTCTAAATAACAGCAAAAGTTTACTGAGACACTATGCATCAAGCATGAGATTTACACGAATCAACCTGCTTACTTGTTTTTGTGTGGGGGGGTGGAGTTTGAACTCAGGGTTTCATACTTGCAAAACAGGTACTCTACCACTTGAGACACACCTCCAGTCCACTTTGCTCTGGTTATTTTTGGAGATGTGGGGGTAGGGTCTCTTGAACTATTTGCCCAGGCTGGCCTTGAACCACAATCTTCCCTATCTTAGCCTTCTAAGTAGTTAGGGTTTACAGGTGTGAGCCACTGGTGCCTGCTATGAGTCAACACAACACTGTGAGGAGGTCTTATGATTCCCATTTTAGAGATAAGTAAACTGAGTTAATTACTTTTTGCCATTCTGCCTCTCATGTAAACGTCATACCAAGTCTACAATTATGTGTTATTTCAATTTTATAGATGAAGAAGTAGCTATCAGAGGTTTAAGCATTTCACCCAAGGTCAACACCTCACACATGCTAAGCACATACTTCACCACTGAGGCCCCTCAAACCCCAGGACTGGAGAGAGAGAGAGAGAGGGAGAGAGAGAGAGAGAGTGTGTGTGTGTGTGTGTGTGTGTGTGTGAGAGAGAGAGAGAGAGAGTTCAGTATGTAGCTTAGGCTAGCCCCGAACTCTAGATTCTCCTGCTTCAGCCTCTCTAGAGCTGGGATTATAGGCATGAACCATCATGCCCTGCCATAGTAAGAATTCTTGACCAACTGTGTCTGAGTTTTATGTCCCATGCTCAGTCTGCTGTCATCCACAGAGATAAACTACATGGCCTCTCTGTGCCTTGCCTTCACCATCCACAAATAGGAAAACCTGCCTAGTGTTACAAATATTGAAAGCTATCCTGGTCTGGTAGTTTTGGAAGAGCTACCTTTTCATGGTGAGCAGGGGAGTGTCCTCTCCTGGTAACAAATTTCAAAGCTGGCACAGGGCTCCTGGGACCCTTGCTGCACAGAAGACTTCTGGAAAATGTCATTCGTGTCTTGAGCAGATCTGACAGGCTCAGGGGAAAAAGCCTGAAATAGAACTGGCTGCCCACAGGGTTCCTCTGTGGGCTCAAGGGAGCTGTTTGTCCAGCTCTGAATAACTCATTCTATCAAGAACTTTCTGGGAATTTCCTTATGTGGCAGGGCACCTGCCCGGGGGTTTCACGGGCAGATGTGCTCTCATCATCACTGAGAGAACAGACGCTGAGGGAAAAGGTATGAAGATAGTTAAAGGTATGGAAGGTTTAAAAATCACAAGGAGATGGGTATGGTTCATTTCCATCTCTCCTGTGGCTTGGAGGAGAGGGCAGGACTTAGACTACAGCTACAGGGATTTTTTTTTTTTTTTTGATGGTTCTGGGGCTTGAACCTCAGGGCCTATACCTTGAGCCACTCCACCAGCCCTTTTTGGTGATTTTTAAATTTTTTTCCCAGATAGGGTCTCGAGAAATTATTTGCCTAGGCTGGCTTCAAACAGCAATCCTCCTGATCTCTGTCTCCTGAGTAGCTAGGATTACAGGCATGAGCTACTGGCTCCTGGCTTCAGCTACAGGGATTTATATTAGACAGAAAAAAGAACTTCCTGACAGCGTTGAGAGATGCTGGAATAAAGTATAACAGGTTGCCAGGTGCTGGTGGCTCACGCCTGTAATCCTAGCTACTCTGGAGGCAGAGATCAGGAGGATCACAGTTTGAAGCCAGCCTAGGGGTGAATAGACCCTCAAGACCCATCACAAAAAAAGGCTGGTGGAGTAGCTCAAGGTGTCAGCCCTGAGTTCAAATCCTAGTACCGAAAAAAATTCTAACAGGTTAAAGTAGCACTATCCAATAGAAATATAATGGAGCTATGAGGCTGGAGGCCAAGGGAACCTTATCTTTGATGTCCTTCTCAGACTTTACCCCCACCAGAAGCACAAAGACCCACAGCCCCCTGACAAGCTCAGAATGTACTCCGCCGGTGTTCCGTGTTCTGTTCTGCGTCTCTTAGAGATAGCCTGCCACGGACAGCAAGGGACAAGTTTCTCTCCTGGGGTGGAAAAGTTAGTCCTGTTCCTTCCACAGCACTAAAGGACAGTCTACCCAGGCAGCCAGTTGTCTTGCTGGTGTGAGTGATGGTCATCAGTGCAGCCAGGCTGGCCAGGAGCACATCTGTCTCCACTTCTGGTGTGGGGCATGCCCATTGTACCTGCACTCATCCTTCTACTAGCCCTTCCTCCAGGAATCTGCACGGCCCTCTCCATCCTGATCTTGGCATGATGTCATCTGTAAATGAGCCACCACCCCATTCACTGTCCTGTTACCTACTTTGTTTTTCTTCTGCCTTTACCACTAACCAACATTACAAATTTAGTTGCTTATTGTCTGGCTTCTGTGTCAGAATACCAATGCCAGGAGGGCAGAGACTTCATCTGGGTCACCACTGTACACACACAGCCTAGCTCAGGGTTCTGCACTGTAGCTGCTCAATAAATACTGTTTTCGGAACACAAGGGAAACTTTATTCTAAAAACTAAGGCAATGAATGAGCCATATCTCAGTATGTTATTTTTATCTTGAAATTTCTTGATTTGTAGCTGGTGCCGGTGGCCCACGCTTATAATCCTAGCTACTCAGGAGGCAGAGATCAACAGGATTGTGGTTCAAAGCCAGTGAAGGTAAATAGTTCTTGAGACCCTATCTTGAAAATACCCAACACAAAAAAAAGCTGGTGGAGTAGAGCTCTGCCTAGCAAGTGTGAGGCCCTGAGTTCAAATCCCAGAACCGCAAAAAAATGTTTTTCTTGATCTGTATCATTCACTTTGACATGGATGTGAACCACAAGATGAAGCAAGTGAGAGAAACAGCAGACATTTCCCAAGAGTCTTGGAAAGAAAAGCTTCCTCTGCTATCCTAAGGGTTCAGAATGGCTTAATCTTCCTGAGCAGTGTTCCCAGGATTCCTGCATCTCATCATCAGAGATCAAGGCAGTTATTCCTTGTCGATGATTTAGAAATTTCTTTCAGAGACGGAATCTTGCTATATTACCCAGGTTGAACCTGAACTCCTGGGCTCAAGAGGTCCTCCTACCTCACCCTCCTGAACATGGTTTTTTGAACTCTGTAACTGCTGAGTCAAAACCACAACAAAGAGGTCCAGGCACAGTGGCTCACTCCTGTAACCCTAGCTACTCGGGAGGCAAAGATCAGGATGATCACTGTTCGAGGCCAGTCAGGGCAAAAAGTTAGTGAGACCTCATCTCAGTAAGTTGGGCATGGTAAGGTGTGTCTGTTATCCTAGCAATGCAGGCAGCATAAACAGGAGGGTCTCTGTTCGCATGGCCTAGGTAAAAATGCAAAACCCTATCCTAAATATAAATAAAGCCAAAAGGCCTGGGCTGAGGTGTGGCTCAAGTGGTAGAGCACCTGCCTCGCAAGTGCAAGGCCCTGAGTTCAAACCCCAGTTTTACAAACAAAAGCAAAAAAGCAACAGTGAGATTGTGGACCAAGGTGTTAACCAGCAAAGACAACCCAGCTGAGGACACAACCAGCCTCAGAACACTCCCCAGCAATGACTGTCAGATTACAGGGATTGATTTCTTCATCCCCTAAGAAGGCAGAAGTCCGATTGCTAGAACATTCCTGTTATCCTTGCCATTGGTGGGGGGGCGGGCTGTGGGGGGAGCGGAAACCATCCTCCAGGGATGGAGGTACAGCAAGGCCTCTGGTGGACAGGAAAAGGGAAGGGCACTTTCATGCCATCCTGATGAACCCAGTTATTGGCAGGCACCCCAACCCCTGGCTGCAGAGGATACCAGGCAGAGGTAACAGTTGGAGAGCTGACTGACAGGGGCTGCGAGGGGGTCCACATACATGCACACCAAGCATGCAGGCTAATGCCCCCACAATGACACGTTCCCTCTCTCACAGCCTGGTGCAGCACCCTGACAGTTTCCAACACTGTCATACACCGTCACAACAAGGCCTGATCTATCTGCCCAGGACCCCAGAATTGGCTGCACTGCAGCCTAGCAGCTGCAGGCCCGCCAGCCCTCCCTCTCCTTCAGGGCTGGGTTTTTCCAGCCTGAGTCTCACTCCCTCTACTGCAATCTCTGGAAACTGGAGTCTGACGCGGCTGCTCCTGCCATTATTTATTTATTTCCTCTTTTCTTCCCGCCGAGACAGACCCTCCTGACAGGAGAGCTGCAGTCTGGGGACAGAGACAGAAGGAGGCTGCAGGGAGACCCAGGAGCAGAGGACACGGGGAGGCCCCCTTAGAAGCTCCCATCCACTCATCCCAGAGGCCATGAGTTCCCAGCAGGAGGCCAGGAGAGATGAGGGAGACACCAGGAAGAGGGGACAGGAGGCAGAGCTTCGGGACCAAGCCCACCTGAGCCGGCAGCGCCATATCAAACAGGCCACCCAGTTTCTGCACAAGGACTCAGCTGACCTGCTCCCCCTGGACAGCCTCAAGAGGCTTGGCACTTCCAAAGACCTGGTGAGGCATCCCTTTCCTCCCACCCCAAGGAAGCCCCCAGCCCTTTCTCTCCTCTTCCCCATGTCCTGGGGAGGAATGGGAGGACCAGAAAGGGCAGGCCCTGGCCTTCAGATTCCCCTTCCTTGCTGAGATGGGGAGGTGGGCCCACTAACCTGTGGGGTTCCCTCTGACCACCCTAGGTTCTCCATTGAGGATGTCTGGGGCCCTGGGGAGCCCTATGCTCATTGTCCAGCTCCCCCCCTTTCCCCTAAGAGCCCAAGGCTTATCTTAGGGGCACAGGGGAGCTATACCAGGTGGGAGTGGAGGCTTAGGAGACCCGGGGACCCCTGGAGCAGTCATTTGAGACCAGGAAGGCCTAGAGAACTGGCCAGTTTAGGGTTGTGACTTCCTGGCTTTCCCCAAATCTCAGACTTCCTCATGCCTACTCATTCTTTGCCTCTCCATCCCCGCTCCCCCCGCCCCCAAGCAAAGCACCAAGGGCCTCCCTACTTTTCAGGGCATTGGGCTTTCATAGGGCTCTTGCCTGGACCATCTGGTCTCCTTGGATGCACACCTCCTTTCTTCCTGGATGGAAGGGCCCTGCCAGGTTCCCTTCCTTCCAGTCCCCTGAGGGAATGGGCCAGGAAGTAACATTAAGGTAGTGGTGGTATGGGAGGCCTCTAGAGGGTCGGGCTAGCTGCAGATTCAGTCATTGCCCTATCAGAGGCACAGCTTTAGAGCGTGGGCTTTGGAGCCACCTTACCTGGAACCAGATCCTGGCTCTGCCACTTAACTAACTTGGGCAAGTCACTTTGTCTCTATGCTTGGTTTCTCCACCTGTTAAATGAGGGATAAAATCACTAGCATCTGTCTCAGAGGACCGTTGTGAGTGGATACATACTTCGGGCTCAGGGCAATGCCTGGCTTGTAGAAAGCACTAGAGAAATGTGCTTGCCATTCCTCCAGCTACAATTCCATGTAACCTGAGAGAGGAAACACAAGGGTCCAAAAATATGGGATGGAATTCTATGGATGCTGCCTCTCCCTGGGAACCTGGAGGCAAATGCACCCTTTGCTGTCCTTCCTGACTTCGTCCTACCTTTCCATCTTTCTCCTAGCCTGGATTTCCCCTCCAGGGAGTCCCTAGCCCTATCCCAGCAGTCCCCGGAGAGGAAAAATGATGGGTTTGCCTGAGATTTCAATGCTTCCTCCTTGCAAACAGAGGAGTATGGCTGAGAAACAGGGATGGAGAAGAGGCAGGTTCTTTGGCTCCCAGGGCTGGGACCCCAGGGCCTCCACATCTACTTTCACCATCCTACATCCTTTTGACCTGGAAGCTGCCCTGTGAACACTGCTATCGCAGAGCAGCAGGCTAGACAAGAAGGCCTGTGCTTCTCATCTCTCCTCTCTGCCTTGGCACCTCCAAAATTGCTCTCTAGTAGTATCCCTTGTGACTTTGGGAGTAGAGGTGCAACAGACTGGCAGGACCCCTCCTCCTCCCTCCCTGTGATAGCCCTGGAACAAACTGCAGTGTTGGGAGAGGCCTGATGCCTGCAGCCACTGTGGGAAAAGCGAAAGAGATGGGAACTGCAGAGCCCCTCTTCCCAGCTGGTCCAGCGTTCACTTTTCCCAGGGCTGTCAGCCTGCTGCTGGCAGCAACCCCCAGGGCCTCAAGAGGCCAAGGGTATAAAAACAACCCAGGCTCCCAAGGGGAGAGGGCAGGTGGAGGAGCCCTGGAGCCTGGGAAGATAGTCCTTCCAGCAAGTACTTGAGGGCCTACTGTATGTTGAGCTAGGTCCTAGGGTATGAAGATAAGTGAGACAGACTTGATCTCCAGGGCTCTCCAGATTAGTGTTAAACAACATTTGTGGGAACCATGACCAAGGAAGCTCAGTGAAGAGGGAGGAGCAGGGAGAGCACAAAGGTAGCCAGTCCTGCACTAATTACAGGTACACATAAAATAAGTACATGTAAAATAAAGCCCTGTCCAGAACGTGTGTGGAGCCAGTCATTCGCAATCTAAGGAAAGTGAGGAACAGGGGTTTCAGGAAGGCGGGGGGGAGGGATGGGGGTGAGGGGGAGGTGGGGACAGGGGCAGCAGAGACTTGGAAGTGAAGCAGCCTGGTGGGTCAGGGTAAGCTGGGGCTGTGAGTAGTGCAGAAGAGGTGGTGGAAGATTTAGGCAGCTGGTGGTCATGTCATCTGGACTGGGGGACCACCTTAAAAAAGTGTGGACTCTGTTGCTGGGCACCAGTGGCTTACTCCTGTAATCCTAGCTACTCAGGAGGCAGAGAAGAGGAGGATTGTGGTTTGAGGCCGCCAGGGCAAATAGTCTGAGAAACCCTATCTCAAAAATATCCAACAGGCACACACACAAAAAGACTGGCAGAGTGGTTCAAGTGGTAGAGTGCCTGTCTAGCAAATGTGAGGCCCTCAGTTCAAACTCCACTAATACCAAAAGGGGGAAAAAAAAAAAAAAGCGTGGTTCTGTCACATCAGCAATCGGGGGTGGAGGTGGGGGGGGTCTTTTAGCATTTTATGCCCAGGAATAACACAGTTGATTTATGGTTACTGTAGGACTTCTCTAACTTGAATGTGTGCACAAATTACCTGGGGTCTTACTACAATGAGAGTTGGGGTTGGGGTGTGGCTCAGTGATAAGAGCACATCCCTGGCCTGTGCAAAGACCTAGGTTTAATCTCTAGCACCAAAACCAACAACACTGAAACTCTTGACTCAGTAGGTCTGAGGTTCTGCATTGTAAACAGGCTTTTAAATGCTGTTAAAGATGCTATGAGGCCCACACCAGGAGCAGCAGGGTTTTAGAAAAGTTAGCCTGGGGCCAGTGGAGTGGAAAGGCAGTGTTCTGGAGGCATGCTCTTGTGAGCACAGGAAGGTGCCCAGGGGACCAGGAGAACTAACTAGACACTGTGGATCATGCCTGTAATCCTAGCTACTCAGGAGGTGGAGATTGGAGGATTAGGGTTTTGCCAGCCTGGCCAAAAAGTTCCTGAGACTCTCATCTCTACCAGTAAAGCTGGGCATGGTGGTGCACACCTGTCATCCCCGCTGCGTGGGAAGTGTAAATGTGAGACCCTACTGGAAAAATGTAAAAAGGGCCAGGTGCATGGCTCAAGCAGTAGAGTGACTGCCTAGCAAGTGTGTAGCCCTCAGTTCAAACCCCAGGACTGTCAAAAAAAAAAAAAAAAAAAAAAAAGCAGTACATGGAAAGGGGGAGATAGGGGATGGGGGATTCTTCAGGCTTTGGCCAATCACTTGGCAGTGACTGGACGGGGTGAGGGAGGCCAAGGATGGCCCCAGCATTGTTCTTTCACATCATTAACCCTGGGATCTGCAGCCCATTTTAGGATGAGACTAGAGGGGGAAAAAGACAAAGCTCCTAGTCCTCTCCCACTGAAGTATCTGTTGGAGAAACCGCTTTCCCCAAACATAGTACTAGTTCCTAAGATGGTCCTCAGCCAGTAAGCGAGTATAAAGTAGAATGTGGCCTCTTTCCCCTTTCCATTCTTCATTGCCGAGCAACCACTGGGGTCCCAAAACAATGGCATGATTTGATCTTGGGGATCCCTCTGCTCTAAGTACCTGGTTGCTGGTGTCCTTGATTGGCTCCTGCCGCTTTCTTACTGAGAATCAGGTCTGGGGTGGTGACCCTGGTGTGCAGGGTACAGGGTTGGGGAACTGAGTAGCCCGGATCCTTGGGCTTAGACCTGCCTGCCTTGTTTTGTGATGGAGCCAGCAGCCGCACAGCGTGATCCAAAGACGCCTGGTGGAAGGGAACCAGAGTTGGCTTCAGGGGGAGTCTCCACTTGTGCAGGAGGTGATCTGTGGCCAGGACAGCAAGAGGAAAAGCAGGGGGACAGAGGTTCCAGCTCTTCTAGTCAACTGCAAGGTGAGAGGCTTCCCAGGGCATGGCCTGAGCCTGTTCTCCTTTCAGCCCCGGCCGGCAAGGGAGGGAGGGAGAAAAGGCGCTCTTAGCCTAAACCTAAAAATAGGAACCCTGCACTTTCTTCTCTGCCTCAACTCATCTTCTCTCTGTGCAGTTCCATCTGCCAGCACCATTACACTATGGTCTCCTCCCCGTATCAAAGCACACTTAAATGTGAACAAGGAAGCACCCTTCATTCCCAAAGATGTGTGCATGCATGGTAAACGCAACTCTCTTTGCAAAACCAAAAGCTCAGGTTCCAAGATGAAGGACTCCTTGTCTCTTGAGCCACTGCATGGCCCACTCACCATTGGCCCCTTACGGTTAATGCCCATCGCTCCTGTGCCTAGAGGGCTATCTGCCTGCTCTCCACGCACCTGATGTCCACTTTCTACAATCTTTAAAGGCCCAGCTCAGATGTCACCTGTCCTTGAAAGCTTTTCTCCATTCTCTAGTAGGGAACAGCTTTTTCTTCCTCTCAGCCTCTTAGGAACTTGACTTAGAATTCTTTCATGGACCTTAAAATGTTCCACTAACAATGAATGCTAAATGCAGCACCCATTGATGTACCTACTGGCAATACGCCTCATGCACAGTAGACTCAGAAAATACTTGGAATGAAATATTTTCTCACACGTATGCATCCAAGTGTATACCAAATGTCTTGTTCACATCCCAAAGAAAGTGAACTTGTCTCCCCCTTTCCAGCGGTAGGTATCCACATCTGAGTTGGGCTGGGAGGGACCTGGCTCAAGTTGTAGAGCAACTGCTCAGCAAGACTGAGGCCCTGAGTTCAAGCCTCAGCACCACCAAAAAATTTTTAGAACGTGTATATATATATATGCATGCTTCATGCCCCTCCTTTTTAAGTCCTAACCCTGAGTTCCCTATCAAGAGGCCCTCAACCTCTCCAGGATTTCCTAGCTTGCACACTCGTCCTGTGAGGTTTCCTTTCTATTTTTAGGCAATACTGTTTTTCTGGGGTGGGGTGGAACTGGGGTTTGAACTCAGGGCTTCACACCTGCAAAACAAGTGGACCTCCAGTCCATTTTGCTCTGGCTGTTTTTGGAAATGGAGTGTTGTGTACTATTTGCCCAGTCTGGCCTTGAACCACAGTCCTCCTGCTGTCAGCCTCCCAAGTAGTTAGGATTACAGGAGTGAGCCACTGGTGTCCAGGTGACAGTACTGGAGCTGGAACTCAGGGTCTTGTGCTTGCTAGACAGGTGCTCTACCACTTGAGCCATGCCCTCAACCCTTTTTTGTTTTGTTTTCAGACAGGGTCCTGCACTTTTTGCTTGGGCCAGCCTTGGACTGTGATCCTCCTACATATGCAGGTGTGAACCACCACACCCAGCTTGTTTGTAGAGATGGAGTCTCACTAACTTTTTGCAATCTTCCAGCCCTCTGCTTCCCCAGTAACTGGGATTATCCACTTCCTTTTTTTGATTCCTTTACCTGAGAGTCAGTTTTGCCTGCTGAACCCATACAAATCACTTTTGAAGACTGGGTTAATTGTCTCTACTCATTTCTCAAAGGGAATTGTCAAAGGGCAGGGAAAGTTGAAGGCTCCAGCCCAATTCCTTGTCCTGGTTATTGCTAATCCACTGCATTCCCTCTTCCTCAGTGCCAGGGTCAGGTGCTTAGAGTGGCTGTGGACACAGGCGCCTTGTACAATCAGATCTCCATCGGATGCCTCAGCCGCCTGGGGTAAGAGTGTGACCCAAACAGGTGGATGGGAAATGGGGTTTCTTTTGGGGGTGATGAAAATATTCTCTAAGTAGCTAGTGGCGATGGTTGCACACTGTGAATAAACTAAGCCCACTGAATTGTACACTTTAAAAGAGAAATTTCATGGTATATGAACTACAGCTCAATAAAGCTGTTATTTTCAAAAAGAAAAGAGAGGCTGGGTGGCTGTGGCAGGGAAGACAAGTTTAGCCCCACACAGGTCAGGGACCAGAAGAGGACACAGATTAATATTAGCTGATAACCATGGTGAGATTGGGGTGGAGGATGTGGTGGCTAAAATCCTTGCTTCCCAACCACAGGTTAGGGAAGAGAGTCCCAAAAGCCCCAGGCGGGGACCTGACACTTGGGCCCCCAACCCAGGTGGAGCAACTGGAGCTGCAACTGGGGCAGGAGACTGTGGCATGCTCAGCCCAGGTGGTGGGTGAGTCCTCTCTGCATCAACATGGGCTTCTCACCTCTTCCACCTTTCCCCTCTGTGTGGGGCAAAGGCAGAGCCTCTCAGCACAAGGAATCCCCAAAGACTCTGATTATCCCTGACTCTGGACCTGGGGAGTGGGGTGCACAGGGCAGGGATGAGCACCAAGAGGAAGGTGCCAGTGACCATGAACAGCTTCTTCTGTTTCTCAACTGTTTCTGCAGATGTGGAAAGCCCTGAATTCTGCCTGGGACTGCAAACTCTGCTTTCCCTCAAGGTAAGGTACCCACACTTGGGCCTGACCCAAAATGCTGGGAAAAAAGGTAGAAAGCACGGGAGGAAGCATGGTCAGGCTGAGGAGAAAGATGGGCCACTTCACCTGTGCTTCCAAAGAGGTTCCTCAGTTATGCCCAAGAGGAACAAAGAGACTGGGTCCCCCTGACAGGGTCCACGTGAATGGGAGCAGGGGGAGGAGCAAAGAGCTGGAAAAAGGTTGGGAAGAGGGAGGGAGAGCCCAGGGGCGGGTTGGCAGGGAGGTGACCACACATCCCGGGCCCCACACTGCACAGTGCTGCATCGACTTGGAACGTGGAGTGCTGCGACTGAAAGCCCCCTTCTCGGAGCTGCCCTTCCTGCCTCTGTACCAAGAGCCTGGCCAGTGACTGCTGTCCCAGGCAATCCCCAAGGGGATACCATGCCTTAGGGGAAAGAGCTGGTGGGGAGCAGGGCACTGCCTGAACTGGGCAGCTGGGGACTGCTGTTGTCTGTCCCTTTTCTCACTGCTGATGCCCACTGTCCCTTTTCTCTTAGTCAGCTACTTTCCTCTCTGCTTCTCAGTGGCTGTCCTGTACCCCAGGAGTTTCCACTAAGAGGTTCATGATTCTGGGGTTCTCGCTTCCCTGTTCTCTCATGCCCCTCCCAAAAAAGAGCAAAGCCAAGTCAGGGCTGCAAAAAGGGACCTAAGCAGAATGGCTTCCCTTGGCCATTGGAGTCAAAGACTGCAGTCAACTGCTGTCACCAGCTTCCAACCCTACCCCAAACTCTCCTTACTGCCCTATCCCCTGTCTCTCACTTCATCTCTGGGGCTCATTGTCTTCCACAATTAGACAGCCACACTGTCTAATTGTCTAATTGCCCAGGGCCCCAGACTCCAATACTGTCCTTCTGATTCTGCACACATTCCCAGCTGAATGGGGGGAAGACAGAAAATGGAACCATTCAGTACAAGAAGGGGAGTTAGTACAGGATGTCCTACCCACAGGCTGAAGACTTTCATTACTTCCCTTTCTGGCTGCAGACCTCTGAGGCCAGTTACTGATTGATTACCCTGCGCAGAAACTTGGGTATGCTTCAAATACTTTCTTTGGATACTAAGCCTTTTCCATTTGCTTTTGTACCCATGGGTTCCTGAGTGTTTGGAGAGTGCATAGAAAAACTCTAGGGAGAGCCACCCTTACAAGGGGGGCAGGATGGTGGGGCTGTCAGCACCCACACTTATACCATTCAGTGTTCTTTCTCATTTCTAGAACTATCCACCTCCTTAGGCCTGGTTCCTCCTTCTCTCTGGTCTCTGACTTGAGCTTGTCTTGTCCTGGACTCAGTGGCTTTCTATCCCCTGCCAGGCTCAGGGCCAAGGCTAACTTCATTGTGAAGAGAAGAATCCAAACCTTAGGAAGGCGCACCCCAAAGTGTCTGTCTAACTGCTCTGAATCTCCAGTCATGGTTAGGAGTAGAGCAAGACAATGGTATAACCAACCTGAACAGGGAGCTGAATCTTGAGCCTGGGGTGGACTAGATTAGAGAAAAATCAGGATGCAAGGAGCCACCTGTGGTCCCTGCCCTCAGGAGAGCAGGCGCTTGCTTAGCACGTGTGTCATGGTACCTGGTCTCAACTCTAAAAGGACTTCCCCCCTCACCCGCTGCCTGGCCCTAGGCCCTCTGCTCCTTCTCCTGTCTGCCTCCTGCTGCTTCTGTAATGACAGACCCCAGGCCCAGGGCAGAGCCTTAGCCAACTGCTTCTCCATTTGAATAAACATGCTTCTCTATGTATCTTCTTCTCTGGTCTTCCTGCCCCCTACTGGGAGCTAGTGGTAGCTCAGTCCTCATTCTCTATGGGAAGGAAGGACGAATGTGGGTTCTTCCCCAGGTTAACCCATCAGACCTTGTGAATTGTTATTTTACATTGCACTTGGTACACATGTATGCACACAATTGTGACAAAACAATACTTACCTACACTGTGAGCAATGGACTGACATTTTCTATTGAATTTTATTCTACTTCATTTACTTCAAAAATCCTGTCCACAACCCATGAAGGATTACCACCTACAACTTAAGAAACACTGATTTAGAGCACAGAGAATCAAGAGCAGATAGATCATAAATGGCTCAAGATATAGTTCTGATTATGGTCTGGATCATAAACCTACATCAAATTGTAAACATTATCATCTTATAGACAATTAGATGTACTGGGGAGAAACAGGTGGGTAGGGAGATGGAAGCAAGGCCTGTCAAGCTGCACAGAACTGTGGCTCAGTGGTACAGCACTTACTTAGCATATGCAAGACCCTGGGCTCCATCCCCAGCACCTAAAAATAAATATGTAAAATGAGAAAGCCCTGACACAGCTACTTCAGTAAATGAAGAAACATCACCCCAGGGTTGTTGGGACATAAGTAAGATCAGACTGTAAAATGTCCTGAAAAATGCCTTAAAACATACAGACTATTAGTAATAATTATTAACACCAAGGACCTAGAGCTGTGCAAAAGGTGGTGCTTAGCCCTGGGGGGCAGCCCTTCCCTCTACTACTGCCCTGGGTCTGAAGCGTGGCCTCCTTGTAGTTGTTGGGCCACGTGAGAGACTCATTGCCTGTTCTCACAAATAGGGAGAGAGCAAGGAGATCAGATAGGGAGGTGGGGGATCCTGCAAGATCCTGAACAAGTCTGGATCCTGTGACCCACCTGATGTTACCAATAGGTCCATGAGGAAATGGGCAGAGGGTCAACTTGTCTCTTCATTCACCAAAGACTGTGAGGTCTGTAGGTTTACAGTCATCCCAGGGTCACCACCATTCTTCCATGCCAGTAATTAAATCCTACTCCTCATAATGTACATTCCTTATCCTGCCAAGACCACGGATGACTCTGGGGTGGGGCAGGGGTACAGAAGGATCCTTTAGCAACTAAAAGGCAGAGCCCAGCTAGGTGGGGTCCTGGAGGCTTGATGGAGCACACTGTGGTGGCTGATCTGGGTGGTAGAGTGTCTGGTGAAGCAGGCTTCGGGCCGCAGGAAGGTCATCAGGATCTGAGGGCCAAAGGGGGGCTGGTGAAAGGCTGTAGGACCTCTGGACACCTGGTCCCTGGCTTTGCTGGGACTCACCCACGCCCAGCTCCTGCAACAGGATGCGGTATTCCGGCTCAGCCTCCAGCAGCTTCAGCAGATTGGTGGACTCCATCCTCTCCAGCTGCACCTCCCAGTATACATAGATCTTCTGGTTGAAAGTGACGTACACAAGGCAGGGGCTGTTGTGGCCCTCTTTGCAGGCGTACAGGCCTGAGAGATGGGGGCGATGAGAAAAAGGTCAAGTTCCAATCCCAGTGGTGGGAGGGCAAGAGCAAGACACAGACACAGAGTCAGCGGTTTCCACCCTCCCACAGATGTTAATCAACCAATAAAGGCCCACTTCCTACTTCTTCTCTATTGGGAGCTCAGTAATATAGGTAAAACAGGAAACTACCTGACTCATCCCACATATGGAAAAGCCATAGTAAACCAGTCAGAGTAGCATCCCAAAAGGTGGTATCTGTGGTGCTCCCATCTTACTGATGTCCCTGGAGTAATGGGAGCCAGCCCTGCTAATCCAAGGGGTAGATTAGCAAAATTGAATTAGAAAAAAAGGTTTTGCTTATGTGTTAATCCTTTCTTCCAAGGCACATAAGTCAACCTTTCAGGTAACATGGGTATGTACTCCAGAGAATGGTTCAGTTCCTGTCACTTTATTTTCTGTTACGGTGGACACTGAACTCAGGGCCTTATGCACGTTAGGCAAGCACTCTACTACTGAGCTGCACTCCTGCCCCAGCCCTTTGTCATTTTAGTAACCAGACATGTTTCCTAGTCACCCAAAATGGTGCTTTCCAAGGTCTACAATTTGGGACTAAAAACAATATTCTAGGAGAATTTTCTTCAGTCTTCTCACATCTGAGACAGATGATAACTCATACCATTCTTTAAAATATTCAGAGATCAAGATCCCACTGTCATTTTTTTCAGTCCTAGAGATTGAATTCAGGGCCACGTTCTACATGAACCACATTCCCAACATTCTCATTGTCTTTTATTTCTTTTTATTTAAAACTGACAAGATGGCAACATGGTACCCACCCAGCACCCACTAATGAAAGCTGAGTAACTTACTCATTTATGAAGACTGTCATTAGAGATTATGCTGAGAGTGGAAATGAGAGGCAAACATTTATCCAGCACATCCAAGTGGCTGACCTAACATACATGAGCTCAGAGAGGGGCCTGGGACAGGGTCCCACCTGCACAGAAGGCACGGATATTTTCATCCACTTGGAAGCGGACAACAGTACGGTTGTGATCAATGATGTATGTCTGTCCATCCCAGGCACATGCTACCACCTCCTCATGCCCATTGCCCTGAAAAAGGTCAGAGAAAAGGATGCAAGAAGGGTGAGGAGCTGTTTTAGAAAGAGATCTACCTGGGCATTATGGTGCATGCCTGTATTCCCAGCACTCAGGAGACTGAAGCAGGAAGATTGCAAGTTCAAGGCCAGCCTGGACTACACATTGAGATCCAAGCCAGGCTGGGCTATATAACAAAACCCTACCTCAAAACACCAAAATGGCCAGGTGCAAGTGGCTTACACCTGTAATCCTAGCTACTTGGTAGGCTGAGATCAGAAGAATTGTGGTTTGAACCCAACCCGGGGCAAACAGTTCATGAGACCTCATCTCCAAAATAACCCAAGAAAAATGGAGGTGTGTTCCATTTTTCCTTTCTGGAAGTGTAGCTCAAGAGTAGAGCATGTGTTTTGCAAACATGAAGCCCTGAGTTTAAACCCCAGTCACACCAAAAAAAAAAAAAAAAAAAAAAAAATTCTGATGAGATATAAAGGACCATGAACTTGCTTGACTTTGGATGAACTAGGGAAGAAATTTCCCCATGTGCCAGACACCCAAAAGGTAAATCAAATGAGTCACCTTACACAGTGCTCACGGAAGTCCTATGAGGCAGGCAATATTATTTATTCCTAATTTTATGCTGAGGAAACTTCAGTTTGTAGAAACAAAGTCACTTGTCCCAGGTCACTCAGCTAGAAGGGAGTAGAGGAAGGAACCAAGCCCAGATCTGTTCTACCTGCCTTCAAAGCCATCCAGCATGCACAATGGCAGTACAAAGTGGAGCCCCCATCTGCCAATTCAGGGGCCAAGCACTATTAAACAGAGACTTGCATATGGGAGAGAAAAATTACAAAACACGCCTCTAGAGTGGGCCTAACTACCCATGTAGACTCTTACAGTAACTTTTTCCTTGGAGCTATTACTTCTGCTGACAGGTGTGGAAATGAGAGGTTTTCTAGCAGCCTCATAGAGAGCAGTCTCATACTGTGATGAAAGGGAACAGACTCATTTCAGATGGGTCTAAGAGATTAAGATCAATGTCCCAAGTTGACTAGGAAGTGAGAAAGGCCATATATAAAATTCATTTCTCTGTGGAGAAGGCACCAATGCTCTGCTCCACCATGTTTCTACTTACCGTGACATCTAACTTCTCTAGGGCAAAAAGCTGGTGATCTACCTGCACTGACCACAGCAGCTTGTCTGCTTCCTCCATAAGCTTCAGTGTCCCTGCAGGGGAGAGGGTGGGCTGGGCCTTGAGCAGACCCCACAGGCAGTCACAGCCCAGCCCAGCCCAGCCCAGTCCAGCCCAGCTCACCATCCAGGGTGCACAAGGCAAAGAGGCCAGAGCCACCACTCTCAGGGTTGTGGCCTAGGGGTGCGACAGGAAGACCAGAAGAAAACGTGAAGGGCTGGGTAAGATCAGAGTCTCCAGGGTAAGGGGTAGCTCACAGTACAGGGGGACACATGGGACTAGAAATGTGGGCAAGGACTTGGGTCTTCTCTCCCTCAGAACTGACTGTGTGCCCTCCACTCCCTCTCCCACCTTGCTTGATGTTGCCAATGAGGTGAGTGGAGACGTTCTTGTTGTGGATCCGGCCAGATGTCTGGTGCAGCACCACATCTCGGGCAGCAGGAGCCTCCCTGTGGGCAGGAGGGTGGGTGGGCAGAGTGGGAGGCCAAAGGAGCTGAGTTATCCAGGCTCCCTTGTGGCCACCATCCCTATTAGAACTTCTAGGACAAGAACCTGCCTGGAAGCCCCTCAGTGCCCCTGTCTGGCCTATGTGGCAAACAGAGGTGAGAGCCACTGGGCTGCCAGGTGGGAATCACATTAACCACTTTCAGATGCTCTCTCAGGTTAAACCCAGGATTCCTCAAGTCCCAAGATAATCTTCCCAGTGGGGAAGGTCAAGTCTAGACCTGCTTTACTACCCCTCCAGGAGCTCATCATGTTCCATGCACCCCCACACCATCCACAGGCTGTACCCCTTACCTACTGCCCTCTGCGGCCCCCTCAGAGGCAGGAGCGGACCCAGTGTCCTTGTTCCAGGTACACAGCAGAACTGCATAAGCACAGCCTGGCTGAGACACCATCAGCTCAGGCACACCCAGTGGCCCCTGGGTCACTGAGAGACTGTCTACCTGCACCAGGGAACAGAGCCTTAATGGAGACAGAGTGAGAAGGGGGCACCCTGCCAGGAACAGGGGAATAGCCCTCCAGTTGCAAAGATGGTAGCAAGAGGAAGGATTCTAGGGTTTTGTAGGCACCTGCCTGGCCCCATCCATCCACACACATCATCTGCCTTCTGCTGTGTGGGCCCCACAGGGTCTAGATCCTGATGTAGTCCACACCACACCCCCTTCACACTCTGCATTCTTAGCCCACTACTCCTTACTCTGTACCTGTTATTAAGATTTCCACCAAGTCCCTGCCTGGAAATGACCTTCTGTGGATCTCTCAGCAAGGCAATTTTCCCTTCTAAGCAGCCTGGCCCAGTTCTCCCACAAGCCTCCTCCAGGAGGCCTTCCTCCCTCCTCCCTGAGTTCCTTGGCTCCTGGGTCCCCAAACTCAGTCTGTCACCTGACCCTCCAGCATCCACTTCTTGAGGGACACCAGCTGCCCTGACAGGTGTTCAGTGCCCTCAGCCAGCTCCTCCCATCGGAAGGCCCGCACCACTCGATCTGTATAACCCACCACCAGCTCGCAACATCCATCTCCATCTGTGGACACAGGAACAAGACAGGGTCGGAGCCAAATCTGTATTGGCCAGCTTGAGGCCTACAAGCACCTCCCTGCAGGCCCCTCTGCTACCATCACTACTGCTGGTATTTTTTTTTTCTGGTGGGACTGGGGTTTGCATTCAGGGATTCACACTTACAACAGGCCCTCTACCACTTGAGCCACACCTCCAGTCTACTTTGCTCTGGTTATTTGGGGGTCTTGTGAACTGTTTGCCTGGGCTAGCCTTGAACCTTGATCCTCCTGATCTCAGTCTCCCAAGTAGCTAAGACTACAAGCATGAGCCCCTGCACCCAGCCTAGTGGCATTTTTATCCAATGCAACTAGATGGCCAGCCTTTGGTGCCGTTCCTTGCATACTCTGGCTGCTGCCTCCTCTGCCTTCCTGTGCTCACATCTGATCACGACCATCTTAATTACTATTATCAGTGCTGGGGAATGAAACCATAGCCTTGTGCATGTTCAGCAAGTGGTCTACTACCAAGCTCTACCCACAGCCCCACTATTTAATTTCCTTACCAAATTTAAATTGTTTCTTTTCTATCTCTTCCTAGTAAGGACTTTTACCACACTGGGAAAAAAAAAAAAAGACTGAATGTGGTGGTGCACACCTGTAATCCCAGCACTAGGGAGACTGAGGCAGGAGACCGTGAATTTGAGGCCAGCTTGAGCTACATAGAGGGATTCTGTCTTGCTTTTTTTTGGGAGGGAGGGTGGTACTGAGGTTTGAATTCAGGATCTCACACTTGCTGGGCAGGCACTCTACCACTTGAGTCATGGCCCTAGCTCCTGTCTGTTTTATTCATTATTGTAATTCCTGGGCCTAGAACAATGCCTGACTCATAATGGGAGCTCAGCAAATCTGCATTAACTACAGAGAAATGTACAGATGGACACAGGCTCTCCCCCTCCCCCAACCCCTTGGGATTGACCTAAGAACCCACTGAGTCCTACTCTCCCGGCCACTGCAGAGCCAGTCGTGCCCACCGATGTCGCTGATCAGCATGACCTTGGTGTTGGCGGGGACGTGCTGCTTAAAGACTGGACGCTGCTCCTCTCCCAGGAGTGACTCATGGTGGCCAGAAGCATCCAGGGCCTTGGCAGGTGTCAGGTCAAACAAGTGAAACCAGCCTTCGGCACTCACTGCCACCACCAGGTTCTGGGAGAGACAAAGATGAGGAGAGAGGGACTGGACTATGGAGGGAGGTCTGGGTAAAGGCTGATACTCAGATCTCACAGGCCACAGCTGACTTCCACTGGGAGGCAGGGATGGAGGGAAGGCCTTGGAGTTCAACCAAAGCACCAGATCCTTACCTTTCCTTTATTACACACATCTCCAACCCCAACGCAAGTCAACTGCAAGAGAGAAAGGGAGGCTCAGGGAGGTACTGATGGGAGACCAGTCCTCCCTAATCGCTATGAAGCAAGAAGCAGTTTGGTTTGATGGTTTTGTAATTACCATCACCCACTGAAAACTTGTACCATGTGACCTACAATGACACTGTTTAGCAACAGAGATATAGTGTGCTATCATTTCACTTTACCCACACAGCAATATGAAGGCCTGAGTAGGCAAGACAATTTGGTCTTAAAACAAAACAAAAAAGCCCACAAAAAAAAAAAAAAGCTATCTAGTCACATGATAGCTTGACTGTCATATTTCCAGACTTAGTCCAATTATTACCCCCACTTTGACTACCCAGTCACGCACTACATAAGGACAGACCACATGTTTGACGGTGGGTCCATGTGATTACATCACCTAGTAACTATTGGAGCTGTCTTAGTTTGTATATGTACTGTGTGGTGTTCACAAAATGATGAAACTCAGAACACATGCCTGCTGTTAGCCAATGCTTGACTACCTTATAAGATCACACAGCCTAGATGGCACCTGTAAAATACCAAGGAGTACCAACCACACAGCATAAAAACAACCCAGCCCTGTGGTGGGGCCTTGAGGATGAGAGCAATGCCTGGGGCTGCTCCTATCGAGTCAAACAAACCCTGAAGCAACGACTGGGCTGAGCTGCTAGGAAGTCAGGTCGCACTGGGGAGCTCTACATGGGACACCCCCTGGGTACGGTACCCCCTGCACAGAAGGGACCCTGCCCCTCCCCGCCACAACACCCAGGAAGGCAAATACTGACCATCCCTTGGCAAGTACAGGTGAGCCATGGCCGGCTGTCATCATTCTTATACACAGACAGCTTTCCACTGGTGTCTCCCACCACCAGTTCATTTAACTACAAACGAAGAGAGAAGAGTGTTAGAATGCAATCCTGTGGAACCCTAGCAAGCTCTCAGTACAGCCTACCCCTGGGAAATCACAGATTTTAATTTGTATCTTCAACTTCATTGAAAATCCTTTGAGACCAGCTGGGGGTGTGGCTCAGTAGTAGTGAGAGGCCTTAGAGTCATTTCAGAAGGAATACACACACACACACACACACACACACACACACACACACACACACACACACAAGACTAACATAGCCATAGTTTCCCAGGATTTCTTTTTATTTCCATTTAGGGCTGTGTGTGTGTGTTGGACACAGGAGGGGTTAGAGGAATGGCGGCTGTACAGAATCTATGATCCATCCCAGAAAGTCTGACATCTGCACAGCTTTCTGTCCCACATGCCTGACTTTGGCTCTTCTAATTTGCCCATTACAAATAGGACGTGTTTTGAAAAAAAAGCTCAAGATCTTGAACTTTTGAAGACTCTCACTTCAGATCTCATATTTATTTAAACAGGGGCCAGTAATAAAACAAGGACTGTTCTACCAAGGCCTCTAGGTCTTTCCCTTCCCTCCCCCCCCACTTTCTTTTTTTGTGCTGGGGTTTGAACTCAGGGATTTGTGCTTGCTAGGCAGGCACTCTACCACTTGAGCCACACCTCCAACTCAGCCTCTAGCTCTTGAGGTATGTGAGCCACTGCTGAGGGAGTCTGAAGGCCCTGCTGGTGTCAGCATCCCCACTTTGGGCCTCTGGTGCCCTCAAGTGGTGAGTAGGCTCTCAGAAGGGGGGCTCCCTCCATGAGCCTCTTCCTGACCACTACCTGGGCAGTCACTCTCTCAGGGGCTAACCACAGCAATCAGGTGGTTCCAAACCCTATTTCTATAAATAGCATCCTGATTTCCTCTTGGAAGTACAGTTAACACCTCATCCCTGTCCTTCAAATAGAGGAAACTAAAATTAGATTCTCTAGAGGTTTACTTCTAAGAAGACCAAGAGGATTTACAAGGAGATCGACAGTAAGGAAGCTGGCACAGTAACCTGCACCTGCAGTCCCAGCTATTCAGGACCCTGAAAAAATAAGGAAAAATTAGGAGCAAACTGGGATTTATTAGAATGATTTGACATTTAGAATTATTTTTCAATAATTATGGGAGTTTCTGGTGAGAATATTAGATCAAAGAAGTAGCCGGCTCATGCTATAATCCTAGCTACTCAGGAGGCAGAGATCAGGAGGATCTTGGTTCGAAACCAACCCGGGCAAATAGTCAGCAAGACACTATCTTGAAAAAAAAAAATCACAAAAAAGGGCTAGTAGAATGTCTCAAGTTGTAGGCACTGAGTTTAAGCCCCAAAACTGCCAAAAAAAAAGTATACAAGCTTATTTACATCAAACCCTCTGTAGCTGAGGTTTCAATTATGGCTGCCTTGGAGGACTTCTGCAGAGCCCCAGAAGAGGGGCCACACAGTGCACAGGTTCAGAGTGCAAGCACCTGGGCTTGAGCCAACTCCTTCCTTCTGCCTCTGTTTCTCATTTATAAAATGAGTCTAGGAGGCAGGCATGGTGACTCACACGTGTAACCCCAGCACTGGGGAGGCTGAGGCAGGAAGACAGAGTTGAAGGTCAGCCTGGGCTACACAGTGAGACCCTATCTCAGGACAGGGCTGCGGTGTAGCTCAGTAGTAGAGCACTTGCCTAGCATGTGCAAGGCTCTGGGTTCCACCCCTAGCACTGCAAAAATTTAAAATAGTAAGAGTTTCTACCTCGTAAGGTGGTTGTGAGACTGGAGCTGACAGAGGAAGACGTGTAGAACAATGACTGGCACACAGTGAATACTAATACCAGGTGTTTTTTCAGCTTCTAGGTTGACCTCATCCAGGGCTAGGGAACTTAGCATCTTTCATACAATCTGCTTTTATGCATTCCTTCAACAAATGCCACAATACATGAGTAGGTGTGTGTGTGGTACTGGGGCTTGAACTCAGGGTCTACACCTTGAGCCACTTCACCAACCCTTTTTCTGTTATATATTTTTGAGATGCCCGGGCTGGCTTTGAACTTCATTCTTCCTGATCTTTGCCTCCTGAGTAGCTAGGATTATAGGCGAAAGGCACTGGCACCTGGTTCAATAAATATTTAATAAATAATGATTTTTTTCGGTGGTGGGATGGAACTCAGCAACCCCAGTCAACATTTTTTTCTTTTTCTTTCTTTTTTTTTGCAGTACTGGAGCTTGAAGGTCTATACCTGGAGCCACTCTACCAGCCCTTTTTGTGATGGATTTTTTTTCAAGATAGGGTCTCTTGAACTATTTGCCTCAGGCTGGCTTCCAATTGCATCTTCCTCTGCCTTCTGAGCAGCTAGGATTACAAGTGTGAGTCACAGGTGCCTGGCTTTCTTTTCTTTTTTTGAGACAGGGTCTCACTATGTAGTCCAGGCTGGCCTGGAACTCTCAATACTCCTGCCCCAGCCTCCCAAGTGCTGAGATTACAGTTGTGTACTGCCTTGCCCAGTCTTTACTGCTTATTTTTCTTAATGGTATGCTGTGGACATAAGCTAACAACAGTAAAAAGTTTAGACTGCAAGAGAATGCCCTGCCAACCCTGGAATTTTCTGGTTAAAGCTGCACAACAAGCTGGGGCTACAAATATTGAGAAGGAACTCCCAGCGCTACAGGTCCACAGATCCTATAGAAAATTATCAAATGGTATGCTAGGTGCCCTGAGCAAGCAGAGGTGACTTGGGCAGGCAAAGTGACCTAACACCTGGGAGAGGACGTTTCCAGGACAGCCATGCGCTCTCCAGCAACTAGAATGCTTCCTACCAGGTCTGCTTTACCATGCTGTGCGCTTGGCTCTGACCTCCGGGTCAGTCAGTGACACTAAAGAACCCTGGCTGGAGGGTCCACCACTGGTCAGTGCTAACAGAGGAAGAAGAGAGACTTTTTTGTGACCTGCTTTGGCCTTCCAAAGGCTGGCGGGCACAGTCAGGCTTCAGCAGGCAGTCCTAGAGTTTGGATATTTTATTTCTGGCTTCTTTCTCTCTGGCTTAGAGGGAAATGAATCAGTCTCAAGGAGCTTTAGACTAAGGGCTTATTAGGCTGCTATCTGTCTTCCCTGCTTCCAAGTCTCTAAATGTTTAGGGATTAATAACAAACTTTTTCTTTTTTTGTAGAGCTGAGCACGGAACCCAGGGGCTTGCATATACTATATCCCCAACTGCTCTCCTTCTGTTTTGATGGTACTGTGGTTTGAACTCAAGGTTTTATGCTTGCTAGACACTGCTTGAGCCACGCCTCCAGCCCCCAGACCTTTTTTTTCTTTTTTGCAAATGTTGCTGGGGATGGAGCCAAGGGCCTTACACTTGCTAGGCAAGTGCTCTACCACTAAGCTACACTCTCAGCCCTCCTTCCGACTAACAAAATTCCTATCCCTACTCCTGCAGCCAAGTGTGCTACACGTGATTACTGGTTGATTCCCACCTACTTGCTCTTCTTTCACTTATATATAGTAACAACAGACAAGGCTCTCCAAGTTGATTTGAAACACATAATCACTTCTTCCTTCTTCCTCCTCCTTTTTCACATTTGCTTTTTATAACAATATTTACTTAGTCATTAGGGCTGGCAGAGTGGCTCAGTGGTAGAGCGCCTGCCTAGCAAGCAGGAAGTCCCCTGAGTTCAACCCTCTCTCCTCCAAAGAAAGGGCAAAAGAAGGGCTGAAGTATGGCTCAAGTGGTAGTGACTGCTTAGCAGGCTCAAGGCCTGCAGTTCAAACCCCAGTACTGAAAAACAAAACATAACAAAAAAAACCTCAATCAAACACTATTTCTGCTGGGCATGGTTGCACAGGCCTACAATCTCTCTCTCTCTCTCTTTGGTGGGACTGAATTCAAGGCTTAGGTACTTGCAAAGCAGGCACTCTACCTCATGAACCACACCTCCAGCACACATACCTATAATCTCAACACCCTGGAGGCAGGTAGAGGCAGGAGAAAGTTCCAGGCCGGCCTGTACAACATACACAACAAGACCTTGTCTCAGAAAAGCCAAGGGCTAAGGCTGTAGCTCAGCGATGGAGCTCTTGCCTCACATGACCTGGGTTAGATTCCCCGCACTGCCAAAAAAACCCAGCAAAACCAAATACATTTGTTAAGTGCCCATTGTGTGCCCTGCACTATTCTAAGTGCTGGGAATATAGCAGTGAAAACAAACACACAAACAAAAAGATTAAAAAGAAACTTCTGGCCAGCACAAGCCTGTAATAGTCTCAGCTCTCAGGAGCAGAGGATGGCTGGAGCTCAGAGGTTTCAGGCGAGCCTGAACTACATAGTGAGGCCCTGCTTATGGAATTTATAATATTGGGGCATATAACTCAGGTGGAAAAAAAAAAAAAGGTGGTGTGATTTAGAGTTGTCTCTTACCTGAGGAGTTCAAGAACTTCTACGAACACCAAAATCAAGTTCCTTACATAAAATCACATAGTACAATTTGTATACATCCTACCCACATCCTCCTACACTTTTTTTTTTTTTTTTTTGGTGGCACTGGGGTTTGAACTTAGGGCTTCGTGCTTGCAAAGCAGGCACTCCAGCCCATTTTGCTCTGGTTATTTTGGAGACGGGATCTCTCAAAGTATTTGCCTGGGCTGGCTTCAACTGGCAATCCTTCCAAGTAGTTAGCATTACAGGTGGGAGCCACTGGCACCCAACCTCCCATACACTTTAAAAAATTCTTTTTATTTCTATTTACTTTTTATTCTTTTGTATTTATTTGCTTGTCTTTTACCATGCAAGTACTGTACCCCTGAGCTACATCCCTAAGCCCCTCCATAAACTTTAAATCATCTCTAAAGTGCCATATAAATACAGTGCATAAAATTTAGTCAATGGCTGGCCACATATGCGAAGGTAAACACCATATGGCCTAGAGTGTACTAGGCTAAATCACTTAGGTACATGTGCACACTGCATAAGGACCACAAAACCACCTAACCTGGAGTGTAGCTGCTATACTGTATTGCTTACAGAATAATGACAGGGGGAAAAAATAAGTCTGTACAAGCTCAGTACAGACCCCAATTTCTTTCCTCCAAATATTTTCCATTCCATATTGGCTGAATCCTGGGTGCAGAACATTGACTTCCGGGGATAGGCAGGGCTTCGTGTAGTAACAGCACTAATTATGGGGAGCTCACTGTGTGTCAAGCATTGTTCTACCAGCTTTACCTGTATTAATTTATTTAAACAATGAGAAAAACAAGAACTGCCGAGGAAAAAGTATGGAGAGTGCGTTTGTAATTCAACAACAAAGGGGTAACACCCTCAAGTGGCCAGGCACTTAGGTCCACTCTGGGCAGGTATTGGAACATGACAAGGTCAAAGGTAGTCGGTGGGGCTTAAAGTGCTTTTGCTAAAAGGCACTGACTCCTTTCTTGGGTCCATGAATTAGCTAAAAACAGAAGAAAAGTTCAGTATCTCCATCTCCATTTTGTACCTGTTGTGCTTTACTCAGCCATTCTCTCCTGTAGCCACCTTGGAATCAAGGAAGGACAGGAGTGATCGATAACATCTTTTTTGACACTGAAACTACCCATAAGGTACAGCAGAGCCTTGCAGGACAGACCACCCCTCCAAATGAGAGCAATTAACTAGAAAGATGAAGATGCAATCATCTCTTGGGAGCCAGACTGCTCCCCTCAAATGACAGCGATAACAACTTCTCCAAAGACCAAGGGCTGAGATAATAGTCAACCAGGCCTCACTCAACCACTGGAACACACCTGTGACTGGGACTGGGCCTATGTATGCCTCTTGTCCCCTGCCCTAATTTGTCTATTAGAAGCAAAAGCTCAAGTGTGTACCCTGAAGATGGCTGAAGATGGACTAGCTGCTTACTCTGCTTCTTCCCATGGCATGTCCTCGGTGTAATAAATTTCCCTTCTCTGACTTCACCGCGCCTCTTTATTTGGCATATCCAGGGGTGAGTGGCTGGACCTGACATGTGGAAGCTCAGGAATTTGGGCCTGGTGTCCAAAACTCCGGTTTCAGGGTAAGTGGTACCCAGCTGGAGGCGACACCACGAATCTACTCCAGGGCAGGGTCCGCGAGGAACAGTAGCAAAGGTGCGCCAGAGTAGGTATGGGGGAAGCGACTAATTCTGCGAGAGAAGGAGGGGGCCAAAGTCTTGGGAGGGCCCACTTAGAGCTGAAAAAAAAAAAATTTAGGCTTTGGAAGGTAAGGTTAGGGGAGGCTGAGAAGCAGTGATCCAGGCAACTCAGCCACCAGAGTCTGAATAAACAATTATTATCTGCCTTCGGAAAAATAAGCCCAGACCAACTAAACTGGCAGAGATGTCTGGGCACTCAAGCAAACAAAATTTTTCTCATCCGCGCGCCTCGCAGGCTCCAGTGCGCATGCTCACGCTCACGCTGCGGCTTCGCGTCCCTCGCCCCGCCCCTGCGCGGTCAGGCTGCGTCTCTTGCAGTGCGCATGTACTCACCGTATCGTTATCGACGTCTCCCAGGCAGATTGCGTGCGGAAAGAGGCTCCCGCTAAACTCCAGCGCCACGCGCTGCACGTAGCTAACCGATCTCATGCTACTTCCAAGGGTCAAGGGACCGGGGAGTCCCGGTAAACGATCCCCACGCCCCTCCCGACAGCCGCGCGAGCGGAAGGCAACCTACAGCGGAAGGTTTCGTCACCACCTGATCTTCCAATCCGGGCTTTCCTCGCTTAACCTTGGCGAGGAGGCGGGTGTTCCGCGCCGGGTGACGGTCTGAACTCCAGGACTGATGTGAGTGACAGGACAACCGGCCACTCCTTTTCTCTGGAAGGCTAGCGCGCGTGGGTAAGCCAACCCAGACGTGGCTGACCTGTTCCCTTGGCAACGGAGTTCTTTCGGGCTTGACCTAATAACCTTGACCTCTTTGTTGCCCTGGCAATAAAGATTTCGACCTATCAGACCATCTCTGAGAACATAGTCATAGTTTTAATAATGTGTGGTTTCCAACAGTGCTTTTATGAAAACTAGCTACCTATTAGGAATTTGGAATTTTAATGTGGTGCATTGTAACCAACATTTTAAAAAATTAAGGAGAAAAGACCAAAGGACTGCCGAATAAGTAGTATAAATAGAAAGTAGTAGCGTTTCTGTAAAACTTTTGTTTCAATTATATATATTTATATATGTATATTGAATTATAATGTAAAAAAATTTTGTTTCTGTATGTGTCTGTGCTTCGTGGTCAATACTTTGAAAACCACCTGCTGCAAACACATTCCACATCTATTATTTCACAAAATTAGGACAACCATATGATATAACTTGGATTATTCCTGTTTCTACAGATGAGGAAAACACGTTCAGCAAGATTAAGTAACTTGGCAGAAAGTGGTAGAAGTGGAACTTAAACCAAGATTGGTTGATCCAAACCCCCAGGGATTCTTAATCACTTGTTGCCCTAGTTCTTTAGCTGGAAGTTTAAGGCAGCCATCCAGGATTCAGGATATGCTCTGTCTTGTGCTCCTCACCTCCCACCCTCCACCCTCCCCTACCCTCACCCCTTCCCCCACCCCACCACCTAGCACAAAGCTCTCACCTTGCTCTCTCAGTGGCCACCTTACTCTGTAGTGTAGATGGGACCATTACTCTCATGGGTGACTGCTTTGGGATTCTTTTCTATTCAATCCAATGCTGCCTTCTTTGGGGCATCTCATCAATTAAGGCAGCAAGAGTATTTGTAAAATCCTAATGGTACTCAATATATATTTAGGTTTAAGTCTGTACACCCAGGCTGATTTACAGTTGATCTTTTGGCCAAAATAGGCATATTATCTCAGTTGGAGGTTGGACTAGGGATGGTTCTATTTTCTATGTCTAAAGGTGGTGGAAGTCTAGAAGGCAGGAGAGGAAGGAGGAAGATGGCAGATTTGGTCCCAGAAGTCTCAATGCTCTGACAGCTGCTCTGACAGCCGCAAGGTGAGAAGGAACAGGGGGTTGCAACAGTAAACAGGAGACAATGTAGACAAATACTGGGGCCTGCAAATCCACTCAGGCTAGACTGTTACCAATTACCAGTTCCTATTTCTGATGGTGTATTGTGGGGATGGCTTAGTCCATTCAAAGGCCTGGGTCACACAGGTCTACCCAGGTTTTAAATGTGTTCTCTAATTCATGAAGGGTTTGCAAGCTACCTCCCTACCTCTAAATCTCCTGTTATCCTGGCTCAAACTGTAAGTTTCCTATGACATTTTTGAGGGGTGGGAAAACAAGTCAGTTTTAAAATGTTTACCTCTAAATGTAAAGTTAAGTAGTTTTATGTTTTGTTGTACTATATAGTTTCTCTACTGTTTTCTCTTTAAAGCCCTCTGAATAAAATTGTGAGATAAACATTAATAAATCCTCAGGACAACAGAGATGAAGATCACCCTGATTCTGCCACCGAGTGCACTGGCCTGACCCAGCACTCCACAGTGCCTTAGTTTTATCTTCCTCATCATTTGGGCTTCTTGTTCTGGATCTCTCTGTGCCAGGGTTGTGTCTATTTTTGTTTGTAGATTCTGTTTGCCATGAAGGTCATGTCATTTTGACCACAGTTTGGATGCCATGGCTTTCGGCTTTTGTTGAGAGCCAATAAAGGTGGAAAGGGAGGAAAGGTATCCAAGAAATAGGGCACGAATTAAGTCATTCTATGCCTGTGTCTCTCTCCACCCTACATGCTCTGAGTACATTAAGTTAGTGTTCACAGTAGTGGAACACAGGATGAGGCACTGCACTGTGGACAGATCCCTGGCCCCACAAGGAACATTCCTTTTCTTGGCCTCTCCCTATGTAGCCCAGGCTGGTCTCAAACTTGGTTTCCTGACTGCTTCCTGAGTACTGGGATTACAAGTGTGCGCCACCATGCCCATCTTTTCTTGGCCTTTTTTTTGTTTTTTGCTTTTTTAGTGGAATGGCTGATGGGTCTCTATTGGTACCATCTAGCTACCATTGTATCTAAACCAAGCACTTTTTTTGAGATTGGGGCTTGTTATGTACCTGAAGGTGGCCTTCAACTTTTGAGCCTCCTGCCTCAGCCTCATAAGTGCTGGAATTACAAGTGTGAACCACCATGTCTGGCCCAAGCACTCTTTAGCATGGCTTTTGGCTTACTCCCCAGAACTGTCTTTTTTTTTTTTTAAAGTTTTAGCAAGGATTTATTTTAGTATAACAGGATAAAGTATAGACAAGGGGGGTGGGCAGAGAGGGAGAGAGAGAGAGAGAGAGAGAGAGAGAGAAACATTTTCAGCACTCATGCAGGAAATGGGAGCACAGACTCTCCAGAACTGTCTTAACCAGGTGACATGGATACAGTTGGGCAGGTAGCATATTCTTTATAATCAAATAGTAGCTTCAATAAAAACCTCCATAGGAGAGCTGGGGTGTGGCTCAAGTGGTAGAGCACCTGCCTAGCAAGTGCAAGTGCTTGAGTTCAAACCCAAGTACCACAAAAAAATTTAAAAAATTAAAAAAAACAGACTGGAGGTGTGGCTCAAGAAGTAGAATGCCTGTTTTGCCAGTGGGAAGCCATGACTTCAAACTCCAGTCCCACCAAAAACCCCCCAAAATCACAAAGCTATATACTTAAAATATACTTAAAAAGTTATATACTTAAAATACATTTAAAGCCAAGTGCCAGTGGCTCACACTTGAATCCTAGGTATTAGAGGCAGAGATCAGGAGAATCAAGGCTTGAAGCCAATCCTGGCAAAAGTTCGTGAGATCCTATCTCAAAAATACCCAAACAAAAGAGGGCTGTAAGAGTGGCTCAAATGGTAGAGTGCCTGCCTCCCAAACATGAGGCCCTGAGTTCTAACCCCATTACCACCAAAAACACAACAGCAACAACAAAAAATCCCACTGCCTATATAGGAGGGAATGGGGGATTTATTGGGAAGCATTTCTAGGGAGTCTCTTTGGCTTCATCCTCCATGAGTAGTCAGAGGCCCTACCCAAAGTTGTCTGCCCAGGTATCCTGATAGGAAATAGGACTTTCAAAGCTCTTTCTACAGACCCCACCCGGTACCCTGGGGACACAAGGCAAGGGCTTCCTGGTGAGCTGCTTTTGAGACTTACCATTCCTCTTCCCCATCTAATTTACTGTGCTTGGTGGTTTCTGAAAAGTCATGAAGTATAGAAACCTAGTTGTCCTGGAAATTGGCCTTCTGTTTTTTTCCTTTTTGGGCAGTACTGGGTTTGAACGCTGGGCCTCGTGCTCGCTAGGCAGGCACTCTACTGCCTGAAGCACTCCACCAGCTTGGCCTGGAAATTGGGCAGAAGGATGTAGGCAGCTGTGCTATGGGCAAGCTTTGATCCTTCACCTGCTGGGTGGCTGTGTCCAAGAATGTCCTGAAGAATGAGCAGTTCTCATGCTCACTCCAGCCCAAATTAGGAAATGGGCTTCAAACTCAAGACGTGGTGGATGCACCGAGTGGACTAAATGACACCAAATTGAATTGTTCACTCCAAAGTGGTTATGTGAATTTCTCCTACAAAATGCACAAGGAACCATTGTGTCTGATGTACTTCTAATAGTGGAACAGGAGACTGAAGGTCCCCAAGAGCATGCATGTTTTAGGGGACAGACTATGGCTGGTGCCCCCTCCCCCATCAAGCTGTTTTTTCTTTTTCAGTACTGAGATTTGAACTTAGGGCCTCATGCTTGCTAGGCAGGCACTCTACCACTTGTACCATGCCCCACAAACCAGGCATTGCTTTTTTTTGACCATTCCCCACAACCATTTTTTTTGTAAGCACTGTCATTCCAGTTACAAGGTTGAAATGCTCTGCATTTGGAAAGGGAAAGTCATGAGAGAGGGAGGAATAAAGCAAAAAAGGTTCCACTATAGATTACTTTCCAGTAATGATTCTCTTTGAAAAGTACTCTTCACTAGTCCTAGTGTCTTTCACCTTTTTCACTTGAAATGGGATACACAACTCAACTGGTTTATCCTCAGGGTGGTATAGGTGTGGAATGAAGGGGAGTGTCAGGTGCACTGAAGCAGGTTTTGTGTGCCACCGGATAAGGCCTCTGATCTCCAGCCTGAATGGAATGGCAAACCTTTGAGAGTGGAGGGACTTGTATACAGTGTGGAAAGCAGACGCTCTGGCATGAGCATGTTGAGGCAGGGTGGTGAGCAATAGATGTAATTTACAGGATGGAAAAACTATATATGAACACTTAGGTGATAAAGTTGGGCTCCATGTTTGAAGCAGCAGTTCAGGATGAACCCCATTAAAAAAAAAGTTCTTCCTAGAGACCACTTGCAAAACTGCAACAGCACTGGCTGCTACAAGTTGTGTTCCACTTTCGTTCATAAAGGAAAATTTCTGTTGGTGAGGAAGGTGTAACTGTCTCAGAAACTGCAGTAGTGACCCAAAAGAGCAGTATACAGTAGGGTCACGTTTAGCCTCTAAGACTGTCATTTTAACAAGACATCTTCACAAGATAATGTTAATGTTACAATAAGGCTTTTCCTTCTCCAGTATTCTACAAAAGTGCAGTTGTTTTAAATTCCCGGAATCCCAAAAACATTCAGAACTGGAGGGAACTCTGGGAATGGTTTTGAAGAAGTTCAAGATGCCCCATGTAGTAGAGGGGCAAGTTTGATCAGAGTACATTAAATCCATGAAATGTCACAATGAAACCCTTCCTTGTGTAATACATGCTAATAAAAGGGGGAAAAAACCTCATGTGACCCCTTTACATAGTCACATGTATCTCACAGAAGAGTTTGGATTAACTCAGGGGCCTCACCTTCAGGCAGACTTTTTCATTTTAATTCCTTTGTTTTCCGATCTGTAAGAAGTGATAATGTCCCTTTTGTGCTATCTGTGCAAGGATCAAGGTAAAACCGGTTTTTCATATACTACTAGGCTTACACACAAGTGCTTTGCAGGAATTGGCTTTATCATTAGCTGTGGGAGCAAGAATCTGATTTTTGAAGTATCAAAAGGATGCAGACACAAACCCCAAGTGCAGGACTGGACTTAAAGCAGAACTGGGGGAGACTTAATACCCAAATTTTAGTTCAGAGTCCAGCACCACCCATGTTGTAGGATTCAGACATTTTTCCGTCTTCTGCAGTGCTAAGAATGAAACTTATACTAGCAGGAAGCATACAGGTGTGTGGGTAGGCAGACTGTCCCCTTCCTGTTTGGGAAGGACTAGACAGCCCACTCAGTAGAGGGAAGGTACTGGCAGATACATCACTCTGATCCTGCAGCCAGGGTAACTGTAGGAGGCTCAGCAAGACCAGCCTATGCCACCTGGCTTCTCTCTGAGCTCCATGCTCCAGGTAGTCAAGGGTCAAAGCATAGTTAGGAAAGCAGGTTTTCCTGTTAAGGCTGGGAAGTCACTCATACCATAGTCATGTAAAAGGTTTCTAACCAGAGAGTCAGCTACACTGGAGGTTTTAGTACTTAAGTTTGAACTCAGGGCCTCCCACTTGTTACCACTTGAGCCACTCTACCAGCTGATTTTTGGGTTGGGTATTTTTCAAGAGAGGGTCTCAATAACTATTTGTCTGGGATGGCTTCAAACCAAGATCATCTTCCCGTGTTGGGGAAAAAAAGGAGAGGCACTTTACTGTTGGGCTGCTGAAAGGAGGGTATGCTTGGAACCCACTACCAAGTCATGGTACTGTCCAGCTGCAGCCTGCATGGGGCTCAGGAGGCTCTGCTCCATGACTTTGTGAATATCATATGATATACTTAAGTTGGACCAGGGGTTAAGGTGACCCTCCTTTATTCTGCTCCAGCACATAGTGCACCCACTACCCCCACATCCAAAGCTGAACACAAATGGTAGCCCAACACCCAGGTTGTGTTGTTTCCATTTTATTGCTCAAGCACAGGACTTGAGGTGCGCCTGGACCTTCAGCAACGTGCAGAGAAGAGGCTGAAGGTGATGGGGCACAACCTGGCTGAGAAGGGAAATTGATAGGAGGGGAAATACCCAAAGGGGGCAGGGGGTGGTCACCATGACACCAGAAGACAACCAGCCACGCTATCTGGGGTAAGGAAGGGAACAGAGAGGTAATGGGCACAGCAGTGGTTTTCCCACGCCCCTAGCACCCACATGGAGGCCACATGTTTGGAAACAGACTGGAGGGGGAAAGGATGAGGATAACGGCTGCCCAGGAGTCTCCTTCTCCACCCTGGTTTCACATCAGACCTCATCCCTACCATCTGCCCCCATCTGCAATTTGAAAAATGGACCTTACAAACAGAGGGAGCAAAATAAATTAACATTCTGGTGAGTCATGTAGGTGGACATAGGTTCATGTGTAATGGGGAAGAAAAGAGGGGGTGATACCACCAAAAATTATCCCCTACCTCCACCCCCCAAGCCTATGTCTCCCATTTCCCCCCAAAGTCACCATCCAACCAGATAGAAAAATAAAGGTCTAATTCACTCAAAATTCTTCAGTGTTTACAAAACTAACAGGGTGGAGTAGGGAAGGGAGCAGGGGAGGCAGGCAGCCGCAGAGCAGGGCAGGGGAGAGGCTATGCTTCTGTCTCCACCTGAGACTGGCTCCTTGCCACATCGTTTTTCTGCTCATCCTTCATCTCTGCGTCAGTGGGATGGTCTCCTGCAGCCACCTCTGCCTTGGCCTATAAAGGATAACAGAGAGAAAAGTGCTGAATTCTTATGAAAAAATACACAGTTGTAACAGAACTGCAGAGACAGCACTTCAAGAATTGTCCTAAAAATATGAACATGTGAAAATTATGTATTTATAAGGTCAGTCATTACAATACTGTTTAGAACTATGCTCATCCAGTGTGGCAGCCCCTACAACATGTGTCTAGTTCAAATTTAAGTACTAGATTTTGAAGATTTAGTCTGAAAAATAATACAAATGCAATTTTAAGGAATTACATTGCTCCTGGGAAGAGGGCAATTTCTGGTTTCCAGAATTGGCAGATGCTATAGGCACAAAGCCCACATGGGCTGAGCTGAGTAAGAGGACTGTCCACTCCAACCTTACCTTGCTCTCCTCCTCAGCAAGCCTCTCAAACATGTTTGCATAGAGCTTTTTCTCCCGGGCAAGCTGCTTGCGAATCCGCTGCTGGCACACAGCCAGCTGGGCCTTAGCAGCTTTGTTGCTGGGGTAGAGCTGCAGGACCTTCTGGAAGTCAGCCCGTGCCAGGTCAAAGTCATTGACAGCCAAGTGGGCTTCACCCCGGCGGAACAGGCCCTTCTCATTGTTGCTGTCCAGTTCCAAGGCCTAAGGGTGCAGAAAGGAAACAACATAGGCCATGCAGCCCATCCAGCCAAGGCTGGATTCCAAAAGGATGAAGAGGAGCAGGAATGACTGGTGCCACCTCAGAAAAAACAAGGTTTGGTCTAGGATGAAACTCATTTAACCAAGAAGGACGACAGCAGGTCTTTGGATGAAACAAGAACAAGACTTCTGACATTCTCATTCTCTTAGGAATAAAGGTTAAGAGAAGCTAGGAACCAAGGTAGGAGAAAACTTTAGTTCTTCCCATCCCATGCCTGCTCTTACTTCTGTGTCAACTGTCCCTTACCACCAAAGCCAAAGGGCTTACTGCTGTCACCCTAGGCCTTTATCCCACTATCCCTACAACTAGCGAGCAAGGCCAAGTTCAGACTCACTGGCAGTACACCCAGCCCTGCCTGTACATTCTGCCCCCATGTCCTCTAAAGGGACCTCACCTTATTACAGCTTTCAATAGCAGCTGAGAAGGCCTGCAATTTCAGGTGACACATGGCCAGGTTGAGGTGGGAGGCCAGTCGAAGGGCTTGGGCCTTCTCTGCTTCCTCACTAGAAAAACTTGATTCGTATTCCAGCCAGGACACAATCTTCTTGTACTGCAGTAAAGCCTGCTTGTACTTGCCTTCCTAGAAGAGGAGGGAGACTAAGCAAAGGTCCCGTGGCCCCAGGCTGCCACACCCACTGATTTGAGGGACTGGTGGACTCAAAATTCCTGCTTTTCCTCCAAGATGAATAGGCTCAAATGTATCAGGTGAAGACTGCAGAGGCCAACCATCCAGAGCAGCCCTCCCTGGGGGTGTCTGGAGGACCATGCTGCTGGCTCACCTTGAAGTACACAGTGCCCCGTTCTTTCACTATGCTGCTCTGCTCCAGCTTCTCCTCGGAATTCATCTCCCAAGACTCCTTTGCCTGCCATACCCCAGGGGAGGAACAGAGTGATCAGCCTTCTCAGAGTCACTGAGAGGCTGGACCCGAATCTAGGAGAGGAAAGGCCTTAAACTCACCTTCTCAAAACTCTTGAGATGAACTTCATATCTCAGATCGGCATGTGGTGGGATTTGGAACTTTTCCTTCCCAACACTGCCAAAAGCATAGCTGTAGGGATGAAAAATGTTCAGGTCATCTTAGCAGCCCTTAACCTGCTCTGGGCAGACAAGGCTTTCTGTTTGTTTTCTGCAAAGTGCCCCATCCCAATCTCAAGATTTGGTTCAAATGCATTCTGTTTGGCCAGGTCTTCTCTGACCTCTTCACGATTAAGTAGTCCTGTAGCATTTTTTACAGCCTTTATAACTCTTTCAACTACATGGTGTTGTGATTATGAATTTAAATGCACACTAATGAACAAGTCAGTAGAAGGAAGGAACATTTTATTAATCTTTGAACCCCTCAAAACTTCCCACAGTGTCCGGCACATAGCATGTTCTTAATTCATAGATGAATTAAGAAGAGATGGAAATCTTTTGTGGTACTGAGGTTTAAACTCAGGGGCATGCACTTACTTCCTAGGAAGGCACTATACCACTTGAGCCATGCCTTAAGCCCTTTTTGCTTTAGCTATTTTCTGAACAGGGAGGGGTGCTGTTCTATGCACAGGCTAGCAAGGACTGAAACCCTTCTAGTTACACTTCCTATGTAGCTGGGGTGGTAGGCACGTGAGTTGTCAGCTTTTATTTGTTGAGATGGGGTCTCACAAACTTTTTGCCTCAGTTGGCCTTGAGCCTCCCAATCAGCTAGGATTGCAGGCATGAGACACCTGAGATGAAAACATTGATTTTGGCAGAGAAGGGAAAAAGATTAGACTGTAATCCAAGAAAACACAGATAACTGTGGCCACATTTCTAAATATAATGAAGAAGTCACAATGGCCTATGCTTGATGTGCCTGGAGTCACAGTAAACACAGGAAGAGAAGAGGACACAGCTCACTGTGGACACTTATGTCTGTTTTGGTTTGCCTACCTGCTCTACAAAGCGCCCACGCCTCACCTGGGCTTGATGTACACAACGGAATGTTCTCCTTTCTCCATGCGCTGAATGGCCTTCTCCAGCCCACAGGGTAGATCCAGACTCTCCCCCTCACCAACCTCAAAGCGGAGCTCCCGCTGGTCAAAGATCTGGTCCTGGTAGTATCCTTCCAGTACAACTGGCAGGAAAGAAGACAAGCAATGCCCCGGGGTGTGAGAGGCCAGGACACTGAGAAGATGCTACCAGCCATCCTCTAGCTCCCCATTATTCCAGTGACTGGCAGTGCCCCACAGTGCAAGAGGCAGGGCACTGAGCAAGATGTTCTTAGATCTGGAGGGATGTTAAGAGGGGGGAGGTTCAACCTTTCATTTTGTAGATGAGAAAACAGTCTTACTGAAAGCAAGCGATTTGCCTAAAGCCACCCAGGGCCTAGGTTTCAGAACCAGGACTTAAACCCCAGACAACACAGCCTCACCCTCCACGATAGCACCATCGTTAGGTCTGGCATAGCCTTCACCCCGAGTCCGTATTCTGCGGATGATCCCGCCATCTTCGTCTTCAGTCAGGTCCTCTCCCTTGAACTCAAACAACTCCACCTGTGAGACAAGACAAAAGATGACCAATCCAACAGAAGAGCTCCTAGAATCTGCCAGACCAGGTTGGAGAGTGACAACTCTGCCAAGTTCTTAGGAGCTGCTCTGGCCTCCACTCTGGTGGAGGCTGGCAGGCCACATGGATTTCAGCCAGCCTCAGAACAATCTGCTACCCTGGCTCCACTTAGCAAGGACACAAGAAGTCCAACCTGATAGGCATCAAAAGTGAACTGGCATCTCTCAGCAGTGTTTTGAATATCTTCCTAAGTCCACTGACTGGCTCACAACTTCCAGACTGAACAGCATCAATTCACCTCCTCAGGTAAGTCCTGCCTCACCTCTTCTTCCCAAGCATTAGGACGCCAATATTCTGTGCCATCCTTTATAACTGGGCATACTTTGGGTACCCCCAACTCCTTCCTATGAGAATGCTTCACCCCGACTCTATGCTTCCAATCTGGAAGAGTTTCGTGGGTCCCTCTTCCAACCCGATGTTGCCATTATTGATCACATTCTGGCAGCAGCAGAGCCAGCTGCCCTCTTCTCCATTTTTCCTCCTAAGGCCAGGCCCTCAGCCTTTGCTACATTGTCTCCAACAGGCAGGAAGGGCTGGAGGGCAGCCAGGCACTGGGCTGAGATAAGGCCTGGCTTTTTGCCTGGACCTCTGTGGCTGGACACTCACCTCAAACACAAGCGTGGCATTGGGGGGGATCTTTGGAGGGCTGCCTGCAGAACCGTAGGCATATTCTGGTTTGCAGGTGATGTGGCACACTTCCCCCACCTTCATGGTTGCCACAGCAACATCCCAGGCCTTGATGACCTCCCCTGCAAGTAGAGGCAAACAGAATCCCCTTAACAGGGGGTCTGACTCAGGGCTCAAATGGTGTCTCTAAAGAGTTATCACATGCACATAAGAGGACTCTGCACACCCTTTAGAAATGGAACCAGGAAGTAATAAGCTTGCACTGAATGCTGTCAGTCTTAGCATGCTAAAAGAACACTTAGCCCTGGAATGAAGTACTTGGAGAAGCAAAACAGTCCATCCCTAAAAATGGAGGTGTTGGGAATTGGTGAGAAGAGGAGACAGAAATCCTTAGTTACAGAATAATAGAGAAAAAAAGAGTCACAGAACAAGCAAGAGACTGTGAATGACCAATCCTCAAGTTTGATTCAGATTTTTTTTTTTGAGACAGGTCTCACTATGTTGACCAGGCATCTGGAACACATAGGCTCAAGTGATTCTTTTGCCTCAGCCTTCCAAGTACCTGAGACTCTACGCATACACCACCCACACTGGCCTCAAGCTTGGTGCAAAACAGTTTCTGCTTGTGATAGCTTCTACTGACCTCAAAGCCTCTAACCAGCCCACTAACCATGCCTACCTTTTCCCAGGTCAAAGGAGAATTTGTCCTTGCGGTCCAGACTGGAATCAAACTTTGTGCCATCTAACAGCCAGCCAGTGTAGTGGACAAAGACCCGGTCACCAATCATGGGTGTCTCTGTGCCTGTACCCTCTCGCTTGATGACCTGGGAGGAAGGGGAAGAAAGTGAGTACCCCAAGGATGCAGGCAGAAAGGGACCTCCAACCTGCCCACAAGATTTCAAGAGGAACGTTAACGGGACCCTTTTGTGTCCGCCATCCCCTGCGCGTCACTGTAAGCAGGTCTCATATATCAATTCTAAAATGATTCTGATACTAGTAGCTTAGCTAACAGTCAACCCCAATCTCTCTTGCGGTTTGGCAAGTACTGGTTTGAAAAACTGGAAACAAAAGATGTGAGTTCAAGGAGTTTTTTGCCTATATTCCTGGACAAATCACTAAACTCTTTTAACTAAAATCTTGGATAAGTGGTGATGACAATCCCTGTCTCCTGTAGTTGTTGGAAGACCAAACCAAAGGTTAAGGATATCAGCAGCGAAGAGGGAAGTCTTTATGCTACCTTTTCTCATTGCTCCTAAATGCCAGTGGTCATCAGATCAGGGTCTGATCTGATGGACAGAGAATGAGAGCAGTATGAGCAATAAATAGGACAAAACAGTTCAAAATTGGGAAAAGGAAAAGGCCAGGTTCCGCACTAGCACAGGAAGCTCTCCATCAGGCTCTAGATTCTGACTTGGGACATGCATCTTCCTGACTGGCAGGCTAAGTGACACTTTCATTCAGGACCAGGGTATTTCCAGGGGACATAACAGGCTTCTACTTTCTCTTCTTCAGCATTTATAAAAGGTGGCCCAATGGGCCACCAGATGGGTGTGTGATTACACTCTAGAATGGGCAAAGGCCTCAAAAAGTGCAAATAAAAGGGAAGGGTTTGAGGATAAAAGGAGAAATGAGCCTTCCTGGAATCTGAACCTTGCAGAGAACAGCAGGCACGACGCTGGAGAGTGAAGGGGAAACCGTGAAGGGGAAACCACATGCTTACAAGGGAATAGCTGGAGTAGGAGCTGCACCATCTGGGGCAAAGTCAGATGCATTTCTGGACCTAGTGAAGGCTCCCTGAGGTCTCTGGCTTTGCACAGGCCACACACACACGTGGATCTGAGTAGTGGGACTCCAGGAGAAACAATGAATGGTCGGGCACATGTAATGTGGGCTGGGATTATCCCCAACTCCCTGTAGAACCTGCTCTGAACCAGCGCCGGTTGTCCTGACCTGGGTCAGGATGTCTGTCCTCCCACCCTCCACTCTTCAGCCGGCTCTAAGACAAAGAACATCCTTCCCGGCCCGCACCCCGAACCCCAATTCGGTAAAGCGCAGGGGGCGAGGCGGGAAGGGAACTACAGGTCCCGGCATGCACCGCTCCAGCTCTCCGGGGCCAAGGGAGGGGGCACAGCATGGCCGAGCCGGTGACCTCGCTGGGTCCCGGCGTTTGGAAAGGGGGCACCGATCGCGCCAGAACCTTCTTCGAGGCCAGGCCGGGGCGCAAAGGGCTCCGGACCAGAAAACCGTTCCAGGGAGACGCTTCGCGTCCTAACTAATGTTTAACTTTCAGGGTGGGCAAGCTCTCGCACCCCCGCCCCAGGCCGGGGGACTTCCCGGCTGCAGCCGGCGGCGCGGCCAACCCAGCCGCGGCGTCGCGGGGAGGCGAGGGCGGTCGGCGTCGGGGCAGGCCTGGGCGCCCCGTGCGCGCCGCCCGGGCCCCGGGCTGGGGCTCGCGTGCCCCGCCCCTCTCCGCCGCACCGTGCAGTCGGAGTTGGCCCTGCAGTGCCGGCCCCCTCCCAGGCCGGGCGCTGCGGGCTGGGGCCCGGGCCCGGGCCCGGGAAGTGGCCACGCCGTCCCCAGGCCGCCCCTCCCGAGCGCGCGGCTGCCCCTGTTACCCCCAGCAACGCAGCCCGGTCCGGGAAGGCTATGTCACCGGCTGCACGCCCCAAAGGCCCGGGCGACCCCCTTGCTTCTCACCTTGAGCACGCCTTCATCTTGCTTGGGGCTGATGTCCACTCCCTCGAGGGGCAGCGGCGCCGACTGCGCCCCGCTCTCGGCCGCCTTCATCTCCTCGGCGGTCATCGCCGCTCGGCGCGCCGTTGGCTGCGGGAGCCAGGCAAGCGCGAGACTGGCGCTCTGGCCGCCGGCCTAAGTGTGGGCGTGTGGCGGAGGGGCTTTCGCGGCGACCACCGCGACCGCGCGCTCCGAAGCTCGCGCACCTCTGCGACCCGCGCGCTCGCAGCCCGCGGCGACTCAGGCAGCGCGGAGGGGCGGGCGCGGGAGCGATTGGTCCCACCCGCCGCGGGGGAGGGGCGGGGAGGAGCCGCGCGGGTGGGCGGGGGCGGAGAACTTTCTAGACACGGTGGCTTAGCCGGTTTGGGCTCTTCGGGCTTCGGGCGGCTGTTAGGATAAAAAAGAAAAGAAAAGAAAAGAAAACTCTGGTTCTTTCCTCCCGCTGGCTGCCCCGCTCCTGGCCTCCTCGGGGTGGAATGATCACCTCCTACTCCTGCGCTCTCCCCTGGCCCTTCCTCCCTCCACCCGGTTTCTTAGTCTAGCCGGATTCTTCCAGATCCTTCTCGATCCCAAGTCCAGCCCGGACCCGCCCTGTGCACCGCGGCCCTCAGCGCGGTGGCTGGAACCCGGGGAGCCGGATGCGGGTGGCGTGCGTCCACCTCCTGGGCAGGGGCGCAGACTCGGCCCGCGTGGCCTGGGGACCTGCCGGGCGCGGGCCCCTGGAGGAAAAGGGGGCGAAGGGGAGCGCGTCTGCCCCGTACACTGAACGGGGGTGGGGTGGGGTGGGGGGAAGGGTGTAGAGCAACCTGGATCTCCCCGGAACCGAGCCAGATGTGCCGCCTTCAGCTCTGGGAAATGCTTCGAGCCGCAGGCGATTTGTAAGAGATAGCCCCCCTGAGCCCCTGGCGCTTGTGTTAAAGGGAACTTTCCAGCCCACAAAGTGGTTTCAACTCAGGAAACGAGTCACTCCATTTTACTAAAGGCGCCTAGGATGGAATATTTTCTACTCGATGTCTGGTTCGCAAGTGTTTAAGGACTGATTGTGGAGTTCAGAGTGTGCATAGTCAAAAAACTGCGGGGCCTAGTTACCCAAACAATGGTGGTTTGACGGTAAAATCTATCTCGAGAGGGTCCTGACTTTGCCCAGCCCTTAACCCCAGTTAAGCCTGGTGTCCGGTGAGTGCAATCCAATAGTAATTGGCTTTATGAATTTTTATTGCAATGTACTAATTTTTTGTTGTTGCTTTGGGTCCCTGGCCCTGTGTTATGCCAAGCAAAGACGTCATCTAGGTAGGTAATTGAAATTGCAATATAATGACTTATTGTAGTCCCTTCTAATGACACTTAAAGGGGATACAGAAGAAATAAAACCATTCTCTCCAGCAGTTCACAGTCTCATTGAGTTTTACCAGAACTAAGACATTTCTCCGGTGACTGGAGATACCTTCAGAAGATGTGGCGGGGGAGGGGTTGCCTCTGTAAGCTTTATGCCTTTTTTGCAGAAGTAACAGTCAAGGCCCAAACCAAACTCCAGGAGGTGGAGATGGTGGGTACTAGCTTGCACTTGGAAGTTATCTCACAGTTGCTCGGTTATGCACCTGCTGATCCTCCAGGAGTGGAGTTTGCTATGGCCTTTGGGTATTATCAGACACTAGACAAATTGGACAGAAGAATTCACCTTTAGAGTGATGCTTTTTCTGTTTTTTTTTTCCGTGGGACTGGGGTTTGAAATTAGAGGTTGTCGCTTGTAAAGCAGGTGCTGTACCACTTGAGCCACACCGCCCATCCATTTTTGCTCTGGTTACTTTGGAAATGGAGGTCTCATGAACTGTTTGCCCAGGCTGGGCTGAAACTGTGACCCTCCCGATCTCAGCCTCCCAAGTAGCTAGGATTATAGGCGTAAGCCATCAGCGCGCGGTTCTTTTTCTTCATTGGGAGCAGCAGGATTGGTCTAGCTCTTTTCGTTTCGTTCAGAACACCTAAAATGTGCCTGCCGTTTTAATGTAACCTAGTATGACAGAAAGAGCTTGTGGCTAAGAGTAAGGGTGTTACCCAAGAGCAGCTGTTTAAATTAGGGCAGGTTACTTAAATCTGTTAAGCCTCAATTTCTTGCCATAAAATTGAGATAGCAATTGTAAATGAGGATGATTTGATAGGGAAAAAAAAAAAAAGAAAAGGTATATAGTACAGCACGTGGCTTCAAGCCAGTGGCTAGTGACTAAAGGTCACTATTGTAATGTGTGCCACGTTGCATTCTGTAAAATGGTAATTATGATGAACCTATCTAATAGGGGTTTTCTTTGAGGAGTCAATAGTTACGTGGGAAGTACTTTTTGTATATGCGCTAGACTGGGGTTTGAACTCAGGGCTTTGCACTTGCAAAGCAGGCACTCTACCGCAGTTGATTTTTTGCTCTGAGTATTTTGGAGATGGGGGGGGGTCTCACAAACTATTTGCTGCTGACCTTGAACCATGGTCCTCTGGATCTCAGCCTCCCAAGTAGCTTAGATTAAAGGTTTGAACCACTGGTCCCCAGATGTGCGAAGTACTTTTACAGTACATGGCATATAGTAGGTAAATGGTAGTCTGAGTGCCACTTTTTTTTTTTTTTCCTAGTATTGGGGTTTGGACTCAGGGTCTACACCTTGAGCCACTCCACCAGTCCTGTTTTTTGTTGGGTATTTTTGAGATAGGGTCTCACGAACTATTTGCCAGGGCTGGCTTCGAACCACAATCCTGATCTTTCCTCCTGAGTAGCTAGGACTACAGGCGTGCGCCACCGGCACCTGGCTTGAGTGCCACATTTTATTCAGCCTGTTGCTTGCTGGGAAGCAGAGTTGAAGACCTGGAGATCTGCAGTCTTGAGTGGGGGAGTCACTGGTGTAAACAAGGCTTTGCTCCCTCAAGTCCAGGACAAAGCGCTAAGGAAGCCGATCTATATGAGGAGGAAGATGGTGTGCAAGGGCGGGAGGCAGGGATTCCAGTGGAAGAACTCTACCTTCATGCAGTGCAGGAGTAAATTGGGGTCTTGAGTCTCACAGCAAGACCTGTTGCCTCTATGATTTTTCCTGTTTGTCGGTGTTCCATTTTTTTGGTCCTAAACCTGACACATACTCACTGTAGAATGTGTGTAGGTGTTTTATACTTCTTCTTCCTCATCATCCCTTTCCCAGCTCATTTAAGTTAATTTTCTCATTAAAGATAAACGTTTAAGTGGTATCACTCAAATTTCTTCCAGAATTTTCCCTTTTTTGCAGGAGGAAGAGAGCAAGTAGATTTTGTCATCCACCTTCCTCTGTAGGTGGCTCATGTTGGGGTCAGCAGTTTTGTTATTGCAAAATGAGCTTCCTGAGCTCACTTGGCCCATCAACCTAACTTGGGCCCATCCTTTACACACACAGACCTCTTGTTTTTCACAGTTGATATTTTGGTCTTCTTAGGCTGCCAATGCACTCAAACATTTCAAGAATTAATATTTGGATCATTCAAAAGAATTTGAGATCAATCTGTGCATGTGTACATGATGCATAATACATATGCTGTGTAGCATACCACTATGAGAATCCATCACCAGGTCTGAGTTAGAAATTACCAATATAATTGTGTCAAAAATGTAATGCCAAGCCAGTTGCCGGTGGCTCACGCCTGTCCTAGCAACTCAGGAGACAGAGATCAGGAGGATTGTGGTTCGAAGCCAGCCTGGAAAAAATTATTCATGAGACACTATCTCGAAAAAATCCCTCACAGGAAAGGGTTGGTGGATGGCTCAAGGTGTAGGCCCTGAGTTCAAATCCCAGTACTGCAAAAAAAGAAATGTAATGCCAAAAGATTTTCAAGACACTTAATAATTTCTTAGTACTTTCAGTGTCTGTTGACAGAAAACAGACTACTATACTGACCAAAAGAGTTACTACAACATACATCTATCTACCCATCTACCTATCCATCCATCCATCCATCTATCTGATTATAGCTCCATTTTCATACAGCTTTATAATAGTAGTTGTCTGGGGCTAGGGGTATAGCTCAGTGGTAGAGTGTGTGTTTAGCATGCATGAGACCCTGGGTTCCATCCCCAGCACCCTGCACAAAATAAAAATAGTAGGTGTCTGTGTGAGGCCTGCACAGTGGAAACCTGGGTAGTGTAAATGTTAAGCACACAGACTCTTAAGTGGATCCACTTGGTTCAGGTTCTACTCCAGGCTCTGGATTGGGTTTACCTACGTTCAAATCTCAGCTTCGTCCTTGAACAAACCATGACTCCTCTAAAGTGGCAGTTACGATGAATGTATCTCATCAGGTTTTTCTTCCCGGAGTCAGTGGTTGTTATGTGTGAGTACTAAGACAGTATGTGGCAAATAGTAAGTGGTAAGCAGTAGTCACTCTGGGTACCACAGTTTCAAAGTGCAGAACCACAGCATCTACAACCAAAGTATTAAGGTATGGATTGTTTTTTTAGTGCTGGGGGTGGAACCCAGGGCATCCAGCGTGCTAGGCAGGCACTCTACTACTAGAGCCATTCCACCAGCCCTAGGGATAATAATCTTTATATTTACTTTTTTTTTCTTTTGTGGTAATGGAGTTTAAACTCAGATTCACACTTGCTAGGCAGGTGCCACTTGAACTATTTTGCCAGCTGTGTGTGTGTGTGTGTGTGTGTGTGTGTTGGGTATTTTTGAGATAGGGTCCCACGATCTGTTTGCCCAGGTTGACGAGCCTCTTGATCTGTCTCCTGAGTAGCTAGCTAGGATTACAGACAGTGAAACCACAGGCACCTGGCCTATATTTACTTTTTAAGAAGGGATCATATAAGAGGCTGGGTGTGGTTATTTTCTCTCTCTTTCTCCTTCTTCCCTCCCTCTCTTTCTCCCATTTTGCTTCGCCCTTCCCTCACTCTCCCTTTAAAAAAAAAAAAAAAGATATTTTACAATGTAGGCTTGGTAGCACATTGCCTGTAATCCCAGGATCATGAATTTGAGGCCAGCCTATGTACAGTGCGATTCTGTCTCAAAAAAAAATGTCACACAAATCTTAACTGTATGGTTTTTTTTTTTTACATATACATGTGCCCCCAAACTACCATCCGGGTCAAGATGTAGAGGGTTGCGATACCCCACCATTCCTGCATGTCTCCTCCCAGTCTAGTCACCTCTGAGAGTAACCACTATTCTGACGTCCATTGTAAAAGTTTACTTTTGTTTGGCTTTGAACATCATTCCAAAGATTCAAGAGTGTATTCTCTTGTGACTTTTTCATTCCATATTATGTCTGTGAAATTTATACACATAAATGTCCTTCTAAAAAGCTCATGTGTTGAAGGCTTGGTCCTGAGCCTGGTGGTGCTATTTTGGGAGGTGTTGGAAACTTTAGGAGGTGGTCCTCGTTAGAGGAAGTAGGTCACTGGAGGCTAGTCCTTCCAGATTTCTTGTCTTTGGCTTCTTCCTGTTTCACTCTCTTCTTGTCTGCCATTTAGGTGAGTAGATCTGCCACTTGCTCCTGCCATGATGTTCTGCCTCATGACAGGCCCAGAATCAATGGAAGCAAGTACTATGGACTAAAACCTCTGAAATCATGAACCAAAATAAATCCTTCCTCCCTTAAATTGTTTGTTAGGTATTTTGTCTCAGTGATGAAAAAACTAACACATAGTTTTCCTTACCTTTTGTTGTGTTATGATCCATCGTCCTAAATGCCACACCACAGTCAGTTGACTTTTGATGGACATCATCTCACTGTGCTGCGCAGGCTGGTCCGAAACTCGCTGTATAACCCAGGCTGGCCTGGAATTTGAGATCCTCCTGCCTCAGTCTCCAGAGTGCTGGGATTACAAATGTGCACCACCATGCCTGGTTTGGGTCATGGGTTTTGTTTTTTTTCCCCTGTGCTTATCTTTGGTATTTACTGCCCATTTCCCAAAGTTGTGATATCAATTTGTATTCCCACTTCGAGTGTATGAGGGTTTCAGTTGCTTCACATTCTTGCTAAATCATGGGATTTTTTGTTTGTTTGTTTTTATCAATACATCCAGGGCATGTAGTGGATGCAGTGTGTGTTTCCTTGTTGAGGAAGTTGAACCTCTTTTCACATACAGCCCTTTTTAAAGTAATTGTTCAGATCTTTGGCCCAGTTAAAAGATTTCTTTCTTTTTTTTTTTTTTCTTTTTTTGCAATACTGGGGCTTGAACTCAGGGCCTATACTCCACCAGCCCTTGTTTGTGAAGGTTTTTTTTCAAGATAGAGTCTCATAGAACTATTTTCCTGGGCTGGCTTCGAACCTCAATCCTCTTGCTCTCTCCTCCTGAATAGCTAGGATTACAGGTGTGAGCTACAGTCACTGGGCTGTCTTTTATTATTGATCCGTAGATTTTCCTTATGTATCATAGATAAGAGTTGCTTTGACCCATTTTTGCAATAATCATCTTGTCTAGGTCATGCCTTTTTACTCACATGATGGCATTTTTTTTGGGGTGGTTAGGAGTGGGGTTTGAACTTGGGACTTCACACTTGAAAAGCAGGGCTGTACTTCCTGAGCCACAACTGCAATCCATTTTGCTCTGGTTATTTTGGGGATGGGGCCTCATAAGCTATTTGCCCAGACTGGCCTTGAATCATGATCCTTCCAATCTCAGCCTCATAAGTAGGATCATAGGTGTAAGCCAGAGGCACCCAGCTGAGATATTTATAGTGAAAATTATAGTAAAGTTTATTAGGAAAGGAATACACTTAATAGACTGAAGGTGGGTCATTTATAGAATAAGAACAAGAATGACAAATATTTTTACCCTGGCACAAGTTTTTGGTGAAGTGGAAGGGGCTTGGAGCCCTAAGTCCCTCCCTAGAACCAGCCGACAAGTCTGGGTTAGGAGGCTAGGGTATGTGTACAGATTTACAAATTAAATTATTATTGGGTCCACTTGACCCCTAGGTATGGTTTACAGGCCTGGGTTTTTGTTTTATTAAGTAAAGATCTATTGTTTCAGGAACTGATGTCAACCCACCTGAGAGGGGGTGACTCAGAAACCTCTTGTGACATCCCAAAGTCATGACCTTGGTGGGCTATTTTGATTTTTTTTTTTTTAGTGGCACTGGAGCTTGAACTCAGGGCCTTACACTTGTTAAGCCCTTAAGTGCTGTTCCATTTAAGCCACCCCATCAGCCAGTTGAAGAGTTGCAGTATTTTTCTCTCAGAGGCCTTGAAGAATCCTCCATTTCAGGTTTCCTTTGCATATCCCCTTCACTCATAGCTGATATTCCCCATCAAATACCAGAGATTCTAGCCTGGTAGAGTGGCTCAAATAGAAGAGTACATTCCTAGCAAGTGTGTTCAAAACCCAGTGCTGCCAAAAAAACCCCAAAACCAAAAAAGAGCCTCTAAATCTTTTGGGGAATGGGAAGTTGTAGTCAATCTTTGGCTACTTCCTGCTGGTAGGGGGCAGAGGCCTAGGTCAGGTGTCTCTTGTCCTTGCTTTTTGTCTATGGAAACAGCTGGGATCCTTTGGAGATCATAACTCATAATAGTTGTGTGCAAGACAGAGGAACCATGCTCTGAGTTAGTAGAGTTAGTCCTTGAGTTGTATCATTTGAGTTTTATAGCCTGGAAATGAGAGGAAACAAACTTGGTTAAGGCATTAATATAAGGATTAATCAGGAGCATCTAGGTTTCTCCTGGAGCTATAGAGATAGTGATAGAGAGGCAAGGAAGGTAGACAGGCATGGACATCAAGTAATCATGCTTATGAATTGCTTCTTTCTAACCTCTTTTCTTCACTTCCTTTTGAATGGGTGGCTCACCAGTGTCCCCACTGGAATCTGACAATTTCTCTCTTGTCTGAACAGTTTTATTTTAAATTACTTGTCTGTGAAGAATCCCTCATCACTGATTTGATCCCTCATTGGAGGGGAGTGTCAGGCAGGTCAGGTGGGATTCAGTACCAAATTTGACCAAATTTAAGCACCAAAGAGGTTTAGAAGGAGTGTTTTCTAGGCTGGGTTAACTTGGAGTCCATTAAGTTTAATTTTGTCTGTTTTATATGTGATATCCTGGCATCTTAAAATATCCTCCTTGAGTTTATTTTGTTAGAAGTTGTACTTCTGTAGAATGTCAACAGACAAAATTACAAAGATTTACAAGGAAAATAAAAAACATAACCAGTGAGAGCAAATATTTAAAGAAATAAATGCTTGAAAAATAAATACTTGCTAGAGATGTTTTCTTGAGTTTGATTATAAATACCTTAGAGAAGGATCCAAACTGCAGATGAAAAAAAGCAGAACAAGCATTGTTAGAATTTTTTAAATGATCAGCAATTAACAACGTAACTATTTATATCTTATGTTTTAAACTTATGGACCTCTAACCCTGTAGACTTTTGTATAGCAGTTTAACGAATTTTAGACATATTGCTCACACATTTTTAGTAGATATTAAATGTCTTAAACTCACTTAAAAGGCTTTTATAAAAACAGATACTTAAATGAACTCTGATTTAGTTAAGAGTCACTTTTTTTTTAAATCAGTCAAAAGCCTGATAAAATTAGCATAATACAATTATCTTGAAACATAAAATCTCTCCTGTAAACCAGTTTTTAGTAAATATTACTAAGAGCAGCCCCATTCTTAAGACAGCCCCATTGAAAATTGGATGTTAATGAGTTGGTGGAGTGACTCAAGTGGTAAAGCATCTGCCTAGCAAGTGTGAGGCCTTGAGTTCAAACCCCAGTAATGCAAAAAAAAAAAAAAAAGTAGTGATAGTTTTACATCAGTAATTAAATCTTGACTTTAGAAAATCCTTTAGATAACCCTTTAAATTACAATCAACTTAATCGTAGACATGCACCTTTTATTCAAACAATCACATTTTAAGATTCCTTTTGCTGCTTTGAGTTTTAAATGGTTACTTCTTCCCTTTATTTTGCATCTGAGAGTTAATTCCTCAGTGTCTGTGAGGCAGGCTAGAGTTAGGGAAAGTTTGGGACTCATAGAAAAAAATATTACAACTCAGATAAACCATTCTTTTGGCTCAGGGACCACCCCCATCTGGCAGGGGACCACCCATTCCCCTCCCCACTCATTAATTATTGGATCGGAATCACGTGGTTCTCCCCTTCCCATGGGTTAGTGTAGGTTTTAAAAGCACCTGAAGAAGAGAAGCACGCTCTCTGGCCTCCAGACTCCACTTGGCCTCTGCCATGCTCCCCTTTGTATTTCCTTTCCTAACGTTTCCTTTTCATTTACACCCACATGCCCTGCTACGGATTCTTCCCATGAGACACAAAGAATTATGACGTCTTCTGATCACAGACTGCACAGCACCATTAACATTTGTGGTGAGCCAGCCAGTAGAAATGGTGAGCCCCCAGACCCTGTACTTTAAAGGGTCGTTTTTACTCTTTTTTTCTTTTCTCCCTGTTGCACAGCCAGGGGAATGGGCTGAGGTCTGCCCTTGGGAAATGTAGCTGGGACCCAGCATTGTGCAGGACTGCCCATGAGTGGAGCAGCGGGGTTGTGCCCCAGCAGACAGGAATGCAGCTGGGAAACACTACACCCAGCAGTGTCCACCCAACACATGGGACTCCCTCTGAGGCCTGTGGGTTGTGTTGAGGGGCAGGCAGCCCACGGGACCCAGCAGTGTTTCTCTGCTCAACATGTGCTCCCCTCATTGCAAGGGGTTAGCAGAGAGCACTCATGTGGAGGTTCCTATGTCCTACAGTTTCTCTCTGGGGAAGGCCACCTTAAAACCACTGTTTTTCCTTCTCCCTCCACTCATTTCCTTTCTCTCTCCTCCCTCTCTGACCCCTGGGTCCAGGCAGCCATGAGGCCCAGGAGGCATGCTAGCCATGGTGAATGTCAGCCATAGCGCTGTTCTCCTAGGCATTTGGGCTGGTTCCTCTCTGCCCTTCCCCTACCATAAACTGTCCTAGGCTATGGGCCACTGGCGGGTTCAGGAGGGCAAGTGAGGGGCATGCCCCACTGACTCGCCCCAGGCCTTAAACTGCCTTCAGATGTACTGCTGGAGGAATGATGTTGATGGTTCTTGCTTCTGGCAAGAGAAGATTCAGTAAAAGTGACAGTAAAGTTTGTTGGGAGAGGAATATACTTTCAACAGACTGAGAGTGGGTTGTCTCTAAAATGAGAGCAATGGGGTCAGGTTTTAAGATTGAAAAAATACTAAGAAACTCAGCTTTGGATCCTTTTGGCCCCTGGGGTGGTTTTCTGAGTTTGGGTCATTGTCTTGTTAAGAGACACTGAGTAATTTACTGGTTCCTGTCTAATTGATAGAGAATTCTGTTTGAAATTTCTAACCATTGCTCTGTCAAGCTCGTAGGTTTGAATCTTTGTTTCGTTAAATTTGCTTGTGAAAACCTCCCTGATCCAGACATAGTTGTTTAGAATATGGATCCCTCTTGGGTAAAGAGTGAATTAAGCTTTAGGGTAATGGCTAACTTTAGAACTTCCTGTGATAGCCTCTGGATTCTGGCTACCTGATCTCAAATAGAGATTAGTGGAGTTAGAACGTTCAATTAAAGTGATTTCTTACTGTGGCTTGTTTATGCCTGCCTACTACCTATCAGAGGAACCAGGGACCTGCCTGTGCCCCAAGTATCTGACCCTGCCTATCAGCGCCAGCCTGAGAGCATCAGCTCGTAAGCTGGGAGGCTTGTGGCACCAGCCTGGGCCTCACCAGCACTGGTAGCAGCAACAGTAGTGCCCAACAGCTGCCCACTGCCACTGGGAGCTGCGTGGCCTAGCAGGCTGGAGAGAGCCGCACCAGTGCTGGGTGCACCCCCAAACCCATCACCTGCGTGGTCTGGCTGAGGAAGCTAAAGGGGCCAGATCAGGTGGCTGCACGCTGTGCCTCAGGTCAGACAGCTGTTTCCTGTGGCTGCCATGGATCTGCAGCCTTCTTCCTCTTCCCCTCTGTCCTGCTCCCTTGTCTGCCTACCCACCAGGCCTCTGTTTGCCTTGGGCACCTGGTTCCAAGTCTTGCCCATGTTCTCTTGTCTCCATAGCCTGCAGGGGTCTCGGAAGTGCTCACCCTGAGGTCACATTCCCCTGTCCCAGGGACATATCCCCTGGGTCCATCAGTAAGGGGCAGAGGCACCCTTCACTGATAGGATTAATGGAATTATTTGTCAGATTCTAAAGATAGTTTCTAAGTCTCTTTTTTTAGGGAAGCTAACAAGGACTTCCTGACTAACAAATGTGAGGCCATGAGTTCAAATCTCACCTTAGTTTGCTTCAATTATTTGGTCTTTTCATTAGGAGCTCATATGGACAGTAACATCTGTCTCTCTGGGGGAGGTGTCTTTTATGCCTATGACAGATTGCTATTTTGAGCCTGTATGTTGCATGTAGCATATCTTTGTGTTCCATTTGAGAGATCCTTGGAGACAGCATATGGTTACAGGGAATGTTGTCACCATGATGGCCCCACCACATGTACAGTGCCACCTTGCCTCTTCCTAGGGATAGGACACTCATGGTTGATACCATCTTGCCATCCTCTAGGAAAATTATAACTAACTTGTTAAAATTCTCTAAATTAGTATAGTTTCTAGGCATGTTGCTTTTAATACAATAATCTGTTAAGGATTGGGCAAAGAATAGAGTATTTGTGTTAAAGATCTGTTATAAACTGCTTAGGAATCTACCTGACTAACTACTAAAGATAATGACAAGGAAATGATTTGTTTAAGAGTGCACTCATTGTGTTTTCTGTGTATGTCTTTGTCTCTTGCCAATTGTGCCCACTTAATTTTTACTTTTTCAAGCTCATACATGCACACTTAAACTGACATTTTTTGGCATCCCTAGGTCAAAACATCTCTGAGTGTGTGTAGTTGTCTTTAGGGTGGTTCTTAAACTACTTTTATACAGTTAATGTGTAAAACTGTTGTTTAAAACGTTATCTATAGTTCTAATCCCAACTAGGCCTAACTATCCTCTGCTTTAGGACTAAAGGAAATTTATAGACAATAATATGTTCCATTCTTTCATGAGCATAATTTATATTTAACTCTTTTATAATTAGGTTTATTGATCCATGTGTTCTTGTAGATTGCTATTATACAAAAGATGGTTTAATTTACTTTTTTTCCCGAGTCTTTTAAGGTATAAGGTTGCTAAGAGTTTCATTAAACACAGTGTTATCTAAATTCAGGTTTTTATATAGTTTGTTTCAACATACATATGTTTATATATGTGTAATTGGGTCAGCTACAGTTTAAAGTTTGCCTAGAAAGTTTTCTAAGGTCAAAATTTAAAGTACTAATGTGTATTTAAAAATGGGTTTCTGTTTTATCAAAATAACTGTCGGGGATTTTTGTAACTACAGGGTGATACAAAATTTTACTAAAATGAAACAAAAGTTCACCCTCCAGATGGGATGGTAAAACCTTAAGTTTTTAGGAGTCTACTAAAAGGCAATTAATCCTTTTAGAATACTAAATTATGGTGTCATTAACTCTCAGTGACTGAGCCTGTAATTTTGGGCTCTAGGGGCTGCATGCAGGTCCACAATAACCCTGCTGTGTGACCCAAGCCATTCTGTTAACATCAGCAGTCTAGGATGTGATTTCTTATCAATATCCAAGCCATGACTCTTAGTCACTGGATTTCCTAACTTTATGCTTACTCCCTTATCTCTGTTTCTGTATCTAGTCATTTGAGACATTAATCTTGTTGGTTTTTAAAAAATTTACTTGTTCCCCCAACAGGATTTTCTATTACCACTTGTACTAATGCTCCAAAACTATTCTGTTTTCTTGCACTGAGAAACTATTTCTCCATTATTGACTCTTAATGTCCATCAGCCAAGCTTACCTTGGTGTGATTTGGATTTGATAGTTAATTCTGTATTGGTTACAAAAGTTCATATTAAGATGTTTCCTTTTTAACACTCAACAGATTGTCTTCCTTTATATTGTTATCTTTTCTTTTTATGTTCTGTTTTTGATATCAGCCTCTTTGCCCAGTGTATGATAGTTCTGATGCTCTAATACTTGGGTTGGCATTCAGGATCAGCATCCCATTTAGGAACCCTGGTGCAGGGGTGTAAGAGACTGGCCCTTTGCAGAACGGCAGGAAGTCGGGTACCCCATGGCTTGGTTGTGCAGAGACCCCTGCTAGAAGGCCTTTTTAGGCAAGCCTGGTCTAGAGGACCTGAAATTGAGACTTCCAAGATATAAGAGGGATGCCTTGAGGATCTGGACTGATCTCACGCTCTCTCAAAGGGCAATATTCCCCCTTCCCTTTTCCTCTCTTGTGCATGGGTGGAGAGACTGATCCTTAGGAGAATGGTGCTCTCTCTTAAGGGGTAAATTCCCCTTCCCTTTCCCTCTCTCTCTTTCCACCAGCCAGCATAGGGGAAACCAATATATTCAGTTGGCTGTATCATTAAGCACTGGGAGATACTTTAATCCCATTAACCAAAATTATGATGACTAGTTCTCTTCATGGCCCATTTAAAATTATTTACTTTTCTTTGCATCCTGCCTAAATTAGTCTCTTGTCAGATGCAAAATGATAAGGTATTTTTCTGGTAACACTGAGGAAACTAAGTTTAACCTAAGTAAAACTTCCTTTAAATGGTTCTGATACTGTTAGTGCCTTGTACATGTATCTAAATGTTATAAAGTCATTTACAGAGTTAAAAGTGTATTCATGTAAACAGCTGTAGCTTTTTTATCTAAGGTACATTCTATCTAATAAGGTCTTTGACATTCCTTTTTAGCTCTTTATGACAAGCTAAAAATTCTGCCATTTAAGCCTGATATCTGTTTGTTGGATAAACATTGGTTTATCTGACGTTGGCTAGATAAACATTGTTTTATATGTTAGGTGTCTTTGTGTACTTCAAGTATATAAGCCTTCTAAAATAGTTATAAAAAGGCACTGTACCAAGCTGGTGTCTTAACTCCTTTTACAAGTTTGTCTATATGTTCCCAATTGTAATAAGGAATTTAGTAATACTATACTATTTTATTAATTGTTAAACTATTAACCAAGGTTACTTTTAAGTTTTGTCACTACAGTTCTAATCCTTCAGGAGCATTTACAGGCAAGCCCATAAAAAATGACTCTGACAAGTGCTATCTGTCAACCAGGACAGACATTCTTAAGCATTGGGGTCATTTTGTATTTTCCTTACAAAAATTTTAGAACTGCTGCCTGCTGACATGTACAGCAATTTAAAGGTGTCAGAATATCCCCTTTTGGACAGATAATTAGATTTAACTATGCCCAGCCTAAGAACCACTTTTTAATAAATCTCTTTTTGCTTAATTCGGCCAGGAAGGTTGCATTGGCATTGACTTCTGATCTGTTCGATGTGTTACTCCCCCTCCTCTGTGAGACAAATCTGACTCTCTGGAAGAAGCTATGACTTTCCAGGAGATGCTACTCTTGGCTCTGGGGGTACAAAACTGTCAATTGGTAAAGTCTTCTAAGATAACTGTTTAGAGAAACGGTTTAAGAGGATGTGATCCCCGAGTGGTTGGCATCCCCCAGCTTCTTACAGGAACAAGTGGTGTTCAGTCACCCAAGACAGTTCAAAAGGGCTACACAAATGAGGGGACTTCTCCAGATCCAAATGCAGTTAATTATGCCAGACCTCTAAAAGTAACCAAAGTTAAGAGATTTTAAAAAGGGGCTCTTACGCATGTGCTTTAATAGTTAAGTCTTCTAGGCTTCTGGCAAAGGCCTTCTGTTTAAGCAAAGGCAATATAACTTTTGATGTTATCTAACTTTTGCTTAGGGACACTGTGAGTTTTCCTTCTGTACAGAACTAACTCCTATTAATGTTTACCCTCTAATTGGACTGGTACTTGCCCCCTGGTATACCCGGTCTGTAATGTAGATATTGCCCCAAACAATATCTACTACTGTGGCAGTCCAAACAGAAGGCCACCTAAGGGTTAAAAATAGCCACAGGTATAAACACCTATAGGCAAAGTAACCAAAAGACTCCTGTCACTTTTCAAAATGAAAAGTTAGATTCTCTATCCTTCCTGCTACACCTGGCAGGGCCCCTTCTGATGCTCCTGTCATTGTTCATGTTTGAGTCATGCCTTCTAAACCAGATTTATCTCTTCCAAGATAAAAGCCTTTAGGACCCAAATCATGAGGCAACGGTGCTGTTGATCTCAACAGATGAATAAGAGCTCCATGAGCAACCTTGACTGTGCTGGACAATAATTCAGACAACCTGTGTCCAAAGGAGCCCCAAGGGAAAGAAATAGGAGAGACAAATTCCCTTTGTAGGTAGGGTCTGCTGCCCCTTGTCAGCTCGAAGCTGATACTGAAGGTGGACCACTCCCCTTCAGCAACCCTGCAAAAGAATTTTCTGGAATATTGTCTCTCAGGGCAAATTTGAGGCAGGCTAGAATTAGGGAAAGTCCGGGACTCATAGAAAAATACTACATCTCAGGTTAACCATGGTCTGGGTCAGGAACCACCATCACCTGGCCTGGGAACCACCCATTCCACTCCCTGCTCTTTGATTATTGGATTGAAATCATGTTCTACGCTCCCCATGGGTTAGTGTAGGTTTTAAAGGAACCTGGAGAAGAGAAGCACGTGTTCTAACCCTCCAGATTCCACCTGGGCCCCCACCATGCTTCCCTTTGCATTTCCCTCCCTAACTTTTAATAAACTCCATTTACACCCATGTGCTCTGCCATGCATTCTTCCCATGGGCCACAAAGAATTTGGAAGACTTCTGATCATAGACTGCACCAGCACTGTTGGCAATTGCATTTTAGTATGACCTAATTGAGATAAGATAACCAATTTTTTAGAGTGACAACAGTTTTTTGTTTTTTTTTTCATTTTTATCTATTATTTTTACTGCCAAGTAGTGTAAGAAGACGTGGTGAAAGCAAATGAAAGTCTGTTGTCGACAGTGTATATTATAGAGTCATTCTGTGGGTTCATCAGCTGACTTCCCAAATCTCCAAGTAGTATTTTTTTTTTTCTTTTTTCTCCTCCTTTTTTTGGTGGTACTGGAGATTGAACCAGGGAAGCACTCTTTCTTAAGCCATGCCCCCAGCCCTTCCAAGGAGCTAGCTTTCTTACATTTATCAATACACTTCTGACAGAAGTTGTGAGCACAAGGCAAGATGAGGTCAGCTCGTCCATCCATACAGATACAACACTCCTCCTCATCGGTCAGCCGCTTCCCCTTCCCATCCAAAGACTAGCCTGACAAGATGTTACAGAGGATGAGTTTTCATCAGGTTCATCAGAGCTGGAGGTCTGAGTCAACACTCCTGCTTGACTTGTGATGTCTTTATAAAGCTGAATAAACTGGTACAAATTCATGATCCGTGATGCTTCCACAATGCCACTGCTTTTGTTAATCTTGGTACAGACCACCCGTACCACCATTTTCCAAAAGGCAGAGGAATCAGACCCAGGTTGTACCTCAAAGAGAAGATGCTTTTCTTGGCCAGCAGCCACCTTAGCAGTTACATCATTAAGTTCAGCTACTCTCCCAAGAAATTCTTTGTAAGTTAAGAGCCACTTTCTCGAACCAATGTGATGTGTTTTACTACTTTTTCTGGTAACTTGTTAATAACCAGCTACGTCTGATCTGAAATTTGCTGTCCCATGATGCAATGATGTCTTTTAGAATCCAGAAAGTGTCGCTTCACATAGTTTCCCAGGTTCAAGGCATCGCGCACACAGTCCCCGCTGCTCAAACCCCAACAGTTTTTTTTTTAAAAGCTTTTTTTTTTCTTTTTTATTGTTTTTTATTCATATGTGCATACAAGGCTTGGGTCATTTCTCTCCCCTGCCCCCACCCCCTCCCTTACCACCCACTCCGCCCCCTCCCGCTCCGCCCCCCATTCAATACCCAGCAGAAACTATTTTGCCCTTATCTCTAATTTTGTTGTAGAGAGAGTATAAGCAATAATAGGAAGGAACAAGGGTCTTTGCTGGTTGAGATAAGGATAGCTATACAGGGAGTTGACTCACATTGATTTCCTGTGCGTGGGTGTTACCTTCTAGGTTAATTCTTTTTCATCTAACCTTTTCCCTAGTTCCTGGTCCCCTTTTCCTTTTGGCCTCAGGTGCTTTTAAGGTATCTGCTTTAGTTTCTCTGCGTTGAGGGCAACAAATGCTAGCTAGTTTTTTAGGTGTCTTACCTATCCTCACCCCTCCCTTGTGTGCTCTCGCTTTTGTCATGTGCTCATAGTCCAATCCCCTTGTTGTGTTTGCCCTTGATCTAATGTCCACATATGAGGGAGAACATACGATTTTTGGTCTTTTGGGCCAGGCTAACCTCACTCAGAATGATGTTCTCCAATTCCATCCATTTACCAGCGAATGATAACATTTCATTCTTCTTCATGGCTGCATAAAATTCCATTGTGTATAGATACCACATTTTCTTGATCCATTCGTCAGTGGTGGGGCATCTTGGCTGTTTCCATAACTTGGCTATTGTGAATAGTGCCGCAATAAACATGGATGTGCAGGTGCCTCTGGAGTAACCTGTGTCACAGTCTTTTGGGTACATCCCCAAGAGTGGTATTGCTGGATCAAATGGTAGATCAATGTTCAGCTTAAGTAGCCTCCAAATTTTTTTCCAGAGTGGTTGTACTAGTTTACATTCCCACCAACAGTGTAAGAGGGTTCCTTTTTCCCTGCATCCTCGCCAACACCTGTTGTTGGTGGTGTTGCTAATGATGGCTATTCTAACAGGGGTGAGGTGGAATCTTAGTGTGGTTTTAATTTGCATTTCCTTTATTACTAGAGATGGTGAGCATTTTTTCATGTGTTTTTTGGCCATTTGAATTTCTTCTTTTGAGAGAGTTCTGTTTCATTCACTTGCCCATTTCTTTATTGGTTCATTAGTTTTGGGAGAATTTAGTTTTTTAAGTTCCCTATATATTCTGGTTATCAGTCCTTTGTCTGATGTGTAGCTGGCAAATATTTTCTCCCACTCTGTGGGTGTTCTTTTCAGTTCTTTTGATGAACAGAAGCTTTTTAGTTTTATGAGGTCCCATTTATCTATGCTATCTCTTGGTTGCTGTGCTGCTGGGGTTTCGTTGAGAAAGTTCTTACCTATACCTACTAACTCCAGAGTATTTCTTACTCTTTCCTGTATCAACTTTAGAGTTTGTGGTCTGATATTAAGATATTTGGTCCATTTTGAGTTAATATTGGTATAGGGTGATATATATGGGTCTAGTTTCAGTTTTTTGCAAACTGCTATCCAGTTTTCCCAGCAGTTTTTCTTGAAGAGGCTGCTATTTCTCCATCGTATATTTTTAGCTCCTTTGTCAAAGACAAGTTGGTTATAGTTGTGTGGCTTCATTTCTGGGTCTATTCTGTTCCACTGGTCTTCATGTCTGTTTTTGTGCCAGTACCATGCTGTTTTTATCATTATTGCTTTGTAATATAGTTTGAAGTCAGGTATTGTGATACCTCCAGCATTGTTCTTTTGACTGAGTATTGCCTTGGCTATTCGTGGCCTCTTGTGTTTCCATATAAATTTAACAGTAGATTTTTCAATCTCTTTAATGAATGTCATTGGAATTTTGATGGGAATTACATTAAACATGTAGATTACTTTTGAGAGTATAGACATTTTTACTCTGTTGATTCTACCAATCCATGAGCATGGGAGATCTCTCCACTTTCTATAGTCTTCCTCAATCTCTTTCTTCAGAAGTGTATAGTTTTCCTTGTAGAGGTCATTCACATCTTTTGTTAGGTTTACAGCTAGGTATTTGATTTTTTTTGAGGCTATTGTAAATGGAATTGTTTTCATACATTCTTTTTTCGGTTTGCTCATTATTAGTGTATAGAAATGCTAATGATTTTTCTATGTTGATTTTATATCCTACCTTGCTGTAGCTATTGATAATGTCTAGAAGCTTCTGAGTAGAGTTTTTTGGGTCTTTAAGGTATAGGATCATATCATCTGCAAATAGGGATATTTCAACAGTTTCTTTACCTATTTGTATTCCTTTTATTCCTTCTTGCCAAATTGCTCTGGCTAGGAATTCCAGTACTATGTTGAATAGGAGTGGAGATAGTGGGCATCCTTGTCTGGTTCCTGATTTTAGAGGGAATGGTTTCAGTTTTTCTCTGTTAAATATAATGCTGGCTGTAGGTTTGTCATATATAGCTTTTATAATGTTGAGGTACTTTCCTTCTATTCCTAGTTTTCTTAGAGCTTTTATCATGAAATGATGTTGGACCTTATCAAAGGCTTTTTCTGCATCTATTGAGATGATCAAGTGGTTTTTGTCTTTGCTTCTGTTAATGTGGTTTATTACGTTTATTGATTTTCGTATGTTGAACCACCCCTGCATCCCTGGGATGAAGCCTACTTGGTCGTGGTGAATAATCTTTTTGATGTGTTGCTGAATTCTGTTTGCCATTATTTTGTTGAGGATTTTTGCATCAATGTTCATTAAGGAGATAGGCCTATAGTTCTCCTTTTTGGAGGTGTCTTTGCCTGGTTTTGGGATAAATGTAATACTGGCTTCATAAAATTTGTTTGGCAGTTTTCCTTCCCTTTCTATTTCTTGGAACAGTTTAAGGAGGGTTGGTATCAGTTCTTCTTTAAATGTCTGATAGAATTCAGCAGAGAATCCATCAAGTCCTGGACTTTTCTTTTTGGGGAGACTCTTGATTGCTGCTTCAATTTCATTTTGTGTTATAGATCTATTCAGGTGATTAATTTTCTCTTGGTTCAGTTTTGGATGATCGTATGTATCTAGAAATCTGTCCATTTCTTTAAGATTTTCAAATTTATTTGAATATAGGTTCTCGAAGTAGTCTCTGATGATTTCCTGGACTTCCATGGTATTTGTTATTATCTCCCCTTTTGCATTCCTGAGTCTACTAATTTGGGTTTTTTCTCTCCTCATTTTAGTCAGGTTTGCCAGGGGTCTATCGATCTTGTTTATTTTTTCAAAGAACCAACTTTTTGTTTCATTAATTCTTTGTATGTTTTTTTTGGTTTCTATTTCGTTGATATCAGCTCGTATTTTTATTATTTCTCTCCTTCTATTTGTTTTGGGATTTGCTTGTTCTTGTTTTTCTAGGAGTTTGAGATGTATCATTAGGTCATTGATTTGGGATCTTTCAGTCTTTTTAATATATGCACTCATGGCTATAAACTTTCCTCTCAGGACTGCCTTTGCTGTGTCCCATAGGTTCCGGCAGGTTGTGTTTTCATTTTCATTGACTTCCAGGAACTTTTTAATTTCCTCTTTTATTTCATCAATGACCCATTGTTCATTAAGCAATGAGTTATTTAGTTTCCATCTGTTTGCATGTTTTTTGTCTTTACTTTTGTTGTTGAGTTCTACTTTTACTGCATTGTGATCAGATAGTATGCACGGTATAATTTCTGTTTTCTTATATTTGCTGAGGCTTGCTTTGTGCCCTAGGATATGATCTATTTTGGAGAAGGTTCCATGGGCTGCTGAGAAGAATGTATATTGTGTAGAAGTTGGACGAAATGTTCTGTAGACATCAAGTAGGTCCTTTTGATCTATTGTATATTTTAGATCTTGGATTTCTTTATTGATTTTTTGTTTGGATGCCTTATCTATTGATGATAATAGGGTGTTAAAGTCTCCCACAACCACTGTGTTGGAGTTAATATATGCTTTTAGGTCTTTCAGGGTATGTTTGATGAAATTGGGTGTGTTGACATTGGGTGCATACAGGTTGATGATTATTATTTCCTTTTGGTCTATTTCCCCTTTTATTAGTATGGAATGTCCTTCTTTATCTCATTTGATCAATGTAGGTTTGAAGTCTACTTTGTCAGAGATAAGTATTGCTACTCCTGCCTGTTTTCGGGGGCCATTGGCTTGGTAAATCTTCTTCCAGCCTTTCATCCTAAGCCTATGCTTATTTCTGTCAGTGAGATGGGTCTCCTATAAGCAATAAATTGTTGGATCTTCTTTTTTAATCCATTTCATCAAGCGGTGCCTTTTGATGGGTGAATTAAGTCCGTTAACACTAAGTGTTAGTACTGATAGGTATGTGGTGATTCCTGTCATTTAGTTGTCTTAGTTGTTCGAAGGTTTGATTGTGTGTACCTAAGTTGAGGTTACTCTCTACTTTCTTGCTTTTTCTTTTCCTGTGGTTTGGTGCTGCCTGTCTTTTCATGGTTAAGTTGCATTTCACTTTCTATGTGCAGAATCCCTTGCAGAATCTTTTGTAGTGGTGGCTTTGTGGTCACATATTGTTTTAGTTTCTGCTTATCATGGAAGACTTTTATTGCTCCATCTGTTTTGAATGATAGTTTTGCTGGGTAGAGTATCCTGGGATTGAAGTTATTTTCATTCAGTGCCTGGAAGATCTCACCCCGCGCTCTTCTTGCTTTTAATGTTTCTGTTGAGAAATCTGCTGTGATTTTGATGGGTTTACCTTTGTATGTTATTTGTTTTTTCTCTCTTAACAGCCTTCAATATTCTTTCCCTAGTTTCTGAACTTGTTGTTTTAATGATGATATGTTGTGGGGTAGTTCTATTTTGATCTGGTCTGTTTGGTGTCCTGGAGGCCTCTTGTATCTGTATGGGAATATCTTTCTCTAGATTTGGGAAATTTTCTATTATTTTGTTGAATATATTACGCATTCCCTTCGCTTGCACCTCTTCTCCTTCTTCGATGCCCATGATTCTCAAGTTGGTCTTTTGATGGAGTCAGTGAGTTCTTGCATTTTCTTTTCACAGGTCTTGAGTTGTTTAATTAGTAGTTCTTCAGTTTTTCCTTTAATTGCCATTTCATCTTCAAGTTCTGAGATTCTGTCTTCTGTTTGTTCTATTCTGCTGGATTGGCCTTCCGTTTTGTTTTGCAGTTCTGTTTCATTCTTTTTTCTGAGGTTTTCCATATCCTAAGTGGTTTCCTCTTTAATGTTGTCTATTTTTGTCCTGAGTTCATTTATCTGTTTATTAATCGTGTTCTCTGTTCCACTTTGGTGTTTATACAGTGCTTCTGTGGTTTCCTTTATTTCTTCTTTTTTTCAAATTCTCTATTTTTGTTGTCTTGGAATTTCTTGAGTGTCTACTGTACCTTTTGGTTGACCATATCCAGTATCATCTCTATAAAATTCTCATTGAGTACCTGTAGTATGTCTTCTTTTAAATTATTCTTGTGGGCTTCATTGGGTTCTTTGGCAGTTTATCTTCATTTTGTTGGAGTCTGGATCTGAGTATCTGTTTTCTTCATTTCCCTCTGGTTCCTGTACTAATTTTTTGCTGTGGGGAAACTAGTTTCCCTGTTTTTTTCTGTCTTCCTGTCATTGACTTTGGTGTTGTTACTGTCCCTGTACTGTGTGCAGTTAAGTATTTTCTAGCTTGTAATAATAACAATGGTGATATTTAGAATGGAAGGGTGAGAGGGGGTGGAAAGCAAAGAAGTTAAAGAAAAAGGGAAAAACAAACAGACAAGTAGGAAAAAACAAAATAAAGAATCAAACAAAAAAGTTTCAAAGATATAAACAGGGAGCATTAGTGTACTAATTGACAGTAAGCTGAACAGGCATTAGACAGAGAGAGGACTGAAAATAAAAAGAATAAAGATAAGAATAAAAATAAAAAATAAGTAAATATATATATATATAATATATATATAAATAAAATAAAACAAAATGAAAAATAGAAAATTAAAAAAAAACCTCCAAGTTCAAATGCAATGAAATTTCAGTCTTAATAATTTTGGTGTCTGTCTCAGCCTCCAGTCCTGGAGATGGTGCCTCAGATGTTGTTCTGTAGTTGTCTCATCAACAGGGACACATAAAGTAGAACAAAACTGCACAAAAAAAAAGCAAACAAACCCACCAAGTGTCCCAAGTTCAAATGCAATACAGTTTCAGTAAGTTTTTCGGCTTGCAGGTGTAATTCGGTTGTTCTCTCATCAAAGGTAGGGAGAAAAAGAAAAAAGAGTCTGGAGACAGTTCTGAGAGTGGTATCTGCAGCTGTGGCTGCCTGCCCGCTGCTGTCAGCCTGCTATTGTTGGCGGCGTTATTTATGCAGATCTCTGGGGTGAGCTTAGCACTCACCTGGCCCCGCAGGCTTTGTTTGCTCAGAGTTCTCCTGTGCGGGAGCCTCTGCTACAGACTTTGCCCTTTCCAAGTACTGGGGGAGGTGACACTGCACCCACTTTCTCAGGCCTGCGTGTTTGTTTACAGCTCACATGGGAGGTGGGTCTTACCCCCCTCTCCTATGGAGTTTTCCTCCCTCCACCACTCTCACAAGCTTTCCAGCTCCTGGTTGCTGGGTGCGCGCCCCGCCCCTGCCCTCTCCTCTCTGGCCAGGCCTGGCTTGTTTATTTACAGTTCTGGAAAGGATTCCCCTCCCCCCTCTTTAGAGCTCAGGGCGCCCCACCCTCTTTCCCATGTGTCTTTATTGTTCTTATTGCTTATTACTCAGTTTCTCTTTTTTCCCGGGTGGAGGTCAGTCTGTCCAGGGGGCTATGCTGCTCTGGCCCAGGCTTGTCTGTGGGAGTACCGAGGTACCGCGAAGCTCACCTGGTCCGCGTCTTCCCAAGCTGTCTGGGTGTGGGCGACTGGCGGCCTGGGGGCCCTCCTTGTTTCTCCCTTTAATGTGAAGCGGAGATTTTCTCTGCACCGGCTGGAGGTGTGGAGGGGTCAAAGTTTTGCCTCTTCTCAGTGATTTTGCCTGCAAGGTGTGTCTCCAGCATCTCTCCAAGATTTCACTATAGGAGGCTCGATTTCTGCTTCCTCCCTCTAGCCACCATCTTGGAATTCCCTCTTAAAAGCGTTTTTACCGGTGTATGATAGTTAAACTGGTTTTTGTTGTGACATTTCTACAGTTACAACAGTTTTTACATATGGGCTTCTGCTAAGAAATAATAGTGGTTAATAGTAAATAATAGTACTTTAAAACCATCCCACAGTTGTGTATACACACATACGTGTATGCACAAAAATTTTTAAATGAGGCATCTCAAAACTGAAATGCATAAAAATGAGAAAAACCTGAGAATCAGCCAGATCTCAGTGGCTCATGCCTGTAAGCCTAGCTACTCAGGAGGCAGAGATCAGGAGGATCATGGTTTGAAGCCAGCCCAGGCAAATAGTGCCATGAGACCCTATCTTGAAAAACCCTTCACAAAATAGGGGCTGATAGAGTGGCTCAAGGTATAGGTCCTGAGTTCAAGCCTCGGTACCACAAAAAAAACCCAAACAAAACCTGAGAATCAGCTGCAGTAGTTACCCAGTTGTTTTCTGGAATTCCAGTGGCAAAAGACATTTTTGCACAATTCTTGATAGACTAATGCACACATATACATATTTATATTAATTTAGAGCACTCTTAGCCATGGGTAACAGGTAACAGGATGGCAGAGATCTCATGTCTGCCATCCTAACATCATCATGGCGGAGGTGGCACTGTGGAGCTGAGCCACTGGAGGAGGTGCAGTTCCCATCGTGGCTCCTGCAACCACAAGGCTTTTCCAGAAGGCTTTCAGATGGAGATTGTTTTGCCTCAGCTTATTGAGTGCTGGGATTATAGGCATGTACCATCATTCCTGGCCATTTTTACTGTTTTTTTTGCTGTATTGGAGTTTGAACTTAGGACTTTGTGCTTGCTAGACAGATGCTCTACCAATTGAGCCATGCCTTTAACCCTTTTTGTTCTGATTAGTTTGGAGATAAAGTCTCACTTTTTGCCTGGGCTGTACTGAAACCACAGTCTTCCAGATAGCCTCCCAAGTAGCTGGAATTACAAGCATGCACCATGGTGCCTGGCCATGCAACTGATTTTTGTTCTGATTTGTTTTTTTTTACTGGCAGTACTGGGGTTTGAGCTCAGGGCTTCATGCTTTCAAGGCAGGTGTTTTACTGCTTGAGCCATGCTTCCAACCCCTGCAACTGACTTTTAAGATCAGCTTTATTGAGGTATAATGGACATGGGTTAATATTCACAAAGGTTAGGTATATAGTTGCATGAGCTTTGATAAATGTATGTAGCTGTGCAATCACTGTGACAATCAGGTACAGAACATTCTGCTCCTCCCCAAGTTCACATGTGTCCCTCTGCAGTTAATCCTCCAACCTTTGTCTTTGGCCCCTAGCATCTACAGCTCTGCCTTCTCTCACTATAGTTTCACCTTTGCTAGAATTTCACATGAAAGAATTGTACAGTGCATGCCCCTTTGTGTCTGGCTTCTTTCATTTAGCAGAGTGCCTTTCAGATTTATCCATGTTGTTGAACATATCAGCAATTTGTTCTTTTTCATTACAGAATAGTATTCCATTGTCTGGATATATCACAGTTTGCTTTTCCATGTATGAACTGAAGAACATTTGGGTTATGTGCAGTTTATGGCTACTATGACTGGAGCTGCTGGAGCCTTATACAAAACATTGAGTGGAACATGTTTTAATTTCTCTTGGGTAAATACCTAGGACTGCTGGCTTCTATAGTGAGTATGTTGGGTAAACTGTTTTCCAAAGCAGCCATACCATTTTGTTTCCAGCAGCAACCGGAGAGTCACTTTTGTTCAGTGTCCTTGCCCACACTAGTCTTGAATTTAAACATTCTGCTTAGTATGTGGTAGAATATCATTGTGGTTTTAATTTACATTTGACTAATGAATAGTTCTGTTAAGTATGTTTTCATATACTTATTTGCTATTTTGTATGTCTTTTCTTGCTGAAGTTTATGGCCACATATTTTACCCATTAATTAAAAAAAAACAGGCCAGGTGTGGTGTCTCATGCCTATAATCCCAGCTAGTTGGGAGTCAGAGATAAAGAAAATCCTGGTTAGAGGCCAGTCCAGGCAACAAATTCAGGAGACCCCATCTCAACCAATAAAAAACTGGGTGTGCTAACACATGCCTGTCATCCCAGCTAAGCATAAATAGGAGGATCACGAAAAAGGCTGGCCCAAGCATAAATGTGAGACCCTAATGCAAGACCCTCTTCAAAAAATACCTAAGGTGGGTGCCGGTGGCTCACGCCTGTAATCCTAGCTACTCAGGATGCAGAGATCAGAAGGATTGCTGTTCAAAGCCAGCCCAGACACCCGGGCACTCTAGTTCCATAAGACCCTATCTTAAAACCCTTCACAAAAATAGGGCTGGTGGAGTGGTGGTAAAGGCCCTGAGTTCAAGCCCCAGTACTGCAAAAACAAAACAAAACAAACTGCCCACACTACTCAGGAGGCTGAGATTGGGAGAATCTTGATTTAGGGCCAGCCAGGGAAATGTTTGAGAAACTGCATCACCAAAATGACCACAGCAAAGTGCACTGGAAGTGTGGCTCAAGCAGTAGAGCGCCTGCTTTGCAAATATGAAGCCCTGAGTTCAGAACTCCAGTTCCCAAAAAAATACCTAGAACAAAAAGGGCTGGTGACATGGCTCAGGTGGTAAAGTGCCTGCCTAATAAGCACAAGGCCCTGAATTCAAAACTCCAGTACCTCAAAAAAAAAAAAAAAAAGAAACAACCCCTAAACACCATTTTATAGGATTTAATTTTCTCCCTTCAGCCATAATAGTATCAGAATTCTGTCTTAATGGTGGGTCTGTAAACACAGGCTCCTCCGCCCCACTTACTGGCCAGACAATAGCTAGTTCTTGAAATGACTCCACCATTTCACCATCACCCCAGGGACACACCCTGACCGTGTTCCAGAACCACTTTTTCCTTTGGGTGCTATCTTCTAAACTTGAACTCAACTGTGCAGACTATTTGCTTTTCCCTCCTTGAGGTCTTTTTTATAGCTCAGGGTTGCCTTGAGGTCACAATCCTCTTGCCTCAGCCTTAGGAGTGCTGGGATTGTGGAAGTGCACCATGATACCCGGAGGGACTCTTTTCTTAATGGTTCTATGTAAGGAAATAATGGCCCCTCGAAGGCGTTGGCATCCTAATCCCCAGAAGTCTGGGTTCCTTGCCTTACCTGTTAGTGGGCACTTTAAAGATATAATTATACTAAAGATCTTGAGAGAGGATAATCCTGGCTTGTCTGGGTGGCTCTGGTGTAATCAGAAGAGTCCCTATAAAAGGATAGCAGGCCTGTCATCCCAGCTATCTGGGAAGCCATAGATAGGAGGATTCATGTTAGAGTCTGGCCCTGAGCAAAAATGTAAGACCCAACCTGAAAAACAGCTAAAGCTAAAAGGGCTGGTGGAGTAGCTCAGGAGGTAGAGCATCTACCTAGCAAGCACAAGACCCTGAGTTCAGAACACCAGTACTGCCAAAAAAAAAAAGGTGGTGGTGGGGGGGGATGGAGCAGGATTGAGAGTCAGGGAATGGAATGGAATGGAAATAAAAGGGTTGTGCAGGAAATCCAAGCAGTCTCCAGTGCTGGAAGAGGTCAGTAGACAAAGTCTCCCAAGAGCGGACACCTTGGTATTAGCGCAGAGACTGATTTTGAATTTGGGACCTCAGCACCTGTGAGGTAATCAATTTCTGTTATTTGAAGCTACCAGTTTGGTGGTAAATTGTTATATCCATGGGATTCGGGCACCCAATGTTCAGTGAATGATTGAACGTAGCTCTTGGGACTGTTGTTTGGAGTGGAAGGGAGCAGGGTGGCTCAGGGATGGGAACAAGAGGAGAAAGTCACACCAGGGGGATCTGAGTGTCAGTGGCACAGAGCTGATGAGGCTTAGAAGGATATGAGTGTTGGAAGGTAGGGATGAGAGTCATTAGGTGAAGACTGGCAGATTTTCGAAGCTGAGAAATTTGGGCTGTGATATGAACCCATTGCTGTTGGAGCGCCTATGTGGATATCAGACTGCAGAGGTGGCTGGATGGAGACAAGATGACCACTGGGGAGGACAGCTCTCCAGCACTCCCTCTTGTCCTCCCACTCAGTTCCAGTGGGCAAGCAAACTGGCAGCTGTTTACTACTATGTGAGGAGTGGGGAATCTGGGCGGCCAAGGCCACCTGCAGCCTTCTGGACCCTCTGGCTCATTGGATCGCCCAGTGTGCTCCACGCGTCAGTCTTCTCCAAGCTGGTGCTGGTCTCACGGATGACATCTGAGGTGGTGCTGTCAGTCTGGGCAACACCACCCTCTAATCCACCAGCAGTGCACCCTGAAAAGTCATGGGGTTGGTTGGGGTGGGGGGCACCAGCAGAGGAAGCTGCAGCATGCTGTAGTGTGGGAGCTGGGAAAGAATGCAGTTGTCCTCTGGGCCACTCCTGCCCTCAGGCTTCCCACCTGTCTCCCTGCCTCTGGACCTCTGACTGAGACTCCAGGCCTGGAGACCCAAGATGCCCCTACACCACTGGGCAATGAATTCTCCTTTCTCCTTCCTACTTCCATCCGGCCTCTTCCAGGAAGCCTGCCCTGAGCGCTCCACCTGACTTGAACCAGGCATTTTCTCTGCTGCATGTGTCCGTGGTCACGACACGTGGACTTACATGCTTCTCTAATTGCTCTGCAGAGCTGAGTGTGGGACAAGTGCCCTGCCTTCCTATGACATTAGTGTTTTGTTTTGGTTTTTTGTGGAACTGGGGTTTGAACTCAGAACCTACACCTTGAGCCACTCCTCCAGCCCTGTTTTTTGTGATGTGTTTTTTCAAGATAGAGTCTCTTAAATTATTTGGCAGGGTTGGCTTCAAACCGAGATCCTCCTGATCTCTGCTTCCTGAGTAGCTAGGATTACAGGCAGGAGCCCCCAGCCCTGGCTGAGATTAGTGTTCTTGAGATGAGGAAGTGATCTTCGTTTGCACCATGTCTCATGACTCTGTTATACACCAGAGGGACAGATGGCCTTCCATGACAGTGTCCATGGTACTATTCCAGTTATTACTCAGTAAACTCTTCAGGGAAAGCGTGGGCTGGGATTAAATAGGAGAGGAAGAGGGCTTTTTTAGGAGTACAGGAGAGATTGTCAATTCCTGTGTAGTCGGGAGGAGGATTTTTACCCAGGGCTGAACCCCTCAAGTGGCCCTCAGGTTTTACACTAAAGGAAGAGGGTCACTTTGGCTTCTTTTGCTTGCTCTGCTTTCATTCATTCAGTGACATCTGTTGTCTAGTGCGTACCCTGTGTGACAGAGATGGTGAGTGACAGGTGACCTCCCTCTGCGGTGGCTACCTTAGCTGGGCTATCTCTGTGCACGTCACTCGCAAGTGTCCGTGTCCAGTCCCAGCTTCTGACCCCATCCATCCCTTATGTAAGGTGTTAGACAACTTTCCAGAGAGTTAGACCTGCCAGAGGAGCTGGGGGAACACTTCCACTTGCCAGGAGGGACTGCATGACAGCATGTGACTTGTGGAAACAATGGGAAAGGGTAGGGGTGAGAAACCCTAACTGGCATTTGGATTTTGGCACAAAACTGAAAAACCCAGAACACTAGAGACAATCTCCTGCCAGTAGAAAGCTGAGTTAAGATCGGGAGAGGCAACTGGTTACATTCCGAGTCTTTGTATGTGTGTGTATGACAGGGTCTCACTGTGCAGCCCAGATTGACCTGGAACTCACTATATAGCCCAGGCTGGGATTACAGGCATGCACCGAGGTGCCCAGCTAAAGTCAGTCATTTAACACACAAAAGCAAAACATCTCATAACAGTGGAGGAAAACATTTCAATTGCAACAGTGATACAAACAATACCAACACAGTTAGAAATAAGATATAATCCCAAGACTTTACAGTTTAGAGGGAGAAGATAGATCCACTCTATTTTCTTGGGTTAGGAGCTGGCTTCTAACCTCTCTATCTATGTCTCTATCTCTCTTTCTATCTATCTATCATCTTTTTTGGCTGTACTGGGGCTTGAACTTAGGGCTTCACACTTGTGAGGCAGGAGCTCTACAGCTTGAGCCCATCTCCAGTCCACTGACTTGTCTCTTTAGACAGCTCCCTGATTCCCCCATCCTCCCTCAGCTCCTTTTGCTGCCCCTTCACCTCTGCCTGTGAGGTGGGGAGGAAGACAAGTGTTTAGAACAATTCCCCTCATTGCCAGGAGAGGGCAGTAGACCATTTTCCCCACCCGGTGTAACCTGCTCTCTGGGACTCCAGTCATTTCTCCGTGGTGACTGAATGTACTCTGTGTCAGCTCCTGTGCAAGGCACTGGTGGTGCAAACCTGACTAAGATATGGCTCCCTTCTCTGGAGGAGTTCATGCTTAAAAGGCATGACAGCAAAGTGACAAAAGGTGGGGTGAGGTGCTAAGGTGTCCCCAGGAGGGGTGGGGAGAGGAGGAACATCAAAACTGCGTCATAGGAGTTGGTACTTGAGCTGGGTCTTGAATGTGACAAGTATTTTAGTGTACGAGGCCAGGAAGGGCAGCCCAGGCAGGACATCACATAGCAGGTGCAGCCTTGAGCAAAGGACACTGGGAGGGGCAGGACAGGAGGCTCAGGAGTTGATGGGCTGTTCTTGATTGCTGTGCTAATGAGTCTGGGTGAGAACCATGCAGGAAACAGGAAGCCACCAAGGCTGTTAACTACGGGAATAACATTTTTTCTGGACAACCTAGTCCTAGCATGTGAGGACCACTTGCAATGCTGTGAGACTGAAGAAAGAGAGGCTCACCAGTTAGGATCTCATAGAGGGCAATTCATTGGCGATTTACTGATGGAAGTGTGGTCCTGTGTGGTAGCTAGACCCTGCAATTTAAATCAGAAAGAGGGTTGATACCACTGGGTATGGTGGTACATTCCTGTAATCTCAACTGATCAGAGTTTGGGAGGATCACAATTTAAAGCCAACCTGATCAAAAAGTTCGCATGACCTCATCTCAATAAATTAACCACATGTGGCAGTATATGTCTGTAATCCTAGCCATAGGTAGAAGGATACTGGTCTGAGGCTGGCCTGGGCAAAAATTCAAGACCCCGTCTAAAAAACAACTAAAGTAACAAAGGGGTGGAGGTGTGGCTGAAGTGGTAGAGCACCTGCCTAGCAAACACAGTCCCTGAGTTCAAACCCCAGTACTGTCCTAAAACAAAAGACAAATAAAAAAGAAAGAAAAGGAAGAGGGTTATATAGAAGTTAGGATAACAGTGATTTCTTCTTAGCTGGACCATACCTAGTTTTATCTTTTTTTTTTTTTTTTGGCAGTACTGAAGTTTGAACTCTCGGCTTCTCACTTTAGAGGCATGCTCTCCTGCTTGAGCCACACCTCCAGTCCACTTTTCTCTGGTTATTTTGGAGATGGGGCCTTGAGAACTATTTACCTGGGCTGACCTCAAACCTCAATCCTCCTGATCTCAGTCTCCCAAATAGCTAGAATCACAGGCACGAACCACTGGGGCCCGCTGTAACTGATTTATCTTTAGCAAGTACCGTTTCTGGAGACGGGTCCCTGTGCAGAGTCCCATGCACCGCTAATGATTTTATCGGTTTCTAGTTTGCAGGAAAACCTGGTGAGATCATGACTGTGACTAAGATGGCTGGACACACTCTGTCAAGGTGACTCCTGTGCCAGTGTGGAGCAAGGATGCAGCAGGGAGGAGGGAGGGGCGGGCCCGAGGCTGAGATTTGCTTGAGATAGGTGCAGTGGAGATGGTGTGGTCCAGACTGAGGTGGGGGCAGTGGGGAGTGGAGAAGAGGGGTCCGCCATGAGGTTGAAGTGACAGTTGGTCTTTGGTTAGATGGGGTGGGTGGGGGATGAGGTCTTTCGGGCTCCTGGCTTCAGTGGCTGAGGTGAATGCTGGTGGCAGCTGATGAGATGGAGAATGGAGGGGAGGAGAGTGGTCTCTAGAGAAAATTATGAGTCAAGCTCAAATATGGGCCTTCAGGTCCTGCCCTCCAGCTCATCTCCATGGCTCCCCTAATCTAGATCCTTTTTACTTTTCACTGGCTCTGTGGTAGTGGCTTCCTGTTTGTCCTCACAATGTTCAGTCTTCTCTGGTTTTGTATTTTTAATTTTTTGGGGGAGCACTGGGGTTTGAACGCAGGACCTCATGCTTGCTAGGCAGGCAGTCACTGCTTGAGCCACTCAGCCAGACCTGTATTTTTAATTTTTAAAAATTTTTGTGGTACTGGAGTTTGAACTCAGAGCCTCACACTTGCCAGGCAGGCGCTCTACCACTTGAGCCACTCCTCCAGCTCTTTCTTCTCTGGTTATTTTGAAGAGAGGGTCTTATTTTTTTGTCCAGGCTGACCTGGACCACAATCCTATTTTATGCTTCCCGCCGATCCTGGGATGACAGTGTCACCATACCCAGGTTTTTTTCTGTTGAAATGGGAACTCCAGAACTTTTTTTGCCTTGTGTGACCTGGAACTGTGATCCTTCTGATCTCTACCTGCCAAGTAGCTAGGATGATAGGCGTGCGACTTGGGTGCCTGACCCTCCCGTTGAGAGAGCGTGTGGATTCTTTGTGTAATACATATTTATTTAGCAGCCTGTGTGTGTAGGCTCTGGGGTAGGTTTCTTCTCTGGCCTCATGCAGTGGGACGGAGATGAGGAAAGAGATGTGATGAGAACATGAGTTGCAGGACAGTGTGTCACTGTGTTGCCTAGGCTGGTCTCAAACTCCCAGGCTCAAGCAATCCTCCTGCCTCAGCATTCCCAAGTAGCTGGGACAACGGGTATGTGCCACCAAGCCTAGCTATAAATTTCTGTTCTTTACAAATCACTAGTCGGTGGTGTTCTGTTATAAAAGCAGAAAATGAATTAAGATGCCATGAAGTAGATTTTTAGAAAACCTTTCTATTATGGAGCATTTAAACAAGAGAATACTGTTAGGACCCTTCCCTGCTCACCACCAGATTTAACATTTATTAGCTCACAGACAATAGTGTTTCATATGTACTGCCCACTGGTCCTCCTCCCTTACTAATTTTCATCCATAAATATTTTATATATTTGCAATATATAAATAGTATATGAATGTAAAAGATTCAGGTAAAAACACAACCACATCACCATTGTCATCCCACCTGTCCCACACAATTATTCTTTAACATCACCCAATATCTTGCCTTTAAATTTTCAATTATTTTTTTATTTTTTCAATGTGTTTTTGAAAAGGATTTTTATACTATATGTAAAAAAAAAAAAAACCATAAAATAAAAAAAAAGAGATCCGTCAACAAGTCCTTCCAAGAGTCCGAGTATCCAACAGCCATGGAGGCTGATGCGTTTTTCACTACTCAGTCTGTAGCTCATTTAAGGATCATCAGAGGACTGGAGGAGTGGCTCAAGTGGTAGAGCACCTGCCTAGCAAGTGTGAGGCCCTGAGTTCAAACCCCAGTACCACCAAAAAGAAAAAAAAAAAGGATTGTCAGAGATGGCTCTACTTCTCAAAATCAAACTTGTTCTGCCAAATCCAAGACCCTGAATTTATACAAATTGTAGAAACATGCCTTTGCCACCCATCCACCAAAATACCTCCCATTCAGGTCAACAACAGCTTTCACTGCTGATTCACCTCACTCAGACTCTAAACATACTGGTATTGCTTCATCATCAAGGGTACCAGCAATTTAAAATGTCACACATTTTCCAGTGGTATCATATTTTTTATGCTTCCTTGGTTTCAGCTTCAAGTCTTCATCTACTTCTCCTGCACTGATCATGCTCCTCAGCAGAACCACAGTAGGACACTTAAGTATTTCAGTTAATGGATTTAAATCTGACTTCTTGAATGCATCTTGTGAGATTCACCTCCTGGCTGGCTTGCCAATTTTCTGTTACAGAAGGAAGGCTGGGCAATGGGTCCACGTGAAATCACAGGTCCTTGAGATCCACACATGTGAAAAGGATTTCAAGGTGTCTCACAACAAGGGGTCTCACAAGGTAGAAGTTTTGCAAGGATTTATTTTAGTATAACAGGGTAGAATAGGGAGAAGTGGATAGGAAGGAGAGAAAGAGAAACATTTCCTGTTTCTCACCTGGCAGGTGCTCTACTGCCAGATCCACTCCACCAGCCTCTTTCAATGTGTTTTTAAAAATCAGGATCCAAATAAAATCCCATCTTATGAATGTGTGATTTATCACTTAACTCTCTTAAACTTTCTTGTTGTATTAGTTTCCCCTTCATCTTGTTTTTTCCTCCTTTGTAATTATTTATTGAAGAAACCAGGTTGTTTTTCCATATTTTGGATTTTGCTATTGTATCTTTGTGAAGTTATTTAAACCGTTCCTCGTGTTCTTTGTATTTACTAGAAATGAGTAGTTAGAAATTTTTAATTAATTTATTTTTTAGTAGTTATAACTTAAATCTAAAGGCTTGATTAGATTGGGTTTGGAGGAGAAGGAAAATAAAAAACTGTGTTACTTTCTTCCATAATATTTGGTTGTCTTTTTTTTTTTTTGGTGATATTAGCAGTCATTGATCAATCATGGATCAAAAATGGTGGTATTATTCTATCATTTCTTCATTTATTAGTTCTATAAAGAGAAACTATGGTGAATATGACAGAGGTTATATGCATGTATGAAAATGTCACAATGAGAACCATGATTTTGTACAATTAATATACACTAATAAAATATAAATAGGAAAAAAGATATACTGCCCACTACAAAATATTTTGTTACCCAGTTGTGTGACTTATATAGAAAAAGTAAACTGGGCAAGGTGGCTCAAGTCTGTAATCCCAGCTGCTTGGGAGGCAGAGATCAGGAGGATTGTGGTTCAAGGTCAGCTGGGGCAAAAGAAGTTAGTGAGACCCTATCTCTGCAAATAAGCCAGGCATGGTGGTAGGTATCTATACTCCCAGCTGTGTGGGAGGCATAGGTAGGACTGAGGTTCAAGGCTGACCTAGACAAAACTGCAGGATCAGATCTGAAAATTAGCTAAAGCAAAAAGGACTAGGGGCGTGGCTCAGGTGGTAGAGCACCTGCTTAGCAAGTGCAAGGCCCTGAGTTCAAACCAGTACCACCAAAAAATAAAAAAAGAAAAATAAAAAAGAAAAGGTGAGTTCTTTTTTTTTCTGTGCTGAGAATGGAACCCAGGGCCTTACACATGCTAGCAAGTGCTCTACCACGGAGCTACAAACCCCAGTATTTAAAGAAATGTTTTTTTTGCTAACATTTTCCAAAATGATGGGTTGTTTCATCCTTCAATGGGAATGCATTTTCTTTTTTTTAAAGAATCATTATGAGGGCTGGGGTGCAATTCCATGGTAGAGCACTTGCCTAACATGTGTGAGACCCTGGGTTCAATTCCTTCCACTGCAAAATAAATCATTGTAAATGCAGAGATTGAGGCTGGAAATGTGGTGCACATCTGTAATCCTGGCATTTGTGAGGTGGAGGCAGGAAGATTGTGCGTTTGAGGCTAGCCTGGGATACGTAGTGAGACCCTGTCTCAAACAATCAAAAAAAAGCAGCAATTGAAACATATTTGATGGATTTCAGTCCATTGTAATTATCCTCACTAATGAACAAAATGTCCTGTCCAGCCAAGCTCTTGAGGCTTGTTCACGTCATCCTAATGATCTTTGATAGGAATCAAAGTGACAATGTGTTCCAGGTTTATCGTACACATTTCTGGTCCAAGACTTGGAATCAGCAATTTCTTTTTTCTTTTTTTTGCAGTACTGGGGTTTGAACTCAGGGCCTCCCTCTTGAGCCACTCCACCAGCCCTTTTATTGTGATGGGTTTTTTCAAGATAGGGTCTCATGAACTATTTTCCCAGGGCTGGCGTTGAACGGCAATCCTAATCTCTGCCTCCTGAGTAGCTAGGATTATAGGTGTGAGCCAGAGGCACCTGCCTTCTTTTTCTTTCTTTTCTTTTCTTTTTTTTTGTGGTACAGGGATCGAACCCAGGTCCTCACGAATACTAGGCGATTGCCCTGCCACTGAGCTACATCCCAGTCCCAAATCAGTGATTGTCATTAACATTTTTTCTTGGCAAACTGGGGGTTTGAACTCAGGGCCTCTCACATGCTAAGCAAGTATTCTACCACTTGAGCATGCCCTCAGTCCTATGCTTTTTAAAAAAATGTAAAAATTACCAGTTTTAGTCATGCACGGTGGTACATACCTATAATCCCAGCACTAGGAAGGCTGAGACAGAAAGATTGAGAGTTCAAGGCCAGCCTGGGTTAATATAGTAAAGCCCTGTCTCAAAAACAAAACAACCCCCTCCCTTTATTAAGGTATAATTAACATACCATAAAATTCACCCATTTTAAATGTACAATTCAACGATATTTTTTGAAGTGCCAAGGACTGAACCCAGGGCCTCACACATGGTAGGCAAGTGCTCTGCTACTGAGCTGCGTCCCCAGCTCCAATTCAATGATTTTTTTTAGCATAGTGATAGAGTTGTAGAACCATTACCAGAAATCTAATATCAGAACATTTCCATCACCCCAGAAAGAGCCCTTGTGCTGGTTAGGGACACTCCTCAGACTCATCTCCATCTCAGGTCACCATTAGTTTACTTTCTGTACTATAGCTTTACCTGTTCTGGATATTGCAATATATTGTTTTTATGTCTGGCTTCTTTCACAAAATGTTATGGTTTTTAGGCTCACCAATGTTGTACCATATATCTGAACTTCCTTTTCTTTCTGTTTTTCTTTTTCTTTGTCTTTTTTTTAAGACAGGGTCTCACTATGATGCTCAGATCAACCTCAAACTCATGATCCTCCTGCCTCAGTCTTCTGAGTGCTGGGATTACAGGTGTGCACCACCAAGCTTGGCTTTGGAGCTTTCTTTTTATTGCCAAATGTATGGCACTGTATAGATATATAGCACAGTTTGTTTACCCATTCGCCAGTGACAGGCGTTTGGGCTGTCTCAGCTTTTTGGTCCCTGTGGATGGTGCTGATATGAACATTCATATAGAATCTCTGTGTGGACATCTGTTTTCACTTCCCTTCCATAGACACCCAGAAGTGAAATGGCTGGGCTTATGGCAATCCTACAGTTAACATGTTGAGGAAGTGTCACACTGTTTTCCAAAAAAGTGGCTTACCATTTTCCATTCCCACCAGCAATGCGTGAGGATTGGTTTCTCTACATTGTTAGCACTTGTCCTGTTAGTTCCAGTCATTCTAGTGGGTCTGAAGCGACACTGTGGTTTTGATTTTCCCAAATCCAAGTAACAAACCATGCAGATCACTTTTCGTGTGCTTACTGATCTCACCGATTGCTAAGAGATTTTCTGTGGAGAAGTGTCTACTCAAATTCTTTCCCCATTTTAAATTTGTGTTTTTTTTGATGGTATCAGGATTTGAACTCAGGGTCTTACACTTGCTAGGCAGGTGCTGTACTACTTGAGCCATCCACCAGCCCATATTTTGTAGTTCTTAGTGTTCAAATCTTACAGTTTTGTTAAATTTCTTCCTAAGTATTTCTTTCTTTTTTTTTTTTTTATGCTATTGTGAATGAAATAAGCTTCTATTTTGTGGGACTGGGGTTTGAACTCAGGGCTTTGCAAAGCAGGCACCCTACCACTCAAGCCACACCTCCAGCCCATTTTGCTCTGGTTATTTTGGAGATGGGGTCTCACAAACTTTGCCTGGCCTGGCCTCCAACCTCAATCCTCCTGATGTCTGCTTCCTGAGTAGCTAGGATTACAGGTGTGAGCCACTGGTGCCTGGCTGGAAGTTTCCTTTGTATGCTGATTTTGTGTTTTTAATGGGGTTCTTAGGATTTTCTACATACAAGATCATGTCCTTTGTGAAGGACGGTTTTACCACTTCTTTTCTGACCTTTATGTTTTCATATCTTCATTGCCTAATTGCCCTGATAGAACGAAGTGGACATTCTTGTCTTGTCTCCATTCTTAGGGGAAACTGCTCACTCTTCCACAGTTATACACACTAGTTTTGCATATTAGCTGTAGGGTTTTGCAGATGCTTTTTATCATGTTGAAGTTCCTCTTATTCTTAGTTGGTTGAGGATTTTTATTTACTTACTTATTTTGTGGTGTTGGGGTTTGAACTCAGGGCCTTGCACTTGCTAGGCAAGCCTCTACCATTTGAGCCCTGCAACCAGCCCTTTTGCTTTTAGTTTGTTTTTTTACATAGGGTGCTGTGCTAACTTTTCCTGGGCTGACCTTGAACGGTGATCCTCCTATATCCTGCCTTCTAAGTAGCTGGGATTATAGGCATGACCTACCATGCCCAGTTTGATGATTTTTTTCAGGAATAGGTAGATATTATTTTTATTTCCATTTACAGATGAGGAAGCTAGAATTCTCATTACAGCTGCTCTGACTGAAGACCATGCTCTTACCCACTATGCTATCTTATGGCACACTCTTCCACTTACTTTTCCCTCAGCCCCCTCGGGATTCTTTCCTTCAGCTTACCTTGCTGACGTTGGGATTCTCTAGGAGTCTCAGCTCTTTGCTCTTGTTATTCTTTCCTGAGGTGAGAAAATGGTTTTGACCATTACCTCTAAACTGATCGCTACAAAATCTCTTATTTCCTTCCCTTAGGGAGTTCTAGTGTAAGTTCTCTGCTTGGATATTTAAAGAAATCTCAAACCTATCACTTGTCATATCCCAAAGTCCCCCACTATACCCCTTCACTGAAGAGTTCCCCTTTCTGGATTTTCAGTATCAAACTCTTCTACCCCTTTTTTTTGTTGGTGGTACTGCAGTTTGAACTCAGGGCCTCACGCTTGCTATTCATTTACTCTACCACTTGAGCCACTCCACTAGCCTTTTTTTGTGATGGGTTTTGTGGAGATAGGGTCTCATGAACTATTTGCCAGGGGCTGGCTTTGAACCACGATCCTCCTGATCTCTGCCTCCTGAACAGTTAGGATTACAAGCGTGAACCTCGGGTACCCGGCTCTGCCTCGAGTCTCCCCAACCCCCCGCAAGTTAACCGTCTGCATTACTGAAGGAGTGGCTTCTCTGACTTACGCATCTGACATTAAAACCCTTCAGAGTTTACCTATTCCCACAGCACAGCAAACAAGGCCTTTTCTCTTTCATTGTACTTGTACACCAAGACTTGAATTCATTAAATGTACCTTAAGATATCATTTTTTCTCATTTGTTATTTTGAGACAGGGTCTCACTATGTAGACTGGGTTGGCCTGGAACTCTTGATCCTCCAGCCTCAGCCTTGGGAGTGCTGGGATCAGCAGGCATGTACCACCATGCCCGGCACGGCATAAATTTTCATAGCTGTGTAAGACTCTGAAAGACATTATAGTCTATAGAGAGATCTGAAGACATTATACGTTTCTGACTTTTACTTCCTTTGCATGCTGTGTGGTCTCGGGCCTTAAGGGTTTTTAAATATTCTGTCATCTTTCTTTGAGAGGTTCTTTCTCTTTCCACTGCTACCTCTACCCGTTTTCATCCTCCAAAACCCTACTTGCTAGACCCTTATGTCTGAAACCTTCCCTGAGTTCTTCCAGAGCTAATTATGCTCTCCTTCATCTTTTCAAACCTTGCACAAGCCCAAATACCACATACGTTCTTAGATCTGTCATATCTTTGACCCTGTCTCAAAGTTCAAGGTCAGCATTAACAGCACATTTGTCTTGAATACCCCAATACCCAGCATGTACAGAGCGCTCAAAAATATTTGTTGATCTTATCTGAAGTAGGCCTTTGACTATAAGCCTGTTTCCTTTGAATACACCATTTTCCAGTTTGTCAAACGGCTTTATAGCATTGTTAAGGAAATTTACTTAAGAATAACATCTTCTTTTATTTCATTTTTTTATTTTTGACATGACTGGAATTTGAACTCAGGGTCTTGTGTTTGCTAGGTGAGCATGGTACCACTTGAGCCACAGCCCCAAATAACATTCTAAATGACAAAGTAGCATGTTTACTTTAGACTGTGTGGAGTCTACCCCAACGCCTTTGAAGAAAGCAGGAATTTATTTATAAATCTACCTCTGAACGTGTTATTATTTTCATGTTATATTCTCCCAGTTTCACATGTACACTCATGGAGGGGTAGATGTACACCTACATGCATGTGGATATGCAATGTACACAAATATAATTGATATGTATAACACAGCATTAGGTTACAAAAGTATATACTTTTTGTAACTGGTCTTTTTTTAAAATTAATGTAGTATGAACATTTCCCCATATCACTGAATATTGGTTTTCAAACTCTAATGACTGCACAGTATCCTATCATGAATTTTAATTGAAATGAAAGCTGAGTATTTTGATTTTTTTCTTTTTTTGGTGGTGTTGGCATTTGAACTCAGAACCTCAGGCTTGCTAGGCAGGTGCTCTTACTGCTTGAACCTCTCTGTCAGGCCTTGATTTTTTTCTATGGATAAATAATTCCCCGGTAAACCCAAATGTATATAAATCCTTCTTAAAGTTTTGGTTGAATATAACGTGTTCTGTTTTGGTTTTGGCGGCACTGGGGTTTGAACTCAGGGTCTTGCACTTGCTTGGCAGGCGCTGTACCACTTGAGTCAAGTCTCCAGCCCTTTTTGCTTTTGTTTTTTTTTTTACAAATAGGGTCTCACATTATGCCTGGGCTGGCCTGGACCAAACTCCTCCTATTTATGCTTCCCACTTAGCTGGGATGACAAGCACGAGCCACCATGCCCAGCTTTTTTATTGACTGAGATGAGGGCTCTCAAACCAGGATCCTCCTGATCTGTACCTTTTGAGTAGCTACCATTCCCAGCTTTTATAACAAGTTTTTTTCTTAAATTTATTAAAAAAAATTGTTTTTGGTGGTACCAGAGTTTGAACTCAGGGCCTCACTCTTGCTAGGCAGGCTCTCTACCACTTGAATCACTCACCAGCCCTGTTTTTTTTTGTGTTAAGTATTTTCAACATAGGGTCTTTCAAACTGTTTGCGTGGTTGGCTTGGATGCACCATCCTGCTGATTTCTGCCTCCTGAGTAGCTAGGATTACAGGCGTGAGGTGCCCAGTTGATAACAAGTTTTTTAAAAAAGTAACTTATTCACTAATTTATTCTCTCAACAAGTATTGGTTGAGTATCTGCCATGAGGCAGCTGAAGAGAATTAATCATGAAGCGGTTTCTTTCTAGACGTCATAGCTGGGGGAGAAGGCTCCACTCGCTTAGGTTCTTTAGAACAGGACTGTGAGCTCAGTTCCACTGTGCAGTCCAGGCTTGGTTGCTACGGTGTGATTATTTCTCAACAGTGGCTAGTGTTCCTGGATAGACTTCTTTGGGTCATGTGAACCCGAACTTCCTCCTAGGACAGTTGCCCACCTGGTGTGGGTGAGGACAGAAACGGACTGGAGCAGTCAGGCCTCCAGAGCAGGTGAGCCTGAACAAGAGGACTGTACTATGACTTGACCATGTGAGGGCAGGAAGGGAGGGAGTCAAGGGACATCTGCAAGTGGGGTGCTCTGTCCAGGGCTGGGGAGAGAAGGAGTCAAAGAAGGCTGGAAACTTGAGCACTGCCTGGAGACAGGGATGAAGGAGAGGAGGGAAGAGACATTCAGTGAGGACAGATTGAGTATGAGGGACACAAGAAATGAAGACACCTAGAGTTAGAAGTAAGGGATCCAACTCACACAAGACCTGGAGCAGAGATTTTCTTTACCTTAAAACGTTTAGACATTCATTCTGAACTCTAGTTTTTTCTAACACAGTTTAAAGTTCACAGATTCTCTGTACATCTTCTGAACAACACTGGGACCCTCAACTCTTCAGCGGCCCTGTGACTGCACTAGTTGTGCTGTCTAGTGTTTCATCAGTTTTAACTCCCAATTAGTTGTAGCTATTATTATGTTTGGACAGTGAATACTTAGTTTTCTCAAGCATTCAGTCAAAGGAAGTAACAGGAAATAATTTATATATTCAAATTAGGATAACTCAAGAACAGTTAAACAGATAAACAGAAAGGAGGGAGGAAGGAAGGGAGAGAGGAAGGGAGAGGGAGGAAGGAGAGATGGAAAGAAAGAAAGAGGAAGGTAGGAAAAGTACAGAAGGGATTAAGAAGCCCACAAGAGGTATTGTAATAAGCTGATTAGTAAAATCAGAGTTTATCACCTCCAGGCCTGAAGGGATCTGGGGAAGGGAGCAGTCTTGGATCCTCCAAAAGAGAGTTGTGTGTTGGGGAGCATATGGAGAGACAGTGACCTGGTCGGTGTTCATCCAGCAGAAAATCACTCCACCGTGGAAACAAGAATACTGTGTGTACTTTGAGCTGACCATCTTCCTTTTCTCAACCATCCTCTTAGGGCTCCTCATTGGCCAAACCCAATGACAAGCCAAAGGACAAGGGGGCCTGTTTGATGTGATCTGTACTGGCTGGCAGAGTGGAGAAAGGGATAGGGAAGATCTGGGGAGCCAGAGAGAAGACATTCAGGATGCCAGTGGTTTATGGATTCTAGTACATAATTAAGACAAGTCGTGCCTCTATTCCTCCTTTCCAGGTTTATTTTACTTGTTGCGGAAGGACGTATATTACCATTCCTTTTAGTGAAGACTTATGAATAATCAATTCCTTAGTATACCTGAGAATGTCTCCATTCCCCCTCTTAAATAATGGTATGGCTGAGTAGAAGTATAACTGAGGTGACATTTATTTTCCCTCAATGCTGTCACTCTGTCTCGTCTACTGTCACCAAAAAGACATCTCACGGCCTTTCCTTTCTCTAAACTGTTTAAGATACTCTCATTTTATTTCATCTTTTACTTTATCCCAATGTATGCAGGTATGGATTAACTTTTATTCTTCCTGTGGAAGGCTTGATGTGCTTTTTCAATCTAAGGATTCTTATCTTTCTTCAGTCCTGAAAATTCTCGGCCATTATCACTTCAATTGGTGTCTCTTACAGATTTATTATATTTTTGAATTCTTCTTAAACATATTTTGGAGGTTTGCATGCTGTCCTTGTCTCTGTAAACCTGGGTTAGTCATCTCTCTATTTATCTTTTCTTTTTTATTGATGGTACAGGGGTTGAACAAAGGGCTTTGTGCTTGATAGGCAGGCAGGCGTTCTACTGCTTGAGCCATGCCTCCAGTCCTTTTTGCTTTGGTTATTTTGGAGATGGGGTCTTGCCTTTTGCCTAGACCACCAAGATTGCAATCCTCCTATTTTAAGATTCCTGCTGCTCCTGGAATGACAGACCTATACCACCAAGCCCAGCTTTTTGCCATCGAGATGGGGTCTCTCCAACTTTTTTGCCTGGGCTGGCACCCAACCATGATCCTTCTGGTCTCAGCCTCTCTAGTAGCTAGGACTGTAGGTGTGAGCCACCAGCGCCTAACTTTATTTGATTCTTTTTTGTAAAGTTCTGTATTTGACTTACAATTCCTATTGTTCCTTCAACTTAAAAATATTTTTTGAATGTTCATGCCTTTGTTTTTATTGTTGTGCTGGGTGTGGGTACATTGTAGCATTTACAAATGTTCTTACAATGTATCAAATCTATCCTACTTGAATTCCCCTCAACTTAAAAATATTTTTTATTGTTAAATAAATACACAGAAAATTATGTGAAACAAATATGTAGGCCTCAGTGATTTATCACTAAGTGTGTACTTACGCAACTTCCATGCCGGCAAAAAAAAATATAGAGTAACTACCAGCACCCTAAAGGACCCTGGTATGAGCCTTCCAAGTCACTGCTCCTTCCCAAGATAACCGCTAACCTGACTTTTCTTTTTTCTTTTTCTGATACAGGATCTTGCTATGTAGCCCAGGCTGACCTCAAACTTTTGTTCCTTAAGCCTCATCTTCCCAAGTGCTGGTATTACCTGACATTTATAAAAATAGTTTTCTTTAAAATTTTCCAGTGTAAGCTTACATACCTAAACAAAATAGTTTCTATTCATCTGCTTTTGAATGTTTTATAAATGTAGTAGTGAAGTGTGCATTATTTTGTGTCTGACTTCTGTTATGGGAATGTCAGCACAGCTGTCTACCTTAGTCCTTGTGTTCATCAGGGGAGAAAGGAATTTAGGCAAGAGGCAAATGTAGTGAAAGTGATAGCAAAGTTTATTAAGAATACACTTTCAGTAGACTGAAAGTGGGCTGTCTCTAGGGTAAGAATGACAATATTATTGTAAAGTTGATCAGAATAGAGACATTTTCAGGGGTGAAAGTGGGTTGTCTCAGAAAGAGAGGTTGAGAAGGACAATTATTTTTACTCTAGCACAAGTTTTTATTGAAGTGGAAAGGGCTTGGAGTGTTAAGTCCCTCCCCAGGACCAGCCCATAAGGCTGAAGTCAAGGCTAAGGTCATGAGGCTAGTGCAGGTTTTATAGGTTTACCACATACAAATTATTATTGGGTCCACCTGACCCCTAGGGTATGGCTTATAGGCCTGGATCTTTGTTTTATTAAATTAAAAATCTGTTGTTCCAGGAGCTGTTTGATGTGGAGCCATCTGAGGGTGCGGAGGAGACTAAAAATACCTTGTGATGTCCCATGACCTTGGTGGGCTATTTTGATCTTTTTTTTTTGGTGGAATTGGGATTTGAATCAAGACTTCAAACTTGAAAAGCAGGCACTCTAGTGCTTGAGCCATACCTCCAATTCATTTTGCTCTGGTTATTCTGGAGATGGGTCTCATAAACTATTTGACCAGGCTGAACCTTGAGCCATGATCTCAGCCTCCCAAGTAGCTGGGATTATAGGCATAAGCCACCAGCGCCCAATGACCATTTTGATCTTAGCAGGTATTAAGAGCTGAAAAGTTACACTACACTGCTTTTCTCTCTAAAAGCTTGAAGAATTACCCATCACTCATGGCTAGCTGCTACCTAACACCTTCTTCTCATCTCGTATCTGTTAGATTTATTCACATCATTTCAGGAGGTTGTAGTTTGCCCCTTTTCATCACTGTGTAATATATCACTGTATGAGGAGTATATAAGTATATCTCAATTTATTTATGTAAGGATATTGGACATTTGTTTGCAGTTTGGGGCTATTATGAATTTTTTTTTGTGGTACTGGGGCTTGAACTCAGGGCCTTGCGCTTGCTAGGCAGGCGCTCTACCACTTCACCAGCCCATGAAATTGGGTTTGTATGCAGTTTGACTCATTTATTTCTGTTGTATTCACATTTTGATTTTGTCTCTTTTGGCCCATTTTGATCCTGCAGTTTCCCATTAGCCTTTCTCCACCTGGTTTCCCATTCAGTGATGCTCAGTGTTAGATAAAGAATTTCTTTAAGGTTGAGACGTGATGATTCTATGACTCTTTCATTTCTTTTGCCTTTACTAGCTAGAATCCAGAGAGCTCTTCTCAGTAGCTATTAAGTTGTCCTGTAACTTTTTCTTTTTTTTGAGAGGGCAGTAATGGGGTTTGAACTCAGGACATTGTATGAGGTAGGCAGGTGCTCTACCAGTTGAGCCACACAGCCAGCCCCTTTAACTTTTAAAAACAAAGTTAACTTTTTTTTTCTTTTGAGTGGGACTGGGAATTGAACTTAGAGCTTCACACTTGCAAAACAAACGCTCTACCACTTGAGCCACTCCTCCAGTCTATTTTGCTTTGCTCTGGTTACTTTGGAAATGGTGTCTCCTTGTGGAAATCTGCCTTATTGGTAGGCATATCATGGGTTTTTTTGTTGTTTTCAATTTAGGTGGTACTGGGGTTTGAACTCAGGACCTTACGCTTGCTAGGCAGGTGTTTTGTCACTTGAGCCACACCTCTCTTGATTTGATAATTTTTGAACTTGTGCCTAGGCTAGCCTGGACTTCCAACCTCCTACTTACACTTATAGTTTGGGAAGACAGGCATGTGCCAGCACACCCAGCTTTTTTTTTTTTTTTTTTTTTGGTGGGACTGGGGTTTAAACTCAGGTAGGCACTCTACCACATGAGCCACACCTCCAGTCCATTTTTGCTCTGGTTATTTATTTATTTATTTTTGGAGACAGGGTCTCACGAACTATTTGCTCAGGCTGACCTTGAACCTTGATCTTCCTGAGTTCAGCCTCCCAAGTAGCTAGGATTATAGATGTGAACTACTGTGCCTGGTCAAATTTTTATGTTCTGGGTGCTTAGGGAGAATACATACTCCTACAGAACACTGGATACAGCATGCTGGTCATTTTTTCAAATCTATATTCCTATTGAATGTTTTTATTCTATCAATTTGAGAGGTGTTTAGTATGTCCCATTTTGAATCTGGGTATGTCAAGAGTTCTTTACAAATTTTATACTTTATATATTTTAAGGTTATGTTATTAGATTCATATAAATTAAGAATTGGCATATCTCAGGGCTGGGGCATTGGTCCGTGGTAGAACCAGTACTTTGCATGCATGAAAATCCTGGACTCAATCCCCAGCAAACGCCCACTGCCCAAAGTTAGTGCTCTCTCCTGGATGAGTTAAATTTTTAATTGATATGAAATGTTCTTCTTAGCAATCTTTTTTGCTTGCAGATCTAATTTGTCTGCTATTAATCTAGTTATGCTAGATTTCTTTCTTTTTATTAATGCAGTGCTGGGGATAAATCCAGGGCAAGTGCTTACCACTGAGCTTCAGCTCCAGCCCAATTTTCTTGTTTAATTCAGTTTAACAACAATCTTTTTCTTTTAATTGGAACATTTGATCAATCTACACTGAATATAGATACTATTTGGACTTAAATCTACTGTCTTTTTCTTTCTTTCTTTTTTTTTTGGTGAAACTCAAGTTTGACCTCAGGGCCATACACTTGTTAGGCAGGCATCTACCACCTGAGCCATGCCCCCAGCCCTTGCTGCTTTGGTTGTTTTTGGTATAGGGTCTTGTGTTTAGGCTGGGTGGCTGGACAGCAATCCTTTTATTTGTTCTTCCTATATAGCTGTGATGACAGGTGCAGGTTTCCACCACACCCAGCTTACTGATTGAGATGGAGTCTTGTGACTTTTTCACCCAGGCTGACCTTGAATCTCGATCCTCCTGATCTCCACCTCCCAAGTAGCTGTGATTACAGTTGTGAGCCACAGTGCCTGGCTATCTACTATCTTATGAAAGCACTTTCTGAATGTGCCACTTGTTCTGTGTCCCTAATTTCTCTGGTTTCTGCTATTTAAAAAAAATTCATTCCATTCCTCCCTTTTCTCATCTTGGTGGTTTTATATTCTTCCACGTTTCAGTAAACTGAGATGCTGTAGACCTTAGAGAGTACAAGCTGCATCCTGTGGTCTCTTTGTTGCCTTTGGCATCATTAATTGCTCCTGAGAAACTAGCTGACTCAGGACAGCTGGTCAATTTGTATTTAATTCCAGTGGTTTTAGAATATTTCTTTTACCCTCGATCCTGTGGTTTCACTGAAGTATGATTTAGATTTACTTATACTGGTGAATACCACAGGGTGCAGAATTTAATTTTCAATTCTGGAAAACTCTCAATGATTTTTAAATATTGCCTTCCTTCCATTTCCCTCCATTCCCTCTAGAACTCCTCTTGGTCTGTCCCCCACATCTGTTCATTGTTCTTTGATGAAAAATGGTTTTGTTTCTCTGCATTGCATGCATTGAATTCCTCAGAACTACTTTCCAGTGTGCCTATTCTCTCTTTAACTGTGTCCAGTCTTGGTTCTATACTTCTATACTATTAGTAGAGATTTAAAGTTTGAATGCCTCAGGTTTTAATTTCCAAGTTTGTTAATTGATTCATTTTCATATTTATAAATTCTCATTATCTTGTTTTTATTTCATAATATTGTGCTCTTTTAAAGTGGAATTTATGTCCTCATTTTTAGTTTGCTAAGTACATTTATTTGGTGGTAATAATTATAACATTACTAACTTGTTAGAAATTTTAAGAGTATATGTATAAAGTTCATCTCCTGCACTAACTTAATGTCCTGTTGATTTTGTTGGCTGTCTTTCATAACGTTAGATTTCCATGTCTTTGGGAACTGAGGTTTTCTTGTTTAAGTGGCATCTTTCTACCCCTCCCTCTCCTCCTCTGTGAAGACATTGCCTTTCACTTTTTTTGTGGTTGTCCCCCTCCCTCTCCCCTGATTAAATGTCCAGAACATGGCCTTCAAATGGCAATGAAAGGCTGCTCTTGTACAGAGATAACAGGAGTGCCGTGGGTTTAGGCAGAGTGCCTGCATTTTCTAATTGAGATCAAAAATCATAATAAGTATTTACTGAGTTCCTACTGAATGCCAGGCACTGTTCTGTGTGTATTATTCCCATAATGCTCATAACAACTCTCACGGCAGGTGCCACTGCTTTAACAACGATATGACAACGATGATGGCGTCCACTTCACAAATAAGTAAAACAACGCGTGTAGAGGTGAAATGATGTCTTTAATAAAGACAAAACATTGCATTTAAACAAATGAACGAACAAATTATTGCCAGTGGTAAACTGAGCCCCAACTAAATCAACTAATCACTATTAACTGTTAACTTACTTGTACCTACTATAAGTTTGCAGGTATAGTTCTTTCTCTCTCTCTCTCTCTCTCTCTGTGTATATATATATATATATATATATATATATATATATATATATATATGTATATATATGCCTCCTTTTTAAGGAACCTTTGTCTTGTTTTTGTTTTTTGTGGTACTGGGGTTTGAACTCAGGGTTTTGCACTTGCTAGGCAGGTGCTCTACCACTTGAGCCACACCCCCAGTCCTGTGGGTGAGGTGCTCCCATTCCTACAGCTCACCACCACCCCAAAATGACATTATGACCTTGAGGGACATGGTGTGACCCAAAAAGGCCAGCTGAGATCCTGAAAGTGAATACCTAGTAGCAATCTCTCATCTCTTGATTCTTATGTTCTTTTTTACTATACTTATTTTACATGTGAAGAAATAAAGGCCCCAGGAGTTAAGCAGATTGCTTAGGGTTATGTTGTTAGCAAAGGTCAAAGTCTAAATTAGGAGTCAAACTCCCTAGCCCGTAGTTTCTGATTCTTTTCTTCTTCTTTTCTTTCTTTCTTTTTTTTTTTTTTGTGGCAGTATTGGGGTTTGAACTCAGGGCCTTCCACTGGCTAGGCAAGCACACTACCACTTGAGCCACTCCACTTCTGATTCTTAAATGTTGTTATTTGCACATCTTCACCATTCCATGATGAAACACCTCTAAGGCAATATCCACCTCCATCAGAGACAACAAGCCCTCTCACCTCACTGTTGTTTACAGAGATGCCGGTACTCATGGCAGACAATGCCAAAAATGATGAGGATTGGGATATCTTGACAAGGAGCATTGAGGCCTCTGTGGAGGTTATCCAAGTGGCTGGCAAGGTGAGGATATCTCAGATAGCTTCCTGGCAGGACTACCCTATCAAGTCCTGGTTGGGCCTGTACGCACTGTGTCAGGAGAGTGGGAAGGATGTCGAGGCTACAGAGCATGACAGAGTCCAGTCCGTTTGCAGCTCCAGGCCTGGTTCCCATGTCTCTGGTCTGAGCCATACCTCCTCCATGCTCACCCAAGCCCTGGCCTGGCTTTACTCCTCTCCCTAGGTTCACAATTCCTCTTTCTCTACCAGAGATCATTATTCACTTTATTACCTACACCCTCCAACCTTCCTTTTTTCTCTAGTGGTCAGCTGATAATACCTTAGAAATCTTCAAGTTGCTTGAAGCCAAAATCTTAAATAACAAGATACCAGCTCCACTATGCCAGAAGGTGACAGATGTCATTGTCAACTACCTGAGGACAACGGTGAGGAGTCCATGCCTGTGAGCAAAGGGGGAAGGAAAGATGCCAGGTCTGAACCCAGGAGTTTTCGTTTGGTGGCTGAAGTTATTTGGAAACTCATTGGGACCTGGGATATGAGTACCTCAAGTTGCCCTTCTCCTCCTCCTCCACCTCCTCCTTCACTAGGGTATGAACTCAGGACCTTATACTTGCTAGGCAGGCACTTTAACACTTCAGCAACACCTTCACCTGTGCTGAACACTCAAGTTTCTAAATACTTTATTGGCTTGTACCTTAGCACACTTTAAGAATTGTGACCCAAGCCAGGCTCTCGTGGTACATGCCTGTAATCCTAGCTCCTTGGGAGGATGAGAGCAGGAGGATAGTGGTTCCAAGCAAAAAAATTTGTAAGACTCCCATCTCAATGGAAAAAAGCTGGGCATGGTGGTGCACACCTGTCATCCTGGTGAGTGCAGGAAGTGAAAAATAGGATCAAGGTCTAGGCTGGCCTGGGCAAAAAGTTGAGATCTTGTCTCCAAAATAACCAGAACAAAAAGGGCTGGAGATGTGGTTCAAGTAGTAGAGCACCTGCCTAGCAAGTGTGAAACCCTGAGTTCAAACCCAGTACCACCAAAAAAAAAAAAAAAAAAAAAAAATCCTGTGACTAGATAGAACAAGTGAGGGGTACCTAAACCTGCAGGTGGGATACCTAGGCAGTCACATCTAGTTCTGCAACTCGATCCATTTACCAGCCTATTTACCTCTCACCACCTGTCTGCTATCCACCTAGACTGCTCACTCATGATGCCTGCCTCTCTCGACAGCTACACACTTATGTCTCTTTCATGACACTGGTGTAATCTTCTGTGTCCTTGTCTTCCTTCCTTCCTTCCTTTTCTTGGTGGGACTGAGGTTTGAACTCAGGGTTTCACACTTACAAAGCAGGCACTCTACCATTTGAGCTATACCTCCAGTCCATTTTGCTCTCGTTATTTTGGAGATGGGGTCTTGTAAACAATTTGCCCAGGCTGGCATTGAACATCAGTCCTTTCTATCTCAGCTTCCCAAGTAGCTAGGATTGCAGGCATGAACCATTAGTGCCTGGCTACCTCATTTTCTTAACTTCCTACCTACGAGGTGTCTTTTTTCCACTTCCCTGGTCACATGTGTCTCCTGACCTATACCTCTGACTAGCCAGGGGCTTTCCAAAGGTGCACCCCTACTTTGCTTCCCCTTCTGATGGCTCACTCATTGCTTCAAGGAAGCTCTGTACTTTGAAAATGTTAGTCCAATGCCACCCAACACACAAGCCAGAGACTGAAGCTGTGTCCCTTCCTGTCTCCTTGCACACTCTAGAACGCTCTCACACTTTGTCACTGGGGGAGGTGTTGCTGGCCGAGTGGGGGCGGGACATTGAGGTAGGCACACTCCTGCCCTCTCAATAGAAGAGAATAGGAATCACTTACTGATCAAAGCTGATTCTCAGAGGCCTGGGGACCTGTCCTGGGGATTAACCTGAGCAGCCAGGCCTTCTCTTTCCAGAGGCCAGAGGGAAAGCTGGAGGAGATAGGTACTGCGCTCCTACTGGCCCTGGGGTCGCACAGCCCAGGAATGGTCATCATCAAACTGTGGGACAGCTCTGGTGCACGCAGCCTGCCCCCCAGGAGCCTCCTGGTGGCCGTGGGGAAGCTCAGCCTCTGCCCTGGTATGGATCCCCGTCACATGGGTGTCTGTTGGTGTAAGGAGTGCACAGGGTGGCAGATGCGTCACTGCGGACTCCACGCTGTCTTCATCCCCTGATTCCCTCCCTGGAAGGCTCCACCTGCATCAGTGGGGGAGGGTGTGTGCAGGGAGGATGGGGATAAACCAGAACCTATGGGGCCGACAGGAATTCGGGAGGGAGTCCCTGAGACTAGGAATGGCACAGAAGGAAAGCTGTTAAGGCATGGAGATTGCAGGACGGGGGAGGAGGCAGAAACTAGACAGAGCAAGAAGGCAGAATAGAACAGAAAGCTGCCCTTCAGCAGAGAGAGGGGAAGAACCAGTGGTGTTTTGCTGGGGAAAACTGAATTTGAATTTGGTCAGAGGTTTGGAAGTTTCTGGATGGGAATCATTGTCCAGTCTCCATCCCTGTGGCTCTATAGCCAGCAGTGGCTGCTTCACCCACTCACTCTTCTCTCTCCATTAAAAAAAAAAATCAAGTCACCAAGCTAATGACACCTGCCTCTTGTTTACATTTGGAGCTGGGGGGCCAAAGAGGCTTGGGAGAGGTCAGTAGGCCTTCTGGACATTCGTGGGTTGGACTACACAGCAAACTCAGAAGACGTAGCCAGCGAAGCTGCTCTAGCACGCAGATGTCCTCACCTCAATCTCAGACAGCACAGCTCTGGTCCTTCACATGTCCTTAAAAAGGAGAGTGCGTGAAGTTCATGGTGGTACCTTGGCATCTGTCTGGTGTGCTGACAGCCATTACTGAACTTCACCTTCCCATCAGCCTGTGAAGGAGCCTAATCAGGAACTGTGGTCCCATCTCACAGTTCAATCTGCTGAAGTTCAGATAACATAAATTAGTTGCAAGACTCTTTGGAGGCAGAGCAAGGCTCAGAAGCAGGCCTCTAACTAGCCTCCTAGGCTAGGGATGCCTTTCCTGCCCTTTCCCTCCCAGGAACAGCCACCTACATTGGTACCACATGGGAATATATTCTGCGTCTGCTGAGGATGGCACAGGAGGAAGAGGACATGTTGGCGATGTGTCATGGTGAGGCTCAGGCAGGTCTGGGAAGGCTCTGCTGGAATCAGGGAGCAAGGAAAGAAGGACAAGAAGAAGCCAAAAAATGTGGGTGTCTAGGACAGAGATGGCACAAGCAGGTCTCAGAGTATGAGCAAATGTTCGGTTTTGGGGCAAGAAACAAAATGTGAAGGGGACGCTGTGGACATTGATAGCTTTACCTATTCCTCTGTGCTTCTAGGTGGTACAGGCATAGTCAGAAGGAAGCATAGTTGGGGAGATGGTGAAAGGTTTAGTTTTTCCCTGCACAGGACCCCAGAGACCCTTTTAGAGCCAGGGATGTAATATGTCCACGTGTGTGTATGTACAGCTCATTTTGTGGGAGGAGAAAGGCAATGGGCAAATCCAATTCCATGCTCCCTTTACAGCACTCAGGGGATTGGTCATCAGTGCCCGGAAGCACCTGGATCTGGACTCTAAGGACGATGAAGTGATGGACATCACCTCAGAGGCAGTGGCTGTCAAGGCCTACCACACCCTGCATGTTCTCTTCAACCGTTGGCCCCTGAAAAGCAAGAAAAAGGTGGGAGTAGGGAGAGCTGGGGTTGGGTAGATGGCTGAAGGATTGAGACCACAGGAGCAGTGTCTGTCCCTGGAAATCATGATGACCCTCATCAGTCATCTCTTCCCATCGTCCAGGAAAGGGTACAGTCAGGAAGCATTCCACTGTCCACTCACTTGTTCATTAATTGTGTCATTATGTCATTTGCATTTACTGAGTACTCTGCATTTGCCAGATGCTGTGCTAGGCCCTGGGGACACAAAGATGAATGAGGCAAAGCCACTGAGTGCTTGTCCTACCTTTGTTCCTGAACTGAAGCCAACTCATTCTGTCTCCTTGGGCACAGGTGACAGAGCAAGCTCTGATGATAATCGGCCACCTCTTCTTCCTCATGCCACCATCCAAACTCAAGAACCAAGTGAACTGGTTAACCCGCCGGTTAATGACTTTGGCGTCCACAAATCTGAAGCCTTTCTACCTTTCCCAGGTGACTGGGGGCGGGTGGGAAGGAGATGTTAGTTCGCACAGTTTGTGTTTATTGAGTACTGATTGCTAGCGGTGGCAAAGCATGGTCCACAGACCAAATCCAGCCTAAAGCCTGTGCAGTTTTGGCATCAAGATAGACAAACAGGACCAGAGGAATGGCTCAAGTAGTAGAGCACCTGCCCAGTGAGTGTGAGGCCCTGAGTTCAAACCCCAGTGCTGCCAAAAAAAGAAAATAATAAATAACTAAAGAAAAAAGGGCTGAGGGAATGATGTAAGTGGTAGAGCACCTGCCTAGCAAGTGGAAGGTTCTGAATTCAAACCCTATTACTGCCAAAAAAAAAAAAAAAAAAAAGAATGAAATGATAAGATTCAGACTGGGAGAAAATACCTACAACTCCAGAATGTATTTTTTAAAAAAGCCTTAAAACCAGTTTTATAAAAAAATAGAGAAATATAAAAATTCAAGCTGACACTTCACCAAAGATACAGAGATATCAAACAAGTTTAGGAAAAGTAGCTGACTGTCATTTATATGTCAGACAATTAAAATCACAGGGAGATGCCACTCTATGTCTATTAGGATAAATTGGCACAGTTGTTTTGGAAAAACAGTTTGGCAGTTTCTTAAAAAGAGAGGGACAGAGCTGGGTGCTGGTGGCTCACACCTGTAATCCTACCTAGCTGCTCAGGAGGCAGCAATCAGAAGGGTCACACATAACAGCAGTGACAGCAAGAACGCCCAAAACAGAAGAATCCACATTCCGATGTAGTCTTCAGACATTTGAAAATCAGCAGTAGAGCCAGTTACAGCTTTGGCTGTGATTATCCTGATTCTTTGAAGTCGAACAGCACTTGCAGTGTTGAATTGCTGTAAACATTTCTGTGGAATAAAGAGGTCATTTGAAATCAAGTACAGTTTCCTGGGTGGGATGAAAGGACAGGTTATGGCTGTATTTAGCTATGGAAGAACTAGACCCTGAGCCCAACTTGAAAAGGTCCAAGAGGGCCATGTGACATTAGGATGGCTTGGTCTGGCCTTAAGAGAAGCTGTGAGATGATGAGGTATTTGTCTGAGGCTAGGCAAGGGGCTGGGAGGACTTGTCCTGACTGTCCCTATCATACCACAGTGCATCTGCCAGCTCTTGGACGCCCTGGCTCTCAGTGGCTGTGGAGGTGTCAACTTGGCATCCCAGCTGGAAAACATTACAGACATGCTATTCAATATGGTGAGTGTGGAGGTCCTGGAAGCATCCTGGGCTTGCCTTGTCTCTTTTCTTTGGAGGTGCTGGTTCCCCCCGTGGAAGTCACCACCCACATGGCACAGATTTCTTTTGAGTGGTGACCATAAACACACACACCAAAGGCTACCCTGGAGCAGGCACAGCGTGGGATCTTCTCCATTAGCAAATTCAACATATCCTGCATGTCCCTGAAGTGACAGAGCTTTGTAGCTCCTCCTAAACTCTTGGAAAGGGAACAAGGTTCAAGTCACTCTATAATGCCATGGGGAATGCCAGGCCTTCCGAGTTAGAGCCTATAGTAGGAAGAAGACACTTGGACATTTGCAGAAGGGGTCCACCTTTCTTATAATTAATTTGTTGGCCATTGTTTTCTTCCCTCTGGAGCTGGCAACATAGATTCTTGGATTGTACATTCCTTATGGCTAAGCAACATGGCATGGCTCAGTTTCCCCACTCATTCCTAGGGCTCTGATTTAGTCTTTCAAGCCAGGTCTGAAGGCTTTGGTCTTCCTTACAGGTGAATGAAAAAATCATCAGCTCAGACCCTTATTCTGTGCAGAACCACAGCCTGGCCCTGAAGGCATTCTATATCCTGAGTAAGTGAACACATTTCCCTAGTCCTGTGGGGTGTGTGTGTGTGTGTGTGTGTGTGTGTCCTTAGGACCAGTTTTCTCTGTCCCTGGTCTGGACTGGGGGCCTAGCAGAAACTGAATGAATCTGGCAGGGCATGACATTGCTCTACCTCCATCCCTTTCCTTCCTACCCCCTTCATTGGGACTTACTTCCTTTCTTCCGGGGTGATCTGCATCTCAGAAAGGGTATACTGTGATGACAACACTGATGGGCGTGAGTGGTTGCTGACTTATAGGAGGCAGCTGGTGGAGCAGGGCAGGAAAAGTACATACGGCTGGCAAATGCTGTGCAAACACTGCTTCTTTTCCTTCCAACTTCCTTTGCTCATCATGGTGGACCCTGATTTATCTACCCTATGACATCAGTGGTTTTCTGTGAGTGTGATTTTTTCCTACTTATTACCCACCACTTAAACATTGTCCTGCTTCCCTTTTATTCACACCCTCTGATAGCCAAGCTATACAGTGATCAGGTGGTGGTGTTGATACGAAGGGCCATGGAATCCAAGGATCCAGCCAAGATCATAGTAGCCCTGGAGGTTTTCCAGGATGTGTTCCATAACGGTGAGTAGGAACATGGCATGTCCTGGGGGTCTAGCACTTGCTCTCTTTCCCAGGAAGTCTCTTTACTCTGGGAGACAGTTCCATTAAGCAGTTCATTAAAAAAATTTTTTTTTGTTGGTACAGAGGTTTGAACTCAGGACCTCACACTTTCTAGGCAGGTCCTCTACCACTTGAGTCACTCTGCCAGCCCTTTTTTTGTATTGCGCATTTTCAAGATAGGGTCTTGCAAACTATTTGCTCTGGCTGGCTTCGAAGTATGATCCTCCTGATCTCTGCCTCCTGAGTAGCTAGGATTACAGGCGTGAGCCACCGGCACCCGGCTGTTAAATAATTTTGCTTTTTTTTTTTTCCTTTTTGGCAACAGAGTAGTTAAAAACAAAATTTAAATTCAAAGTAAATTCAGTGGTTTCAAATTTTTGCCTCGTGTGCAACCTTGGGCAAATTATATTTAGTTTTTGCCTCTAAATATTTACTCATTTAAAAGTGCTTTTGGGGGGTTTCAGTGGAGAATAAATGAGAAACATATGTAATTGATATTTAAAATATATTTAAAAACTATCTGTGAAGTACTTAGAACAGTGCATACTGCAAAATTACTTTATTTCTTTTGGGTTGTTATTGGCTTTATTTTTTGAATATTTTTATTAGCACATATTAGTTGTATGAGGCAGGGTTTCATTGTGACATTTACATATGTGCTTACAATGTGCTATTTTTTTTGGCAGTACTGGGGTTTGAACTCAGGGCCTTGCTCTTGCTGGTCAGGTGCCCTACCACTTGAGCCACTCTCCCAACTTACCATGTATCTTAATTAAGATTTACTCCCTCCATTATTCTCCCTCATCCCCCCTCTCCTCCTAGAACAATTTCAGCAGGGTTCATTGTTCTGTTTTCATGCACATATACAAAGTACATCGACCATATTCACCCTGTCCCTTTACCTTTCCCTCTTCCAGTGGTGTCTACCCTAAATTGGATGTTTTATCTTCCCGTGCTGTTACTTTTAGAGTGGTTTATATAGGGTTGGGGATGTAGCCAAGTGGTAAGGTGCTTGCCTAGCACACACAAAGCCCTGTTTTCCATCTCAGCACTGTAAGAAAACAAAAAAGCCCAAAAAACTTCTAGCGTGGTTTCTCTATGATTCATGCTGTAAATAATAAGTTTCTTCCGCAATCAAGTGTTTGTGTTAAGTGCCCGGCACTGAAGGTACACACATGCACAAGACACAAACTTCCAAGATGCTCACGACTGGGCAGGGAAGATGAGGCTGTTGACGCACTGTACTAATGCAAGACAGTGTGTCTGATGTTACTGGGATGGGAGCAGGGTAGTGTGCGACAGGAATGCAGTGGGATCAATCAGGGTAGCTGGGATGGGCTTTACGTAGGAGACAGGACCCAAAGCAAGGACGGAGAGTGGAGCAGTGGGTCAGAAGAGGGAGTTCCTATCAAGGAAGAGAAAAGGTCAAAGTTCTAAAGGTTGAGATGGACAGAAGGGAGGCGAACAGCTTGGCTGGAATGGAGGCTTTGTGTGACCAGTCATAGGAGATGAAGGGATGGAGCTCAGCTTTCAGCTGTATGAAAGCCCTGTTTTGGCCCACTTTGAAGTCTAGGCTAATCAATTTCAGGGTGGTTGGGAGGCAGAGGGATGCCAGAAAAGCCCTTAGAGGCGCCACCTATCTATGGAGGCCAGGACTGTGCCTAGAATTCTTCCCATCTGTTTGTCTTCTCCTGTCTCCCAAAACAGCAGAGAAGGAGGGAGAGGCCGACTATAGCTGCTTGTCTCTTTTTTTCTAGTGCCTCAGACAGAGAAACTGAAGAGTGATGTGATGAACTCCGTCGTCATAGTAATCCAGGAGGATCACCCACCAGTGAGCAGAGTGGCTACGAGTGCAGTTGCCTTTGCACCATTGCTTCACCTTGGCAGCGGTGGCGGGGGGGTGGGGAAGGGAGGATTAGGAGGAGAGGTGGGGCAGCCCAGCCAAGCCAATGCTGGCCTAAGAGTCCTGTCCTTGGGTTGCATTTGGGTTCTTTAAAGCCCAGGAAGAGTTCAAGGAGCAGACAGGTGCTTTCAACCTGTTTCTTTTCTGAGCCTTTTCTATGGCAGCACTTTGGTGCCCCCAGTGAGGACGCTGAGCTCAATTTTTTTTTATTGTTTTATTATTCATATGTGCATACAAGGCTTGGGTCATTTCTCCCCCCTGCCCCCACCCCCTCCCTTACCACCCACTCCGCCCCCCTCTCCTCCTCACCCCCTCAATACCTGGCAGAAACTATTTTGCCCTTATCTCTAATTTTGTTGAAGAGAGAGTATAAGTAATAATAGGAAGGAACAAGGGTTTTTGCTGGTTGAGATAAGGTTAGCTATACAGGGAGTTGACTCACATTAATTTCCTGTGCATGTGTGTTACCTTCTAGGTTAATTCTTTTTGATCTAACCTTTTCTCTAGTTCCTGGTCCTCTTTTCCTATTGGCCTCAGTTGCTTTTAAGGTATCTGCTTTAGTTTCTCTGCATTAAGGGCAACAAATGCTAGCTAGTTTTTTAGGTGTCTTACCTATCCTCACCCCTCCCTTATGTGCTCTCGCTTTTATCATGTGCTCAAAGTCCAATCCCCTTGTTGTGTTTGCCCTTGATCTAATGTCCGCATATGAGGGAGAACATATGATTTTTGGTCTTTTGGGCCAGGCTAACCTCACTCAGAATGATGTTCTCCCATTCCATCCATTTACCAGTATATGATAACATTTAATTCTTCATGGCTGCATAAAATTCCATTGTGTATAAATACCACATTTTCTTGATCCATTCGTCAGTGGTGGGGCATCTTGGCTGTTTCCATAACTTGGCTATTGTGAATAGTGCTGCAATAAACATGGGTGTACAGGTGCCTCTGGAGTAACCTGTGTCACAGTCTTTTGGGTATATCCCCAAGAGTGGTATTGCTGGATCAAATGGTAGATCAATGTTTAGCTTTTTAAGTGACGCTGAGCTCAATGACATGAATTCATTCACCTGGGCTCTCACAGATTTTTGGAGGAGAGAAAACCTCCACCATCTTGTCTTGGGTGAGGTGCAGCAAGTTGTACTTCCATCCAGCTCTGCTGCCAGTGTTGGAAGCAGCCGAAGCCCCAGCCCTGGATAAGCAGAGCTGTCTGGAGCTGGGGAGCAGTGGTTTTAGTGCTAAAGGAAGGACAGTGGCACCATCCTGCAAAATAAGGACCCATTCCCTACAAGGTCCATGAAGAGCCTGGGTCTTGCAGGACAGGTCCTCACTCCTCCCGGCTTACTCCTCTTGGCTTTACCTTTGGGGGTCAGAACATAAACTCTTTCCTGGATTTGGATTCTTCCCCTCCCCCAACTCCTGTCAATTTTAATAAAGTGTTTAGTGTTCTCCAGGAGGATGGCAGGAGCTGATGTGGGTTGGAACTTGTAGACAGAGTACAGAAGCAGCCAGGTTCAGTGACTGGTGGTCTGTTGTGATCACGGAGTGGACAGAAGAGTCATTCTGAACTTTGAGTCAGGACATCTGAGTTCCTTGATGACCTCCATATTCTGCTCTGGTCCTCTGTGTCCTTACCTGGAATATAAAAGATCCCTCCCTGTCTTGCCATCCGATGACAGGTGCGGATGGAACTTCTGAGCCTCATTGAGATACTTGCCCAGTATGACTACCTGCATCTGCCCCAGGGGAACGTCATCATTGACTACCTCATCAAGCTCAGCGAGCCAGATCCCTCAGTGAGCAGGCTGGGCTGGAGGGGGAGTGAGCCTCCTGGGCAGACAGAGGCCAGGGTTAGGAACAGCAGGACAAGACAGCAGGCATGACTGGCATGGGGAGCAGGGCTTAAGAACCCTGATCAGGGGCTGGCGGAGTGACTCAAATGGTAGAGCATCTTCCTAGCAAGTGTGAGGTTCTGAGTTCAATCTCCAGTACTGCAAAACAAAAAACAGTGATTCCCTGATCTGTGAGTGCCAGGGGAGGTAACCAGTCAGAAGACTCAGCCAGTATTGCTTTGAGAATTTAATTGTTCCTTTTCTCATTGCAGAATGAAGAGGATATCCAACTTATGTGCTTCAGAATTCTGCAGATGGTACTGCCGGCTAAGGGCAAAGGGATTTCAATGTTTCTGCCTCTGCTGGCTCCCAGACAGTATTCTGACCACACGCTGCACCCTTTTTCCCCTCCCCTCCATCTAGCTCTGGTTCTGGCTGTCCGCATTCTCCCACCTCCATCTGTTCCTGTTCAGGGCCTGGGGCTCCTTTGAGAAGGGGCTCAGTAGAACAAAAGAAGGTCATTAGGTTCTGAGTCTAGAGGCCTGTGCCTGAGTCCCTCTGCAGGTTTCTAGCTATAAAATCTTGAGCATGTTGCTCTCTGGGCCACACTTTCTCCTTCAGTAATAAAGGGGGGGATCCTATGCTCTGCTTGCCCACGGCACCTGCAGGATGTCCTGGAGGATCCTGGGAGCTGACATGCAGATCTGAGCTGGGAGGGAAGCTAGCTGTGATTTATGCTCTTTCCCAGAGCATTCTGGGAAAATTCTCCCTCCACCAAGCTCTGACTCCTGACCTTCAGTATTTTTTTCTGCCTTTGGAATGTTCCCTCAGGGAGGCAATTCCAAGTCACATGATTCCAAATTTCAAGAAGCCCTGCTATGTAATCAAATCCTTCCTAGCATAATTTTACTCAGGATCTTGATTGCATTTTACTAACATAGGGCAAGAAGTGAGGAGAGGAGTGCATGGGAGGGAGGGTAGACAGAGAAGGGGATATGAATGAATGGGGAGAGGCCTGGGTATACAGGCCTCAAATGCCCTTCCAGGAAAGGAATACAGGTTATGGGGTTGGAGGGGCTGCTTTGGGCTTACCATTGAAGCCCTTGCCATGTCCCCTGCCAGGTGCCCTTGCCCAAACTGGTCACATTGGTGTGTCAGCCCAGCAACAACATGGCCTTCCTGATCCTGAGTAAGGCCACCACAGAGATAGCTCTGAAGACCCAGATCCTAGGCAAAGGCCCCTACCTCAGTAGCTTCCATCTCACGCGTGAGTGCCAGGGAAGGGTGGCCTCTGGACAAGTGGCAGCTGTGAGAGTCCAAGCTGCAACAGGCTTGGCATTGGAGTGGGAGGCAGGCTGAGACCCGTGGGGGTGTGTGTGGAGGAGGGAGGATGCAGAGCTGTGCTATGGGTTAAGCTATAGGCAGAGGTACTGGACAGGAGAGGACAAGAAAGGCAGAGGGGAGCTGCAGCAGCCTAAGGCACTTGGGCCCTCACAATGCGTGGAGAGGGGGTCTTCTTTAAGAGAGTCAACTCTAGACAGTTCCTTTTTTGCCTGTAGTCCTCTCTCTATTTTTATTCTTTTTGGGTTTTTTGAGACAATATGCAACCCTGGCTAGCCTTGATCTCATGATCTTCTCGCCCTAGCTCCCCAGAGCTGAGATTATGAGGTGTGCACCATCACGCCTGGCTAGTGTTTATTTTAACACACTGGTGTCAAGGGGTGAAAACACTATGCTTAATTACAAAGCCATGGGTACGTGGGCATTCCTGACCCTTTGTTCTTCCTTGGCTCCAACTTGGAACGTCACTCCACACTCACCTCGTCCTTGACCTCTGATCCCAGTCGGGCCAGGGGTGGGATGAGGGTGTCCATTCAGCAGATTACTTGGTGTTTTTCTTTTTTAAGCTGAAAATGTAATGATTTGTTTTTTCAGGATGAGTCAAATATCACAATCTGCTAGCATTGGCATTGATGCTCCCTCTCACTCTTCTTTGTCTTCTCATGTGAAATTCTGTTGGTGGGCTGCCGGTGCACTGACTCTGTAATTTTCTTTCTCTTCTTTTTTAACCTAGCCACCCAGGTCATCTCCCCACAGAAACTCCTGACCCATCTTGTGGTAAGTGATGCTGTGATGGGTACTACAAATCTATCTGTCCATCAACTTATTTGGCCATCCCCCCACATTTCCATCCATTCACCTACTATCTACCCACTCATCCACCCTTCTATCCACAATCCATTTATTCATTCATAAATGCATAAATTTCTACCCATCTGTCTATCCATCTATCCACGCATTCATCCATTCACCCAACCCCCAACAGTTCACTCACCTACCCATTATTTCACCCCAACTCCCACCCTTCCCCACACCCACCCACCCACCAGTCCATTCAACCAACCTTCCATCTGCCTGTCAACTCATCTATCCATCCATCCCTCCACCCATCCATCCACCTATCCATCCATGTTTCCATCCACTTATCCACCTGTCCTTCCATCGATCAATCCATCCATCCAGTCATTCCTCAAGTAGTTAAGTACTACTCTATTTCAAGTATAATGCTGTATATGGAATGAGGAGGTGGCCCTGGGGAGATGCAATGCAAGCATAGAACTTGGAGGAGGAAACTTGGTAGGACCTGGAGCCTAGGAAAGAAGGGAGAGATGGGAAAGGCCTGGCCTGTCTCCTGTAGTGCCTCATGGTGAGCTCTCTAGAGAAGGTCCCATGGCTTTCTTGACCTCATTTTCTCAGCATGTTTTATTTGCCCATGACCGTGACAGACATTATGAACACTTGGAGTTGTAGACCCACTCTTGGTGTTCACAGTCTTAAGAGGAAGGCAAACATGGTAATGCCCTAGCCACCACAGTTCAGTGTGACAAATGAACTGACAGAGGTGCAGTGAGACCTTAGAAGAGCACTAGGCTTACTTGGCCCCCAGGATGAATGGAAGGCCTGACAGAGGAGGGTGAGGTTTGAGGACATTTTGTAGAACATCGTCAATAGGTGGAAAAGAATGGGAGAGTCTAAGCTTCACCTCTGCCATTCTGTGGGTTTGTTCTAATCTTCCTTCTCTTCCCTTAAATCCTTTTCTCTGCCTCCCATTTTCTTCTCTTGTTTCTCAGTTGTTTGCCCTGAAGCCCTACAGACAAAAGAAGTTTGGTGTGAGCTCCCTACAACTCTTACAATCCTTGCATCCCATCACTTCCCTGCATCCTGTCATCAACTCAAATGTGGGCCAGCTGTGGATGAAGATGATTCCCCAGATGTTGCAGATCCTGGAAGGTGAGGGGTTGGCTGGGAGAGGGAGAGGAGTGGTGCAAACTCCAGAAGGGCTGGAGGGAGTCTTGAGGTGCAGGATGGACCTTGCTTGGGGTCCTTCTGGAATACTGTTTGGCTGAATCTGCTTCTTTCACTCATGTTCTGCATAGACCACATGCTCACTCCAGAGTTCTGTGGCTCAGAGATCCAGAAGGACTACTTCCCCTTCTTGTGGATGGAGGAACAGGAAAAAGTGTGGGCTTTCAGACAGGCCCAGGTTTGAATCTTTTCTGTGACACAGTCCAGCTATGTACATTTGACCTTCAGCAAGTCACTCATCTCTTGGGGACTCAGTGAAGTGGGCAATCCTGCAGGATTGTGGTGACAGGGAGATGAGGCATCCCGGAGCATGATCTTGTGTTGGTTCTTTCTCCCTGGCTTGGGTCTTTTGGTCCGGAGGGTTCCCATGCTCTCATCTTTCCCAGATAATGATGAGAAGAGCCTGAAGCAGAAGGATTGGGAGAACAAGCTGCTCCAGGTGAGCCCTTCCCAGGAGATACTTCACTCCACGCAAAGAGCTCCTCTTCCTTGCCGTTGGTGGGGGGAGAGGCCCTGGGATCCGCATGATAAGTGTACTAACAGGCCATGATCAGGGACTCCCTGACCAAGAGAACCTCTGTCTGGGTGCCCTTGTCTCCTGCTCCCTGCATCAGAGTCTCTACCAATACCCTAAGTCTGAATCCTCCCTCTGTATCCCCAAAGCCTTACCTGCAGTAAGGTCAGAACCCTAGCTGTGTGTCCTGGGGAAAGTCATTTACACTTCACAGGCCTAACCCTTCATCTGTAAAATGAGAGTGAGTTCCTACCTTGGAACTCAACGGGATGGTAAAGGAGTGGGCCTGGCAAGCTGGCAGGGTCCCTTCACACACAGAGTTGCCATGCCATTGTTCCTGTAGTGTCCTTCTTTAGTCCTGACTGTGCCCCCTCCATGCACTCCAGCTCATTCTCTCTCTATTTCTATACCGTGCCCTTCGCCTCTCTCTTTTTACCCACCTCCCATGGGGTGGAGAGGCCTGACACTGTCCCTTGTGGACCTCTTTTCTCTCCTTCTGTCTCAGTTTTCCAGTCAGTCACTGATGGCCATCAATGATGACAGCTGGCTGGAGCAACTCACCATGGTCATCTTGGAGAGGATAAATTATTTCAGCGATGATGAGGAGGAGAAGGTGTGTCTGTGCATGCGGCTGGGCTTGAGAGTTGCCAGGTGGCCAGGTGAGGGGAGTGTGAGGGGAGGACACTGTAGAGACAAGGTCCTTGAGGAAGGGCAGACCTTGAGAGCAGAGCACACTGGTGTCTGCAGGATTGAGGGATGGGGAGGCCACACAGGAGCAGCGGTAAAGTGGTAATGGGTGAGCACCTCACATTTGCTTAGGCTCTTGAGCCCTTAGCTGTTTGTCATTTAATTGAACCTTCTGGCATTTTGGGAACACAGTGAGCTGGTACTTGGGTGCTGTAGAAAGATGACGGACCTTGGAGTCAGACTTAAGCCAGTCAATTCAGAGGATATGTGAGAGTAGAGTGTAGCTTGGCCACCGTGCTTGGTGTTGGGGATCCAGAGCTGAGTAAGAAAGGCAGGCGCCTTCTCATAGAGCTCCCAGTCTGTCTGTGAGAGTGAAGACCTGGGGCCTTCCGGGTGTCCCCAGTGTTCCCAGCCTCAGAGTCAGTCTTTGTGAGAGCTTCATGTCTCACTCGGGAAGTGACAAAAATCACTCTCCATCCCAGGACTGTTGGTGAGGATCAAATGGGGGGACACACTTTGTGAAGTCCAAAGGCTAAGCCACCATGAGGCTGTTACCAACCCTATGAAGAAACAGAGCCCAGGGCATTTAGAGGCAGATATAACTGGCTCTCCTCTCCAGGGTTTTCGATTTCCAATCTTGTTTTCTTGTCACTGAGCACACTTTGGACTTAGGAGGAATCTCCAGGCTGGAGGCCGCCGTCAGTAAACGTTTGGAAAGTACCTGCAATGTGTAGAGCTCTGTGAAGGTGGCTTAGGGACACAGTATGACGCAAGCAGGACTTTTGTCTTACAAATCCAGTTACTGAAAATATGTTCTAAGTGTCCACAGTGCACCAGACACCCTGTGAAAACTCAGGTCCTGGGAAGACAAGACGGCAGTGCAGAGTTGGGGAAGCTCTTCCCTCAGCCTGTGGAGGGGGCAAAGAAGCTTTCTTAGAGTGACCAACTGTCTTGGTTTGCTCAAGGCTGTCTCAGTTTTAGTGCTGAGAGTCTAGCGTTCCAGGAAATGGTAGAGTGGGAAGATTGGCCACCCTCTGGAGGAGTAAGTCCCAGAAGATGAGTGCTAATTGCCAGCTCAGAAGAAAAGCAGGTGCCTCAGGTCAGGGTTGGTAGAAACAGAACCTTGTGCAAGTGAATTAGCAATGAGGTGGGCATCACAGCTTGTGTGATTTACCCAGGGAGAGCACTTGAGAGAGGGAAGGTAGCAAGATGCAGAGGGCAGAAGCTGGGCCAGGTGGAGGTCTGACCCCAGGGGGAGCCCTCCATATGAATTGGACTGCAGCCTTTCCTACCTGGAGATAAGCCAGGGGGTTTTTGTGCCTAGATCCCCATCTCCTCCAGGACAGCTCTAGTAAGCAAGGATAACAATCACTAAAATGCAGAGGAGGGAGAGAAAGGTGACGCGTTGGATTTAAGCATTTTATTAATTTAAGGAGCTGTTTATGTTTCTCAGCTGGAAGTGAGAAGCGTGTGGATTTGGGAGTTTCCTGAGGTGGAAAGGCTGAGAAGGGAGACAGGCAGCTGTCTCCTCTCTAGCTCGAACCCCTACCCTGTTGGATGGCTGCCTTAGACAGACCCCCACCCACCCAGGGACCCAGAGAGCAGTGGGGAGGGGAGCCAGATGGAACAGTGGTGGCTGACAGCTCTGTTCCCTCTGCCTGCTGCTGTAGCCTCCTTCTGAGATGCTCATGACTCCCCCGCCCCCAGGCTTTCCTGTACAGATTCTTTGGCTTCACTCTGCAAACCTCAAGGAATCCGCAGCTGGTTAAGATGATGCTCTCAGCCATCCTGAAAACTTCCCATGAGGAGCTGCAGGAGAGGGAGGTGAGGACCCCTGCAGAGTGGGGACATGCTTTATTTTAGAGGCACATGGCAAGTTGTCTAAAGGTCTTGGCTGGTTGGCAAGCCAGACCACCTGGGGTAGAATCTCAGCTCTGCCATTTACTAGCTGTGTGCTCTCAGGCAAGTTACTGAACCTCTCTGTGCCTCTGTAAAATGAGTCTATGATACCTTCCTCATAAGACACTTTTATTTTTTATTTATTTATTTATTTTTAATTTTTTTTTAAATTATTCATATGTACATACAATGCTTGGGTCATTTCTCCCCCTTCTCCCCACCCCCTCCCTTACCACCCATCCCACCCCCTCCCTCTCCCCCCCACCCCCGCGATACCCAACAGAAACTATTTTGCCCTTAACTCTAATTTTGTTGAAGAGAGAGTATAAGCAATAATAGGAGGGAACAAGTGTTTTTGCTAGTTGAGATAAGGATAGCTATCCAGGGAGTTGACTCACATTAATTTCCTGTGCGTGTATTACCTTCTAGGTTAATTCTTCTTGATCTAACCTTTTCTCTAGTTCCTGGTCCCCTTCTCCTATTGGCCTCAGTTGCTTTTAAGGTATCTGCTTTAGTTTCTCTGCGTTGAGGGCAACAAATGCTATCTAATTTTTTCGGTGTCTTACCTATCCTCACCCCTCCCTTGTATGCTCTCACTTTTATCTCATAAGACACTTTTAAAAAAGCTTTTTTATTTGAAAATAATTTCACACTAATAGAAAAGTCACAAAAAAGACAAAGAAAAGAACAGCACAAAGAATTTTTGTATCTCCTTTCTCGAGATCCCCCAAATCTTAATGTTTCCCCATGTTCCCTCTCTGTGTATATACGTATTAGTATTTCTTTTATGAATCTTTTCAGGAAGTTGCAGCCAAGATGCATATTTACCACTAATTACTTCAACATGTATTACCTAAGAATTAAGGATTTGTCTCACATCAGAGAAATCAGGAAATTGACTTTGTAAAATCAGTGATCAAGTAGTCAGTGTCAGAACCACTTCAAAATCAGGAAATCAACATTTTACCTCATTTCCAGACCTGATTAAAAAGTTACTAATGAATAGTCTTTTTTTTTTTTTTAGTGGTACTGGTGTTTGAACTCAGGACCTCATGCTTGCTGGCAGGCGCTATATCACTTGAGCCATTCCACCAGCCCTTGAATGCTCTTTAGAGCAAAAGACAAAAAGATCTGGTCCAGAATCTAATTCAGAACCAAATGGTGGGACAAAAAAAAAAAAAAAACCAGCACCAAATGGTACATTTAATTGTCAGTTCTCTTTAATCATCATGAGCCAGAGAGAAGTCCCTCAGCCTTTATCGTTCATGATCTCAACATTTTTTTTTAAAAGACACAATTTGTTTTGCATACTGTCCCTCCTTTCGGGTCTCTTCGTGGTTAGATTCAGCTTCTGTATTTTGGGTGGAACACTGCTGAAGATAGGTGTGTTTTAGGGCAGTGTTGAGGGTTGAAGACATAAAGGAGTCCAGCAAAACACACTCCTGCACAGCACAGCTCCCTAGGTGTTAGCTCTCGGTGAAGGTGATGTCCCTGCCCCAGGAGTCCCCTCTCCAGTGCCCCTCTCCTGCCAGGTTCTTAGCAGTCCTGGCTGTCATCAGATATTGCTGGGAATTCTTCTTCTTCTTTGGGTGGTACTGGGGCTTGAACTTAGGGCCTCATGCTTGCAAGTGGCTTGAGCCACTCCACCAGCCCTCGTCATCAGATATTTACTGAGCCAAAGTTACAGCCGGGTGACTGTGGCTCACACCTGCAATCCTACCTACTGGGGAGGTGGAGATCAGGAGGATCAAAGTTTGAAGCTAGCACCGAATAGTTCTTGAAACCCTATCTTGAAAAAAAACACAAAAATAGGACTGGTGGAGTGGCTCAAGTGGTAGAGTGCCTGCCTAGCAAGTGTGAGGCTGTGAGTTCAAGCCCCAGTACCACCTCTCCCCACCCCAAAAACAATTGCAGACAGTAGCACTGCAGAAACCAGAACACAGCAGAGGGCATGGGACAGCTATGTGGTGGCTGCTGGTGGGGCTGGTGTAGAAGGAGGGGAGCAGGTTTCCCACTTGACCATAGCATTTTCCACTGTGGCAAGGGATCCAGGAGAAAGTGGTGAGGAGGGGGAGAAGAAGATGATAAGGCCACTAGGCAGAGGGATCTGAGTTAAAGGCTGTTCCTGGTGGGGGTTGAAGAACTCCAATTTCCCCTTTGCATTTCTGTTCCTTCCGGGTGGTCACTTCCCACATTCACACTTCTGGCCTCAAATTTCAGACCTACCAGCCATTGAACTGAGTGTTTTCTCTCAGTTGGCCTATCACTGTGTCACACGCAGCACAGAACTCCCTCTCTCCTCCTGCCCTACTCCCACCCCCTTTTCTACCTGCCCATTTTAATTTTGATCCCAGCTTCTCCTAACCTAGAACCACTGGCCTCATCCAAACCTTCGGGCTTCCATCTCCTCTGCCTCTAAGTAGCCATCCAATCCTGCGGTCCGATCGGCTCTTCCCTCACTTCCACCTTGAACAACTCCCTCCAGGCTCAAGTGCAGATGTCTCCTCTGTTTTCTCGTGCAGGACTTGATAATTCCAAGATTTTATAATTCTGTGACTCAAATTCTTTATAATCTGCTGTACTTTGCTTTTGAAAATGACTCCTGCTGGGATGTTTGGTTCTCCGGACTTTAAACAGCTCGAGCCTGGAGAATCACATTTCCCTTCCTTCCTTTCTTTCCCTTTCCCCTCTCTAAGCCTCCATTCTGGGGTGGCACAGCAGGCTTAATACACTCTAAGCTGCGGCATGGGGTTGGGGCTGTCCCTGCTACAGGGCCTTGCAGTGGCACTCGGCATTGTGTCCCTGAAACATCTGAAGATAGTTCTGGATGGACTGCAGGAGTATGGCACAATGCTCACCAACCCGGAAACATCCATCCTCACTCTGATGAAGGTGCCAGCATTCCCACCACTGTGGCCTCCCCTCTCTCCCAGGCCTTGGGACTCACCTACAAACCCTCCTGTCTTAGTCTGATCAACCTTGGGAACGTTTCGTCTCCCCGCCTTTGGTCTTGTCTCACACACCCATGCTTCAGGCCCTGCTATCACTGTCCCTCCAAAAAAGACCCACCATTCTCCAGCCCCTCTTCCCCCAGCCTCTCAGTGTAATCTCTTCCTCCCCAGGCCCTGTTTTTCATTAGACAAGGAGGATAAGGTGAGATTAAGACCAGTTTCCCCTTCCCCTACAGGAACATCAGCAAAGGGAGTGGGGGCTGGTGTGTGACACCATCCATCTGAGCTATGGCAAGATTATCTCGGAGAACAAGGGAACCATCTTTAATCATCTGAACGACATCCTGACCTTGACCCTTCAGCACTATTACAACTGCGTTGTGGAAAAGGTACCTCCGATTCCTCCCCTTCCCCACTGTTCCACCTCTCCAGAGGCCCACCCCAGTGCAGTTCAGGGGGCAGGGCTCTTATGGCGATTTCCTCCCACCATTTCTGTTCCTCATTCTGCTTCTCTGCAACTCTGACCCACCGCGAGTGCAATCATGTTGGATCTGTTGAAAAGTGTCTCCTTCCCCACACATGTGCTGGGTGGGCTCTTCACTGGCCTCACCTCTGAAGGGAGGAACAACGCCTGAATTCCCTGACACATTCATGGAGAGAGGCATTCAGTGAGGATAGAGTGAGCCCCAAACAACCTTCCTGCGGGGGCTGATTGTCCAGTGCATGTGTCCCTTGATGGGAGGACAAACCCTTCCCATTTCCTGTCCATCTGTCACCCAACTGGACATTCATAGAGTAGAAGACAGAAATTCAGTGGGAGGACAAATCGTGAGTGAAAAGGAAGCTAGAACCCTTCCAATTTAAGAGTTTTATGGGGCTGCAGGTGTGGTACAGTACCACTCAACCAGTGGTAGATACCTGTCTAGCAGGTGTGAGGCTCTTGGTACCTAGCATCGCCTCTCCCCCCCAAACCCACAAAGATTCTTTAGGACCCAGTGTGGTGGCTCACTCCTGTAATCTCAGCTAGTCAAGAGGCAGAGATGGGGAGGATCACGGTTCTGGGCCAGCCTGGGCAAAAAGGTGGTTGCACCACCACAACCAATAAAGCTGGGTGTGGTGTGCACACCAGTCATCCCAGCAACACAGGAAACATAAATAGTCCAGGAAGGCCCAGGCAAAAATACAAGATCTTAGCTCAAAAATAACCAAAGTGAAACAGGGATGGGAGCATGGCTCAAGTGGTAGAGCGCTTGACTAGTAGGTGCAAGGCCCTGAGTTCAAACCCAATAGTGCCAAAAAAGAAAAAATAATGTTTTATGAAGGGGAAGCTCCTTCAGGGAGTGGCGAGAGGGTGGCTCTTTCCCATTGTAGGGGCTGCTGGCTTTGTCTTTTCTTGGCCACCTCCAAGGGAACACGCAGGGCCTCAATCTAGGGAAGGTTGTGGGGGGCTTAGCTTTGAATCTCCCAGCCTGCAGGTGGGTTTCCCCGGCCCCAGAGTCTTCCTCCCCTTGGGGCTCTGAGCATGCCCCTTGGTTCAGGACAATAATCTGAAGCTGTATTACTTGAGTCCCCTGATGCACTTGACAAACGTCCTGAGCAGCCAGTCGATCACCTTGCCAAACACCATCCCCCAAAAGCTGGAAGTCATAGCCTTCATGCTGGTAAGTAGCTCTCAGGAGGCTGGGGGTGGAGGGCAGGGAGGAGGGAGTACAGGTCTCCTAGGAAACCACTAGTGGCCTCTTCTGCTAGCCAGAGGAATGAGGCCCAGGTCTGCTAGTCTCCTCCTCCTACCTTTGCTGTCCCTTCCCACCCTCAAGGTAAGGGTGAGTGCTGTGGGGCAGGTGTGCTTGGGTGCCCACCACTGTGACCTTGGGAGTGCAGCTTGGGGCAGAGGAGGAAGAAGGGCAAGGAAACCCAGCCCTGATCCTCTGGGTTCCGGGGGCGGGGTGCTTGTCACAGGAGCTCATCAGGGGAGAGCCGATGACCTGCATCTCCAGCTCCATTAGACAGAAGGCTATGAACGTCATTACGGACTTCAGGTAACAGGGTGCCGTCCACTCTACCTTCCTTTTCTTCTTTTTCCAGTACGGGGGGTTTAACTTAGTGCCTCACACTTGCACACTTGCTAGGCAGATGCCCCCTTTTTTGCTTTAGTTATTTTTTGGACAAGGTCATGTGTTTTTGCCTGGACCAGCCTCAGACTTCGATCCTCCTACCTGTGCCTCCTGTGTAGCTGGCATTACAGGTTTGATCTACCACACCCAACTTCCTTATTGCAATGGGATCTCACTAACTTTTTGCCCTGTCTGGTCTCGAGCTGAGATCATTCAGATCTCCACCTCCTCGGATTACAAGCAGGAGCCACCGCGTCCAGCCCCACTCTACCTTTCTTGATTCCTTGATTCTGTCTTGGTTTGATTTCAACTCTTTATGCCCTAGTACGTCCCCATCTCTCATTTTCTGCTTTGGCTCCTGGTATAAGGGTCTCCACACTGTAGTAAAACTCTGTGGACTGATGTCAGTCACGTTCTTTTGCTGGGATTTTTTGGGAGGGATTTTCTGAGCACCTGCCAGAGACTGCTTCCCCAATCTCTGTAAGTCCTTTGTCACTTCTGCCGGAGGCTTCCTTCTGCTTTTGGGGCCACCCCTGAGGTGTCACCTCCAAGTCCATTCTGACCACCCCATTTCTTCAAAACGTGGGGGACAAAAAACTTGTCATCACCAAACATCGGGCTCCCTGCCTCTACTGCTGTGCTTTCTCTCTTCCCCTCAGTTCTTTTCTTCTGGCGTCTCTGTTTTCAGCTCCTGTCTGTCTCTCTGCCTCTATCACCTCTCTGCACCCCTCCTGCTCCCTCTCAGCTTTCATTCCTGGCCACCGCTCACTGGTTACACTTCTGCTTCACCCTGGATCCTAGGAAGCTCAAGCCCCTCTTAGAACCAGAGTACAGAGCGGATGTACTTCGAACATGCTACAAGAGTGTGCTCAGCCTGCCGTCCTTGGAGGCCATGCTGAAGGACGCCTCTAGTCCCAGCGAGGGCCAGGCCAATGTGGTAACTATTCCCTGATGGTCACCTTTTCATAGATTTTCTAGAGGGTGAGAAGTATGGGTTTGGTGTTTTATGGAAAGTTCTTCTACCCTCTTTAATAAACACAAAATCACTGGGAAAAACGCCTCCTACAAGGAAGAGGTTTGTGGGTCGAGCAGGCTGAACTCTACCCAGGAGATTTATGTTCTTCTTGGGGGTACTTACTGTTTACGTTTGCTCGTCTGGCCCCAGAGTGGACCCTCAATTCTTCTTTCTGTAACTGTGGTACAATTGAAATGAGGCTGGCAGGTTCAAGCATGACTTTACTAGTGTTCTCTGGATAAATAACTTCTCAGGTGACCCAGAGGTAAGAGGTAGCAGTGTGTTTTCTGCAGGACCCATAGTGTTTTCTTTGGGGAGAGAAGGACTCAGTTTCAATTTTATCTTGACTGGCTGTTCATAGTTTATTGATGCCATGGTCTCTTGAGTTTTTTGAAGATGTTCATGAGAATCTTTTGAAACTAACTTATTTACTATTTCCTGAATTAGTTCTCTTTCTTTTAGGGTCAATTGGTCTGTTTATTTGGGGGTTTTGCTTTCTTTTTATTAATTATTAATTTTAATTGTATACATTTATGAGTCTTCTCATCAGGTGTGGGATTCTTGCCAGTTCATATTACTTATGTTCTGAAGGAACAACTGGTACCTCTGAGAGAGCTAAGAGGCTTCCTTACCTGTTCCCAACAGGCTTTCCTTAGGGCAGGTCTGGGCAGGATGAAGTGGGAATTTTTTTTTTTTTTTTTTTTTTGGCGTTACAAGGGTTGGAACTCAGGGCCTTATGCTTGCTAGGCAGGTGCTCTACCACTTGAGTCATACCCCCTTTTTGCTCTGTTTTTTTCCTCTTGGAGATAAGGTCTTGCCTTTTGCCCAGGCCATTCTGGACCACAATCCTAATTTAGGCTTCCCACCATAGGGATGACAGGCAATGTGCCACCACACCCAGCTTTTTTTCCATTGAGATGGGATCTCATGAACATTTTTGTCTGGACTGGCCTGCCAATCTCAACTTCCTGCCATGTCAGGAAGGCTGCCCTGCACCCAGCTATTGGTTGAGGTGGCGTCTCTCGAACTTTTTGCTTAGGATGGGCCAGAACCCTGTTCCTCCTGATCTCAGCCTCCCAAGTGGCTAGAATTACAAGCGTGAGCCACTGTGCCCACTGAGGTGGGCATTTTGACAGGGTTTTTCCATGTATGGGGCAGACTAGAAATCCCAGTGGAAAATGGGAATCCTAGTAAAAGTGGCTTTAATCAGGAGGTAGATTCCTTGTCAGCTGCTTTTCCCTTTCATTTCCTTTTCTTACCAGTTTTGGAGGCCCACAACTATTCCATAGATGCTCTCACAGGCAGATGGCCTATCTTCTTCTTTTTTCCGGGGAGGGGAGTGGTATTGGTAGTTGAACTCAGACGTTCTACCACTTGAACCACACTCCCAGTCTGCCTATTTTCTTTATAATGCTTTGGCAAAGAGTTTCTAGTGCTGGACAGATCCACTTAGATCATTAATCACTGAGGTAGAAACCCAATGTCCCTGATTTCATGAATCAGTTTCCTTGCAGACCACCAGGCCAGCCTGCCCTGTCCCCAGTGGGGCAGAGGCCCAGGGGCCCAGTATAGGAAGTGGGGTGAGGGGATTGGAGAGGGAAGCTGTATTGTCCAGGAACTTCCAGCCTGTTGTGTGAACATAACAGAGGGATTTATTTAAGGTAGCAGGCGAGAGGGACCTGGAAATTCAGGGAAGCTTGTGGGGCAGAGTTGAGCCAGGAAGGCCAAGCAGTTAGTGGAAGGATGGGACTGTCCTCTCCACAATGCTGAGTCCCTCTTCCCTCTCAGGAACTGTTCAGGGAGACCATGCATGCTCTCCGGAAGCTAATGGAAGCGATGGTCCTTGAGGAACCCACTCGGATCCCCACCTGCTTGGAGGTCAGTGAACGTGCTCATTTCCTAGGGCTGCCTTGATAACAGCTGCATCAAAACTGGCTGGCTTAAACCCATAGAAATACATTCAGTTGTGAGGGAGACAAGTCCAAAGTCAAAGTGGTGGCAGGTTGCTTCCCACTAGAAGCTCACCTCTGGCTTCCAGTGATTCCTGGCAACCCTTGATCTTATAAACATGTCACTCCAATCTCTGTTTCCCCATCTTCTTTCACATGGCATGTTCTTGGGGTGTGTGTGTGTGTGTGTGTGTGTGTGTGTGTGTCCCTCTTACTAAGGACAACAGTCATTGGATTAGATAGGGCTACCTTAATCCAGAATGAACTCACTTTCAACTTGATCATATCTACAATGACCTTATTTCCAGACAAGGTCACATTCTGAGGTTCTGGGTAGGCAGGAATTTTATCAGCTCTTTATAGTTGGGAACAAGAGTCAAAAGACAGGTAGAGGTAGAACTGGAAGGAAGGGGCTTTTTCCATTCGCTAGTACTGTCGTTAGCGTGTGTTAATTGTACAAAGGGGGACATGCAGGTGCTGCACTTTGAGTTCTCTCTTGCTCTTTTTTCCCAGCCCCCCTCCCTGTTTTTCAACAGCTTTCAGTGAGTTTCATTATACCATCTTCAAACACAGATACAACGTATTTGGATGTTATTCATTTCCCGTCATTCTCTTCCCCTCTCCCCTCAGCTTCCCAAATAATCCCACAATTGCATTCATGTTATATGTGTGCATATACAGACATATTTGTGTATCTCACACATGCTCATGTGTATGTATTCTATATGTGTGTATATGCATATATGTATTTTACACACACACACACACACACACACACACACACACACACACGTTTTAGGTCTAGATTCCAGTGATGCAGGGATTTGAGGGAAGGGGGATCACAGCTGGGGTCCAAACAAAGTCATTCTTCTCACTGAGAACTTGCTTCTTCCCCTTTTCCCACTGCGTGGCCTCCTTCTCTCCCAATTCCACTCTGCTCCTTTATAGCAGATGGAAGCTAGAGGCATGGCCTCTGGACTTCCATACACTGCAGTTCTAGACCTTGTGTCACCTTGGGGATTTATTTAACTTCTCACAGCCTTTTTTTCCCTAGACAACAGGATGACAGCAGTACCTGGTACATACAGTCATTTTGGTAACTGAGTGAGATCATGTTTACCAACTGCTTGACTCAAAGGATCAAGTGCAAGTTCAAGAAATTTGCCAGGTTTTGAATTGAGTTGTTTGTCTTTTTATTGATCTGATTTACCTTAGGCTAATGTTAGTGTGATACTTTGGCCTTTTCTCCAATATCCTGTTCCCTAGCTATCCTCTGAAATTTAAGATTTCTTTGCAGGGTTTTCTTTTTGGTGAAACTGGAGTTTGAACTCAGGGCCTTGCACTTGCTAGGTAAACACTCTACCACTTGAACCACACCCCCGGGGAACTTACTTCCCTTCTTTTCTCACATAGTAGGTTGTGTGTTCTATCCAGTGTTTTTTTCACTTATTCACATCAGTTTACAGATATATTTCTTATTTTTCATCTTAAAATACATTTTAGATTAACATATGTATGTGGCACAGTGTGTTATTTTAATACATGTATACAGTGTGTGTAATGGTTAGTGAGATCTGGACAATTGCCACCTCCATCACCTCAGACACTTATTCTTTTATGATAGGAACACCTTATTTTTTTCCTTTATAGTTACATATAACATGTAGATGTACTATAATTTATTCAGTCAATCCCCTGTAGGTAGATATTGGGCTGGCTCCTATTTTTTTTTTTCAGGTTTCATCTTTTTAATCGGCTCCATGAAGGACATCCTAAATACTATGTGAGATACAACAGAATATTTTTTCTTCCAGTATTAAAAAAATGGGACAAACATTTTAAAGACACTCTTCTATATAATCAGTGATCTTGAATAAAAAACATCTCTTAAGTAATCGTGTTGTTGATTAAGATTGCTTATAGGTACATTCAGAAATCACTTTCTGGCCATGACAAACATCATATACAAGTTTTAAAAATGTCCTTAGATACATATTCATTAAAAAAATCAGTCTGTCAAAACTTTTTGTTTTTTGTCAGAAGCAATAATCCTGAGAGCCCAAACAAAAAACTTGATAAAAAGAAAAATATCTGAATTCCACCAATGTCTCAGAATTTGTCTTTAAATGGGAAAAAAATTCTTAAAGAACACATGGGGCTTTCTAAAAGGTTTTTAACAAGCTACCTTGGGAGCTCAATTCAAAAATAAAACTTGATGTACTAAAGCAGATGTTTTATCACAGCTCCAACAATCTTTATTAGCACAGAGATTTGGAAGGATGATCCTGGATCAGAAGTGTTACTCCTTATGTATATTACATGTGTACGTGTCACATCTCAGTTGTCATAATTATCCCTATAATTTCCTCCCCAGTAACGGTCATAACGACCCTGGATGCCACTGTAGTCTCTGGACCATCAGTATCCATGTCCATATCCCCCAGGTTGACTGTCATACCTGCTGCTCCCATATCCCTGGTCCCCGTCACCTCTAGAGTAGCTGTGACCACACCTGTGTGCCCCAAAGACAACCCTCTGGTGCCCCAGGTGGATTTGCCTGCATGGTCCACATGGCTCTGGTGACCATCCAGGCACTCTTCAGTCATGGCTTTCATGGCTGGAGACATGCTCTGCATTGGTGAAGATGATGAAGCCAAAAATCCTGGGATTGTTGAGTCTAGACCCGAAGCTGCTGAAGTGGTCTTCCAGGGCTTGCTCATCGGTTAGCCCTCCCACGAAGAGTGTTCCTTCTTCAGAAGACAAGGCAATGCATTCGAGTCCTGGAAACTTAAAAGCAAAGAGTCCAGACTGGCAACAAGGTCTGAGGAGCAGGAAGAATAGCTTCCAATATTTTTGCTGCTAGTGTCCTTATTTAACTTTTAATTGCAAAACGAAATAGAGTCACAGGGAGTTTCAGAAGTAATACGTGGAGTCCTTTGAATGCTTTCCCTAGAGGAAATGAACCCTCTGGGCTCAAACCCAGGACCTTGCATATGCTAGATAAGCGTTGTACCATTAAGTTACATCCCCAGTCTTTTTTTTTTTTTTAAGACAGGGTCTTGTATGTACTTGAACTTACTATGTAGACCAAGCTAACCTTGAACTCATGATCCTCTTGCCTCATTCTTGTACTGGGATCATTATGCTTGGCTTCTGGTAATGTTTTATGTCATCTATGTACTATCAAAACTAGGGAATTAAGCTGAGTATGGTGGTGCTGAGGCAGGAGAATTGAAAATTTGAGGCCAGCCTGGGCTACATAGCATAGAAGGATCCTTTCTCAAAAACAAATGAACAAACAAACCAAAAACGCTCACTGGAAACTCCACTCATTCGGCAAAATGGTGACACTTGTGGTCCCAGCACTTGGGAAGTGGAAGCAGGAGGATTGTGAGTTCAAGGCTAGCCTGGACTACCTGGAACCACCCTGTCTCAAAAAATTTTTAAAAAAATCAATTGTGACCACCTGTGTCTTCTAGTTGGTGTGTTTAGTCCAATTTACTTTTAAAGAAATCGTTGCTATGGCTTTGGGTCTACTGCTTTATTAATTGTGCTTTGTTTCTCTGATTTTTTCCTCGAGCTTGCTAGGTGAGTACCACTTGCTCTACCACAAGTCCCATCGTGTTTTTTTATTGTATTTCTTTAAATAGATTTTAGAGCGGTTGCTTTAGGGATTACAGGCTACTCAGAAACTTTTTACTTTGTAGGAACAATGTTTTATTATTTAAGTGAAATGTAGACATTTTATCACCACATAGGTTCCTTTATTCTTTGCTTCTTTGCTGTGTCATGTATTAAGTTTACATGCATTAAAAACCATATCAATTTTGTCATAGTTTCTTTGAGCCATCCAGCATTCTTCAGAGAATACAATGAAAAAATAGTCTAAAATGATAAAAGGAGAAAGGAAAATAAATGAATAAATAAATAAATAAATAAATGAAAGAATAGTCTATCGTCTTTCCGGTGGTATTTGTCATTTCTGTTGGCCTTCTTTCATTTCGGATGCTCCCGAGCTCCTCCTGTTATCATTCTCTTCCTTTAACAGCTCTTTGAGGGACTCTGCTTTTATTGTTTCTGATTTTCCATTTTTATTTTCTTAATTTTTTCCGGTTGACCTGGGGTTTGAACTCAGGGCTTCATGCTTACAAAGCAGGTGCTCTACTGCTTGAGTCATACCTCTAGCCCTCATTTTCTTAATTTTTTATCATCGTCTCAAGCACCTACAGAAATGGAGTGAGTACTGTAAAGAACCCTCAGGTATCATCATCCAGTTTCAAGGATTAATCACAACCAATTTTATTTACCTATACTCCTCACACACCCAACTTCTTTACCCCTGGATTATTTTGAAGAAAATTCACATGACTTTACCCATAAATATTTTAATGTGTTTATCTAAAAAGATAAGAACTCCCATTAAAAATATATCTGTGTTATCATTGTTTGAAATTTAACTTCAATTTCATTTCCTAATATCAATATTTAATTTTTCCTGATTATCTCATCTTTTGTGGAGCTAGGGATGCACCCAGGGCCTTATGCAGGCTGAGCGAGTGCTCTGGAACTAAGCTATACCCCTCCTGATGAAAATCAAATCTGTCCATTTGAATAAGGTTCCAAGTAAGGCACACGTTTCTGCCGGTTAATTTTGTTGCTTATGTCTCTTAACCTGCAGATTTCCCTTCTGTCATTTTTTTCCCCCTGAGATTTCTTTGAAGAAACCAAATTATTCTGTAAATTTTCCATATTCTGTGTTGCACTGATTACATCCTTTTAGGGCCATTTAACGAGTTCCTCTGTCCAGTAATTCCTGATGAGGCTTGATTAGATTTAGGCTTAACTTTTGGCGAGGTTACTTCATAGGTACTTTTGTCTTCTTTCACCAAAAGGCACATAGTGTCTGGCTGTTTCTCCCAACTGTGATGTTCGTAGCCTTTAAGCGTCATTCATTTAGTAGTGGTTGTGAACTGGTGATATTTAAAATTAAAAAGCTACTGAAGAATGGGAGTGGTGGGTGGGGGAACTGTGGGAATGTTGACCCATTGGGGCCAACATCATTTGAGAGTCGCTGCTTAAACTTGAGAGAAAGAGGCCCCAATGGTAAACCGTCTAACATATCAGGAAAAAATTGGGGGGCTGGGGAAACAGGCTCCTGGTGCCAGACTCACATAAGATCTGCCTCTAGGCTCTAAGAGTTATGATCCTGGTCCTTTGCAAAAGGAAGGCTCAGGCTATCTTTCTACCCTTTGGGAAGAAGCTAATCATGCCTCTCCTTTTTTCCTTTCAGCTACTGGATTCGTGGCTGAATTCCCAAAAGGACAATGAGCGGGAACGGGCCATGTGGTGTGTTGCTCGGATTCTTGGTTTCACTGTTAAAATGAATAATTTTGAAGTGAGTGGGTATCTTCCCTATAGCCTGGGCCCTGGTACCCCCTCTGGTCATCTTTATCCCAAACTATATCATGTGTAGCACCTGGCCACAGTCCCCTAGCCTTACCATCCCTCTCCTGGCCCCATCTTCTATTTTCTCTGTGCACCCATCTTGTTCTTTCCTGTCTCCCTCTTTCCTTCCCCCAACATCATCTGGCCTTTTTCTCCCTCTGCTGATTCCATACCACTCCATTTGGTTCAGTCTGCATTCATGCCAATGGTCACCAAACACTTGCCTCATGCCAGGCACTGCTTATGTGCTTTATATACATTATGGAGGAAGCACGGATGACTGAGACGGTTGCTTGTCTTCTTGGATCTTCCAGTTAACTGGAAGAAAGGCATGCACAGAACAGATGGGAGTAGGAGATGATAAGAATGAGCAAAACAAATGTGGCAGGAACAAGATGTCAAAACGCAAATGATTCTAAGTGATGGATCAGGGAAAGTTTCATGAGTGGGATAGCAAGAGGCAAAGAAAGGGGGAATAATCTAAGAGCATTTCCAAACTGTGATCCTATATGGGTCTTATAGCCACAACTTGTCTGTCTAGTGTGTGTGTGTGTGTGTGTGTGTGTGTGTATGAATATGAGATTAAACCCAGGCCCTCGTGTGTGATAAGCACTTGATCTACCACCAAGCGACACCCCCAGCCCTTCCATTCATGTTAATCTCACTTAGTTCTACCCTTGCCTTTTTCTTAGTTCTTTTCCTGTGATAATCTAGCCTGAAGGAGTTTCTGAGATAATTTATGATTCCAGCTCTCCTCCCTAGGTGGAAATCCAGTTCACTCGACTGGGACCCCTGGTGAGGCTGCTGGCCATACGGTGTCAGGACCCAGTGGACAACATCTCCTTCCTGTCTTCCCAGGCTGTTTACAACCTCTACTGCATCCTCTTGCTGCAAAAGCGTATGGAGGGCCTTCTCTCCTCATTCCCCACCCAGCCTCCCATTTAGGCCTGGCCATTCCCACACACTCTGTTCCTGAAGAGTAAGAACAAAGAATTTGCCTGAGTTCTTCAAACATCCACAGATATTTCTCCTTCTTGGGATCAAATACCTACTCAGGCAACAGTCCTTTCAAATTAGTTTCTGCACAGTTCTGTCTTGGTCTGAGGCAAAGGGAGGGTTCTTTTGACATTGACTCTCCCACTCCCGTCATAGGAAATACCTATCCCCAAGCTGGTTTAGTTCAGTCAGTGTTTGTGGTGAGGTCAGGGTCCCTGAACACTTGGAAAGGGGAAGCCAAAGTCTTCTCTGTCTGAGGGGTGGAGCTGGTGTCTTTGTTTCAGAGATGATGAGGAAGAAACAAGGCTTGTGGGAAGAAGAAGACAAGAGTGAAGTCTACAGTGCTCATGTGTTCCATAACAACATCTATGAAATTGCCAAGGTGAGGGTGTGGCCAACACAAGGTGGAGGAGCTTGGCCTTTCACTTACATCACATTATGGACCCCTTGGTAGGACTCTCTCATCCCATCTGACTTCCTTCTCTATCACTGGATGTGAAATTTTTCTTTAGGGGAAATTTTCCCATGCAGTGTTCCATCCAGGATGATCTCTGGAGCACCTCTAGACCTAATCTATTCTTTATGCTCACACCCCAGAAGCATTAGGTCTGATGCTTTGTGTAGCTCCAACTCAAGCCTCAAAGAAATGTCACTAAGGACAGTCCTCTGCCCTATAACCTCTGCCTCAAGCATCACATTGCCAGTGTTTTCTCCTCACACCCCCAAAGACTCTGTCCTGTCTAAAAATGTCCTCTAGGAGCTAAGTAGATAATATAAACCTAGGATGAATGTGTGCCTTGATCCCAAGAGGGGGTCTCCCACATCCCCTAACTCAGAAGGACACACTAAGCCATGTCTGGCAGGGGACCTGTGCATGCCCAGACTAATCCTCCTGTGGCAGGCATTTGCAGAGTACTTCACCCAAATCCAGCTCACCAACCTGGTGCTGATGGCCATGGAGGGCCTGACGGACAGCAAGGCCAAGGTGTCTCTGGCTGCAGCCCAGCTGATGAACGCTGTCATGAAAGAACGGGGCAAAGACGTGATAAAGGTAGTATGGCTTTGTGGCAGGCTCCTGCAAGTCCTGGGTTCTTTTCTGAAGTGCCTTGGGCAAGTCCCTTCTCCTCTGCTGGCCTCATTCACTCAGTTATAAATGTAGGCTTGGATGAGCTCTGACATTGTAATCTTGAGCTTATAGCTGCTCCTGTCTTGGGGCTGCTTCCTCAGTTAATAACAACCACCTTCAGGGGTGCAGGTAGCTGGAGGGCTCAGTAGCCAGAGCATAAGGAAGCATAATTGGGGGATGTACCCTCATTCTTTGGGGCATCAGGGGACTTAGATTGAGGATTGCAAATCAACAAATGCATGGAATGACTTTAAATGGGAAGGGTTTGCATAAAAATCTGCATTTCCTACTTCACTAAAAAATCCCTGGAAAATGGGGTCACATGTGCTCCTCTTTGGGAGGTCACCAACCCTTTTATATGAACTTTATAGGGATGCATAGACTTCCCAAAGGCCACGTATTTGGGACCTGAGGTCCAAGGCAGTTCCTGTGGTCCTCACACCTCTAATACCAGGTGTTTTTGCAGTTTTGTGGGTCAAAAGCTGATGCCAGCTGGGGTGTGTGTTGGGGGAAGCTCTAGAGTGTTCCTTGTGGAGTGTCTTGTTGCTCCTGAGTAGTAGCCCAGGAACTCCTCTCCTCTGTGGACTTTGAGTCTATGGGCAGGCACTTGACCTTGGCACCAGCTTCTGGACTTCATTCTGTGGCCTCTGCTGTTCTGACTTCTGGCATCCTCGGAACTGTGTCTCAAGACAGGATTGCAATGAGGCCCTTGAATTGCAGAAACTTGAGCTGATAGAGGAAGGTAAGAAGGAAGGCTTTGCAGACACTAAAGCTTTCCCCATAGATCGAACAGATTGTGGAGGGGATCCTTGAACGACTCAACTTGCAACAGGAGCCCAGCACCAGGGAGGAGATTCAGCAGGTCATGTGCTCACTGGCAGGCAGCAACACTGATGCTGTGGTGCCCATGCTGCTTAACAAGCCCTTGCCTTGGGACAGGTACTGGGGACACAGCCTGAAACGCAGTAGCCCTTCCGTTGCCCAGCCCATTCCCAGAACAAAATCACTGCACATAGATGCTTTCTCCCTTCCTTCTCTTTGATCCCAGCGAAGCCTCATTTCCATGTTCCTCATTGGTCCCACTCCCTCCAGCCCCTGAGTACTGGCTCTTTAAGGGTCTATGACTGAGACGTTCTGGGAGCACGGTCAGCATGGCCCATGACCTACCTGTCCCTGGGTCCTGCAGAACCAAACTGACCTTGTGGAGAACATTTGGCACCCAGCGAGGGACCACCATCAAGATCCTTCAGCTACTCATCAATATCCTGGAGAAGAACCCCAGGGAGGACACCAAGGAGATGGCCTTCCAGCCCGTGGCGGTCAGTGCCAGGCAGGAGAGGGACTGGGAGCTTCAGGGTAGTGCTGAAGATCAAAGGGCTTGGTCTGAGGGGCCAAGTAGGCATTGGGGAAGGTCAAGGTGGAGAGGGTTAACACTGGAATTATTAATACTGTATTTTGGATTAGCTCTTTAGCCTTTGGAACTGAATGATGGAGGGTGGGCAGGGATTAATACTGTTTTATGGACAGGAAGTTGATACTGCAGGGTTAATCAACCTTTTCTGTGTCCTGATTCTAGGGATGACATCATTTTGTTGGTAGCCTGGAATGTGCATGGGGGATAAGAGAGAAGTTTAATTGTTTGGAATTGGGGTGATAAAGTTTGTCCCAAATCATCTTTTGCTGGATTGGTTCAACTATTTTATTTCCCTCCCTCCCTCCCTCTCTCCCTCCCTCCCTCTCTCCCTACCTCCCTCCTTCCCTCCTTCCCTCCCTTTCTTCCTTTCTCCTTTGTGGGCTTTTACTATATTGCCCAGGCTGGCCCCAAATGCCTGGGTTCAAGCAATCCTCCAGCCTCAGCCTCCTGAGTCACTGGGAACCACAATGCCTGCTCCCTGTTCATTTGTAATGTCAAGGGAGCAGAAGAGAAAGCAGATAGCATTTCCCTAGGACTGGGGTATGGGTTTTCAGTTTGGGGCATTTCCTACAAGGTGGAGTCAAAAATAAACTGCCCCCATCAGGCAGCTGTAGGGAGCACAGGGCTAAGTCCAGCCTATGCTCTCAGTGTGAGGAATCCTGTCAATTCTGCTTTCCCATCTCCTAGGTAACATGTGCCTTGTGTGAGATGCTGTCAGGGCCTCCCAGCCAGGAGGCCGTCAGAGAACTGTATCCCCGGCTGCTGCTGGCTGTGCTATGTCATCTCTACTGGGTGATTGAGCAAAGTCCTCCCCAGAATATGTTGGTTTACAGCAAGGAGGGCGCCCTGGGCAGCAAGAGCAAGCCCTTTGACCCTGCTAGGTAAGCCTGGCCTCCATGTAAAGGAGGAATGGAAATAGTTGCTGAGAGCCCTGGATAACCACATGCCAATCCCTTCAGGATGCCAGGAAGGAGCAGTAGAAGGGAGGCAGCCTAGGGGTGTGGGTGCTGCAGCACGGACACTAAAATACTCTCACAGATTTCCAAATCTGCCACTAATCCTATTATTGCATACAGCCTTCTGATTCACACAATTCATGTTCATAACCACGCATGAAAAGATTCAGGTTAGATGGCAAGTGACAGCCGCAAGACGATGGCGTTTTTTTCTTGTGGGTTTGACCATTTGAGACAGTCTGGCTGGCCTCTGGCTTGACTGTGTCACTGGCCTCATTCAAGTCACTACTAGACTTCATTTTCCTCATGTGTGAAATGGAGGGTTAGACTCCTGAATAAGTGGTTAACATATTGTTTTGGCTTTTATATCAGAATGTGTAATTCCAGTGAAATCTTACATGAAAGTGAAAGCAATAGAGCAGAGATATTCTGATTAGGTAGATGCGGACATGAGGAGAGTCCCTAGCCCTGCTTCTGTGTCCTGGAGAACATAATTGAAAACCATGGCACTTGACATCTCCATAGCCTCTTTCACAGGACTCTAGTTGGTCGAGGACCAGAGTTGGAGGAGCGAGTAGAAGAGAAAATTGCTGATGGTTCCTCAGAACCATCAGCAGGAAGGCAGAACCTTGCATCCAAAGTCAAGAACTGTCTGCTAGTTTGCCAGCAGAGGAGTGCAAGCCAGGGCATAATGCCTTGTTTATTCTTCTGTCCCTTCCTTTTCACAATGGTGGTGGCTTTCAGTTGTACCTTGGAGGTAGTGAAGTTGGTGTTCATGGCGGCTGCATATGATAGCGTGGTGATCTATGCCAGTGAACATCACTGCTGGGACCTTCTGTCCAGCCCCAAATCTTACTACATAGGGATCATGGACTTGACAAGGTGAGACCTTTCCCCCAACCACCTTTGTATCCCAGTTGTCTGACCCCCATCTCCCAGTCCCAGCACTCAAATATAGTAGCCCCCAACCCTCCCTTTTCCGTCTCCTGGCCTTCTGGTCTCTGATTCCACAGCCCTCATGTCTCCCCTGTTCTGAGTACACTGGTTCCTGGTCACATCCACCAACTCCTGGCTTCCTGTTTCTCATCCCAGTGGCATCGTGAAGAACTGTGAAACCTTCATCCTGCACCGATTCCTGAACCGTGTCAGGAACATGCTCTATAGCTTGGATCACCGCCAGAAGGTCACGGCCAGGACCTTCTACGTGCAGGTGAAAGCTGGGGAGAGGTCAGCCACACTAGCCATTCATTTCTTGCAACTCAGGAGCCACTTAATAGACTTAAAAAAATTTTCCTAGAAAATAGGAAGGACTAGAATCAAGACATCTAAAATGGGGCTCCCTTCCTTGGCATTTTAGGGGCCTGGTTAAAGGAGGCAGGGAAAATCTGGACAGGAGACTAGCAGATCTAGAATGATCTATGGATCCTAGCTCAAAATCTAAGTCTCATCAGCATTGTCTCCTTCTTGTTGGTCTCTAACCCCATGTGCTTTCAACTGGACACAGGCCTGAATTGAGAATGGGGCCTGAGGGCAGGCTGGGGGAGCACTGGGTACCTATGATACTTTCTCTATCCATAGCTATGATCACCTCACCCTTACAGCTCCTCTGGCATCGAACAGTGGCAGAGACCCTGGGTCAAGACTGTGTGGACAATCTAGTCAGGTGGATCAAGGAACCCAGCCTCATTATGAAGGAAATTGGTCTCCGAGGAATCAGTAACCTGGCACTGCACCCAAAACATGTAAGGGACTGGGAGGACTGGGGTCCAGTGCTGGTCTCCGAAGCACTGGATCCCCCTCTCTTGGGTCTCTCAGTTGCCCATGCCTTTGTATATTCCTCAGCCCCCTGTCCCAGGGCTCCTTGTTTTCAGGTCTCCATAGACTGGTCCTCACCACCCAGAACCTTCCCTTTCCATTTCTTCCATATCACCTCTACAATTCCCATGTTGGTCTCACTTAGGTGCCATCTATTTTCTCAAAGCCTGTCTGCAGATACTGTGTGATCTTTGTGATTGATCAGTGATCTCTGCCTTTTCCTAAATAGTCAGAGGCTCTTAAGAGCCTGGTTCCACTGTTGAGAGACTTCCTGAAGAATGAGGCGCGAGTGACAGTGCAGGCGGTGAAGGCCCTGAGGAACATCATCTACCACAGGCTGGGGGAGGACACCAAGCTGATCTTTTGTAGCATCTCCAAGCAACTGTGTCCACTCATCAATGATGTATGGGTCAACGTTCCTGAACTGGTTGGAAGCAATACAGGCTGGGGCTGAAGATGAACCTTGGAAGCTAAACTAAGAGTATTGGGTTTTGGTTCAAGGATTGTGGTTGAAGACTGAAATAACTGTGAGGCAGAGAAAAGGCGATTTGGATTCTTAAAGCAGTGCATAGGACACCCTAAATGTCTCATCACATCAGATGTGGCACACGTTCATTCACTTGTTCTCTCATCAGAAATTCCCCAAAGAAGCCATTGTTCCAAAAATACAAAGCCACATACTGATAGGAAATTGATTCTGGTTCCCAGCAATTTTCTCCAGCAGACTTCACTCATGCTATGAAGACTAGAGAAGATAATAGCTCTGTCCTCCTACCACACAATACGAGGTCTTTAGAATGCTAGGATTCTTGTGGCAAGAGAAATTTAAGAGTCAGAAACTTGAATTTACCAATATTCACACCCCTTATCCTCCTCACTCATCATAGAATTGTAGATTGGGAGGGACTTCACATTCCTGAAATAGACATGCTTATAGGAACTCCTGCTCTGGCATTTATGATGTTTTCTAGCTGTGAACCTTGGGTTTGAATTATTTATATATTAGTCTCATCTCTTCTATGACCCTAGACACCCCAAAATGGCAAGGACACTGTCTGATTCATTCAGTTTGTTTTTAAAAGTCAGAATGTACACTTGACTTCACAAAGCCTGAAGATAATCTTTTTCCTCCATTCAAATAACATGAGCCTTACAATGCTATATATCTATATATCTGTATATAATCAATCTCTCTCTTTCTTTCTATTTCTAGAATGATAGCCATAAGCCACTGGAACCTGGCGTACCGTCTTATCTTATGTTATATGATAATGGTGTCTAGCACTTAAGTTCAACTTCCTTTTTAAATCTCTTGGTCTGATCCTTGCATCCCCATCATTGTGACTGTTATTATCTTACATAGTCAACATTCCCTTGGGTTTATCTACATATATGTTTGCAAATTCTTTTGTTCACCTTTTCCTCCTGCAGCTCTGTCCTCCATTCTAGATTCATTTTCCTCTGTGGTTTCCTTTGTGGCTCCGTTCTGTCTTGATCTAGAAATGTCTAGATGTCTTCGTTTTGCCTCTTGTTTGTGTTCTGTTCTCAGTGGTTTCTGTTGTGTCTAGGTGTACATTTCTCTGGTTTTAGCTTGTTTGGGGTTCACTGAGTTTCTTGAATCCCTAAGTTTCTATCTTTCACCAAACTTGGGAAATTTTTAGTGATTACATCGTCAAAAAAATTAAGTGTCACAGGCTTTCTTCTCTTCCTCTTTGACACAAATGTCTTATGATTCACAAGATTCTTTTTGCTTTCAATCATTTTTCTCTTAGTTCAGATTGGGTGATTTTTGTTGATCTGTCTTCAAGTCCACTAATTCTTTCCTCTGACATCTCCATTTTGCTACTTAATTTTGTATTTCTCAGTTCAAAATTTTCTACTCTTTTCTTCTCTCACATGTGTAGCACACAATTTAAACTTCTTTTTTCTTTTCTGGTGGTGCTGATTCAGGGCCTTGTGCTTGCTAGGCAGGTACTGTACCACTTGAGCCACTCTGCCAGCCTTAATTCTTTTTTTTCAGGCCTGGGGTTTGAACTCAGGGCTTCATACTTACAAAGCACACACTCTACCACTTGACCACACCTCCAGTCCATTTTGCTCTGGTTATTTTGGAGATGGGATCTTGTGAACTATTTACCCAGGCTGGCCTCAAACCGAGATCCTCCTGATCTTAGCCTCTCAAAGTAGCTAGGATTATGGCACACAGTTCTTTATATCTTCTTCTTCTTCTTCTTTTTTTTTTTGCCCAGACTTTCTATTTCTGTATTCATTTCAGGAGGGTTTACTGTTGCTCTTTAGAACACTTCATATAATAACCACTTTAAGGTTCTGCTTGTGTGTTTGGAGGTAGAGTCTGTCTTACCCAGGCTTATCACAAACTCCTAGATTCCAGTGATTTTCCTTGGGAGACTCAGCCTCCCAAGTGCAGTGCATACCACCATCCCCAGCTCACTTTAAATTCTTTATCACATAATTCTAACATTTTGACTTTGGCATACCCGTTGTCTTTTCCTGTCTGAGTTAAGATTCTTCTGGTTCCTTGCATGCTGAATAATTTTGGGTTGTATCATGGACATAATGAATATTACAGGACTTTGAGGGCTAGGGGTGGGCTCAAGTGGTAGAGCACTTTCCTCAAGAAGTTCAAGATCCCGAGTTCAAACTTCCCCTCTAAAAAGAGAATGACTATTATGAGACTTTGAAGCTTCCCCTGAGAGTACTGACACTTTTGTTTCAGCAGGCTATTGACCTGTGTAACTTCAATCTGCAAATTGTGACTGACTAGTCTTCTATGGGATATAACTCCATGCCAGTTCTGAGTTCAAAGTCTTGCTACTGAATTTGTGCTACAAATGGCCAGTCTGGGACCTGACAGTAGGCTATTCTGTAGCTCAGTTCTAGTCTGTGGTATGCTGTTTATGGAGCTCAGAAACAACTTTGTAGGAGCACTTTCTCAATTACTTCCTCTCTGCAACTTCTCTGGTGCTCCACAGTGCCCTGGGGCTCCCTTTCTCTGGCCTTCTGGTCAGAGAGCTGGGCTTTAGTTACCGCGCAATGCCAGGCCCTTCTATGACTATAGCACATCTGGTGCTTAGTGGCAGGAAGGCAGAGAGAGTGGGGAGCAACAGGTGTTTCCCCACCTTCCTTGCTCATCTGAATGTAAAGTTTCTCTCCCTCAGAGTTTTGACTCCTGCAGGCTTCCATCCGTGAGCTGAGGGAGAGACTACAAAAACAAATGAGGGATTTCTCCACTTTCTCTGAGCATTTTGAGTTCTCTTGCTGGGTTCTAGAGCCTGGTTACCAGGGCTTCTCCTAGAACTCTGTCTGCAGCCCACCATGGCTGGCTGGCTTATCTATAACTGATGATTCAGTAGATAGTACAGTGCTTGCCCAGGGTTGTGGAGATTAGTAATGTCTCCTCCCACAGGGGCAGCTGCTTCCTTTTTGGTCCCCGGGGACTTCTCTTAATTTCTTGAAAGCTTAGCTACCCATTTGAAAATATTTCTGGCATTTTTATTCAGTAGTTAAAGGTGTTCATAATGGGAAGGTTGTTATTGTCTCCATTGCTGAATGTGGAAATCAGGATTTTAGGCCTATTCAAGAAATATTAAGTGGTCACCATCTGCACAATGTCATCCTGATGACCTGGGAAGAGTGTAGCAGAGGCACCTCCTGACCATTCGCTTAGTCTGCAGAATTGAGGAGGCTCCCTTATGCAAGGCTATGGTTTTATCAACATTATCTTCTGTCTTTTTGTTGTGGTTAATTTGGCTTCTTTTCTTTCTGTGATGGTTTTTGGAGCTTCTTTGGGTTTATCCTCCCTGCTTCCCCTCCCTCCATTGCTTCCTTTCTTTCTGTTTCTTCTGAGACAGGCTCTTGCTATGTAGCCCAGGCTGGCCTTGAACTTGCAATTCTTCTGCCTCAGCCTTTAATTTTTCTTTTATATTTCTCATCAATTTGTCTACTTGGGAAGAATTTCTGGAATGACTCTCCTCTTACAAATTCTCCTTTTTAACTGATTATTCTATTAAACTCATTGACTGATTATCATCCGTGAGCACTTTGCCTTTTATGTGTTTTTAATGACACAGCTGCTCTTTATTTCTCTCTTCTGTTTCATGGTGTGGTAGCTCAATAGCTATTATGTTATTTTATGGCAGTATCACTTTTTTTAGTCTATATTGATTTATCTATAATGTCAAAGTTCAAATTTCTAAGTACTTTAAAAATGAACTCAATATCTTAAGAGAAACAAAAACCTTTCTGAGGATTCAGTTATTAATTATGTCCTTGGATAACTAGAGGTTTTTGTGTATCTCTAGAATGTTGTTCAGAATAGTGCTGGGCTGTTCACCACTTGATGGCTGATATGATACTCAGGAGATGGGAATGGCAGGAGGGACTCAGGTTTCATCCCTGGAGGTGGGAATGAGAAGAGGGTCTCCCTCAGTTTTCTAGTTTCCACACTTATTCCAGGAATTTGAGATTCACAGTGAAAAGCATTTCAGAGAGCCTCATAAAAAAGAGTGTGTCACGAGGTAGGCACTTTATTAAGAATTTATTGTAACAAAACAGGGTAAGGTATGAAGAATAGTCTAGCGACATATTTAGACAATCTGTCAGAAGGTGAGAGATAGAGCTGGGTGCTGGGGACGCACGCTTGTAATCCTAGCTACTCAGGATGCAGAGATCAGGAGGATCATGGTTCCAAGCCAACCTGGGCAAATAATTCTCGAGACCCTATCTCAAAAAAACCCATCACAAAAAAAGGGCTGGTGGAGTGGCTCAGGGTGAAGGCCCTGAGTTCAAACCCCAGTACCGCAAAAAAAAAAAAAAAAGATGGGAGCTAGAACTCCAAGGGAGGTCTTGGACCTAGGGTGGACCTATTTATTAACTGGACTAGAGGTTTCCAGTTCAGAACTAGTCAGCTGGATGTCTGGTCACCTAGCAACTTCCCAATTATCATGTTTTGATCCTATCACTCAACCTGGAGACAAACAGTCTGGGTTGGCTTTAGAATCAAAGAATTTTGTGACATGGGTGTGTCTGTTCTTTATGGTCCTTTTAAAGGTATTTTTCCTGGTCACAGAATTACAAAAAAGCCAGGCACTTTCTATTCCAGGACCTAATTACTCATCTAGAGGCAGTGTGTCTTATTTAACATCTAAGATAGAGGGGAGGGTGAGGCAGGAATGTAGGTCTGTGCATTCCTGAAGAGCTGATTCAGTTCCTTGCTGGTCTAGTGATTTTTTTTTTTTTAGCCTTATTTTTTGGTTCATCTTGACTCTTGAATCTGTCTTAATTTTTGACATATTTTCTAATTTTCCTGTTTCCTTACCCTAGCTATCCTACCTTAGTTTAAGAGGGGGCTGGCATCTTAGAAAATGTAGGGTACTATCATCCCTGAAGTCCCATCTTGGAGATTCGGGTCAAAAGTAGACTACTGCTGAGCTGGGTCATTGTCAACCTTGTTCTTCTCCTGAACGTGGCAATGGACCTCAGCCTCCTGGAACCTGCTCCTGTAGTTCTTGCAGACAGGCATCCTCGTAGAACTAAAGACTAAGGGTGGGTGGCTGTGGCGGGTGTTCAAAGGTCTTCAACTCTTCTGGGTTCTGTAAATCCAAAGAAAGACTTAGTGTTAACATTCTAACCATTTAGGTGGGGCTTCTCTTTCGAATTTAGAATGGGGGGGACAAAGGGGAGGGATACAAAAGGGCCAGGGAGGGATAAAAACCTTGAGGAAGGGCAAGTGCAGAGAGGCAGCCTGGCTGCAATTCCTTTTGTAACGTTGTATTTTGCTAGGTGTGTGCCAACTCTTGGTAGTGATTTCTATCATTTCTGTACTAGAGATTTCTGAGCTCTCTCCTTTTATTCCAGCCCTGTCAGCTGTTGGTCTTTCAGGGAGACATTAGTTCTTGGGGACCCTGTCTAGTATTTCAGATTTATTATGAATTTAAAAGTACATCTCTAGTATTTCTTCTAGAGATGTGGGGCAAGAGGGGATGACTGAATAACCCTCAATCACCCATCCTGGGCTGCTCTGCATGTGATACTTTTTCTCTATTTTTATTTTTTAATTTTTTAACTTGCTTTGATAGTACTGGGGTTTGAACTCAGGGCCTCACACTTGCTAGGCAGGTGCTCTACCATCTGAACTATACCTGGTTATTTTGGAGATAGTGTCTCAGTTTTTGCCCAGGCTGGCCTATTTTATGCCTTAGCTGGGATGACAGGCACATGCCACCCTATCATTGAGATGGGGGTTTCACAAACTTTTTTTTTTTTCTTTGCCTAGGCTGGTCTGAAACCACAATCCTCTAATCCCAGCCTCCCATGTAGCTTGGGATGATGGGTGTATGCCACTGAGCCCAGCTACTGGTGTCCTAAACTCCCTGCCCGGACTGGCCTTGAAATGAGATCCTCCTAATCTTGACCTCCCAAGTAGCATGAGCCACAGGGGTCCAGCTTACTTTTTAATTAAAAAAAAATTTTTTTTGCTTGTTTTGTTTTGCTTTTGAGACTATGGCCTCGAACTTGCATTCTCCTGACTTTGCCTCCCAGGTGCTTAATTTATTTATTTTTGGTGGGGGACCGGGGGTCATAACTCAAAACTCAAGTGGTAAAGCAAGTGCATAGCAAGTCCTGAGTTCAAACCCCATTATTACCAAAAAATAAATATATACTATATATATATACATTATATAATGTATATATGTTATATATATATACATATATAATGTATATATATTTTATATATAATGTATATATTATATATATACAATGTATATAATATATATATATTATATATATATATATATATATATATATATATATTTTTTTTTTTTTTTTTTGTGGTGCTGGGGATCAAACCCAGGACTTCATACATGCTAGGCAAGTGCTCTACCACTTGAGCCACATGCCCAGTCCTCCCTCTGTTTTTTAAATTAAAATATTAACATGGGGTCATCTCTGTGTTTAGCCATTGTGCTATCATGTGTATACCTAACTTGTTGAAGTGTCTGCATTTGTTTTGAGGGACTCTGTTCGCCCATCATGTTCCTGTTATTTGGCACTGGGCCTACCTCATGATAGGTGCTCAATCTTCGTTCAGTCTGCATGTAATATATCCCTAAATGTGTACAGAGCTGCTTAAGATCATTGTTAATGCAAACTCATGTAGGTTTAAACAAGTTTATTCACAGTGCAAGCATGATAACTATATATATAACTATATATATTAATAACTATATATATATATATAAAAATTTGGCCTTCTTGTGCTACCAGAAGGGGACAAAGTTACAAGCTATAGATATGGTCCAAGGTAGAACAGACCAAGGGTGACCTTGGTTCCCTGGCATTGTGCCTTAATTACTCAGACACTCAGTCCTAGTGCCCTTGCCTGGAAACAGTGAGATCAGCCAGTGGGCTTTGGGCATGGAGGATGAGAAGTGGGAGGAAGGAAGCCAGGTCAGGAGGGGCCAGAGAAACGACTGACTTTCATCTCCACTCTTGTGGCAGGAGAGGGACCAGGTGAGGATCTCAGCCACCTCTTCCCTGGGCCACATGCTCCGTCGACTGTTCCAGTTCAAGCCTGGAACCAGTGTCCGAAGGGAGATCTACACTTTCCTTGTCCCGTTGCTGCTCAGCCTACAGGACAACAATATCCAGGTGGTCAAGGTAGAGGTCATCTTTGTTCTGCCAACCCCAGGCCTGACTCCTCCCCACTTTCTGCTGGAGCACAGCCCCCTGGCCTTCCCTCTGACTCCTTTTCCAGTGTGGCCTGTTCATTCTACATCCGCCTCTTTTCCATCTTCCTCTGGCGGGCTGGCTGTGGGTTTGCAGATCCTGACTTCATGGCCTTCCGCTCACCTCTGGCCTGGTGAGTCACACAGCTGGGGACTCCCTTCTCTTCACCCATAGGCCTGTGGAGGGGCCCTGTCTGAGTGGGCTAACGTGATTGGCTGGTCATCACTCATACAGATGTTCCGACACACCACTCTCAGTGATCACATCCAGGTACTAGAAGAAACGTGCAGTTTCCTGGTGAGTGAGTCTCTCAGGAAGCTCAGCTATAGCATTGGCTCTGGGCACTCAAGGACAGGCTGGGTGAGCAAAGAGCGGAGGGCTGACTAGGGTTCCCTGCTTCTCATTCTGTATCATTAGCAAACTCTGAGACCATGTTTGGGTTGCCAGTCCCTGGTTCCCTGTAGTGATCCTTCTAGAATCACCATTTTTGCCTCAGAGGCTGGGTGGTCACCCCAGGCTACTGGATGGTGACAGGACAGAGGTCTTCTGGTTAGAGTGCTAGGAAGAGATGTGGGAGGGACTCTTCAGGCCTTTAGGTCAGTAATCAAGATGTTGAGAGTCAGCAACTCCAATGAAATCAAGCACAGGCCAGAGACCAGGAATCCTTGTTGAAAAGTAAACAAGTGTTTAGCAAGTTGGGCGTGGTGGTACGTGCCTGTAGTCCTAGCACTTAGGAGGCTGAGGCAGGAGGATCATGAGTTCAAGGTGATCCTGTCTTAAAAAAGAAAAAAAAAACAAAAACCAAAAGTCAGTTAGGAACTAACATAAGTAATTCTAATATTATGAAACCCTTATCTAGGTAGAGCACTTTACAAAGCACTTTGACATTCGTTACCCCACTGAAGCCTTATAATTATATGAGGGAGGTTGGGAAGGTTTCCTATCCTCCCTCCCTCCCTGCCTTCCTTCCTTCCTCCCCTCCTCCTCCTCCTTCTTTTCTCTCTCTCTCTCTCTCTCTCTCTCTCTCTCTCTCCCCCTCTCAGATTAGACCCAGGACTAAACACATTCTCAATTACTGAGCTACATCCCTAGCTCCTGGGTTCTATGTCACCTCTACAGATGACATAGATGAGTAACCACAAGTGTCAGGGCCTGTGTTCAAACCTGGGTCTCCCAGCTCCACCTGTCTTCTCCCTTATCCTGCTGGCACATGGGAGCAAATTTCTCTTTATGAACTTCATACTGGGTTTGTGTGGTGCTGGGAGCAGGGGCAGGATGGGGGTCTGAGGATGCAGGTTCAAGCAATCAAAGGGACAAAAGACTGATGGATGCTGCTGTGGACAGGGTGTGAGGCAGGGTTCCAGGGCTGCCCTCTAATGGTCAGCATGGCCCATCTTCGCTCCACAGGTCTACACAGTCAGACATTATCTCCTGGGGGTGTTACTAACCCAGAGCTTCAGCTTTCTGAAGAGCCCTCAAGTGTTCCTCCGGACAGCCGCACTCAACTTCATAGGTAATGCACTGGCACCAGACCATTGCTGCAGGGAGTCTCCTGACCTTCTGCTAAAGTGCTAAGCCAGACCACAGTGTGATGTGTGACCTGTGACTGTGTGACAGAGATCACTTTCCTTAGCTTGATCTGATCAGAGAGGTTGACCTGGGGCCAGGCCTCCAATTCTGATTTTGAAAGGCTCAGGAGAGGACAGGAGGTTCCTGTACCCCAGCTCTGTGTCCCCTACCCCCCCAAACACACTGTCTGGGCTTTGCTTTGGCAGGGCTGGGGTTTGAACTCAGTGCCTTTGGCTTGCTAGGCAGGTGTTCTACCGCTTTGCTCCAAACCCCTAGCCCTTTTGCAAATTTTAATGGGTTTCATTATACTATTTTCATAATACATATAATGCACTTTGATCATTCAGCATTATTTTTAATGTCTGCATAAAATTAATTCCATTGTATGGATGACTTTATGAAGTGATGTATTTAATCAGTCTATTCTTGTGAATATCTGCACTCATTATTTCAAGCAGGATGGAGTGGCAAGTTTCTGCCTGCCATCATGATTAGTTCATGAAGATAAATTTCAAGTAGAATTGTATGCAGAAATTTAAGGATTTTGATGTTTGTTGCAAGCTGCTCTCTGAAAAGACTGAACCCTTTTCTCCTCCCATCAGTACTGTAGGCAAGTATCCATTTCTGTGGACACTTGCCAACCCTGGGTAGTAGTTTTAAATTCTTGATCAACTTGATAGATGACAGATAGTGTCTTGTTTTGATTCATAGCATCTTTGGAAAACATTTATTAGGACGCCATTAAAAGGGATGGATTGGGGGCGGCTACATGAAGGAGCATAAGTGCCAGTAGTATTTTTTATCCTCACCTAGGGGAAATTCTTTCCTATCTTGATTGGCAGTGTGTGTTTGACTTTTGCAAATTAGCTGCCTCGTGTCCACCTCTCTATTGGTGTGGACCTCATGAAGTTTAATGCCCAGGACTCATGCTCTGCTTGCCACCTGCTGACAGCAGTTTTTGGGTTACAGCCACTCTGAGGGTTATTCTTTTACTAAAACGTTAACATTTAGGCTACAAGGCATTTCTTAGATGTTTTTCTTGCTAACATTGGTTTTTAAATGCTCACTTCTTGTTCAGTACTGAGCCTGGGGAAAGGGATGGCCTAACGGCCCAGGAAATCTAGAAGGGCTTGTCTTGTTTTTAGGGTTAACAACTAAGAAAATAAACATGAGCCACATTCAGGAGAGTGACGTGCAGCTGGTACAGAATGGTGAGTCTGTGCCTTGCCCTATGTTTGGGTTCTGAGTTCCAGTAGCGGGGAGGGGGAACGATCCAATGGACTATTGGGAAATTTCGTCCTTTTTTTGGTGGCACTGGGATTTGAACTCAGGGCCTCAATGCTTGCTAGGCAGGTGCTCTAAGCTTAGGCCACTCCACCAGCCCTTTTTTGTGATGGATATTTTTTGAGCTAGGGTCTTGAGAACTATTTGCCTGGGGCTGACTTCGAATCACCATGCTCCTGACCTCTGCCTGCTGAATAGCTAGAATTATAGGTGTGAGTCACCAGTGCTTGATGGGAAATTTCTTAGGAACATATTTTATTATTTTAAAGTGCATTTTTTACTATATAAATATAATGTAGAAGAGTATAAAATGGAAGACAGTAGCAAGAAGAAGGAAATTATTTGTTTTCTTTCCAGTTAGATGAAAACACTGCTGACATTTTGGGGACATTTATTACATGCCTTAGCTACTTGTGCTGCAGTGGTGTTTAAGACAGATAGTCCCTTCCCCTAAAGAGTTTAGTGTTTTGGCTCAGTGTGGTGGTATATGCCTATCATCTCAGCTACTTGGGAAGTGGAGGTAGGAGGATTATGGCCCAAGGCAGACTGGGAGAAAGCATGAGCCCTATCTAGAAAAAGTAAATTAAAAAGGGCTGGGGTGTGACTCAAGTGTTAGAGCACTTGCCTAGCAAATATAAGGCTCTGAGTTCAAATCCCAGCACCAGTCGAACAAAACAAAAGAACTTGCTGGGTTTTTGTTTGTTTGTTTTTGTTCTTTTTTTATTGCATGAAAACATTTTAACATTAATTTATATTTATAGAAGACACATGAATATAGTCTCTTTGCAAACAAAAATAGAAACATGTCAATAAGAGTAAAGGTCCATTTACCCTCCATGCAGTCTTCTTCCTTTTCCTCCTCTCCTCCCAGTTTTCAGTCTAGTCCTGACTTCTTTTCCTGTGTACGTTATATGTAAATATCCATATATGCATGCTGAATGCAGTATGCATACATAATGTATATAGTTTATATTGCATTAGTCAGCTTTTTATTACTGTAATAATTACTTGAGCTAAATCAACTTAATAAGTGAAAAGGTTTATTTTGCTCATAGTTCAGAAGTTTTCAGTCCATGACTGATTGGCCCATTGCTTTGGGCCTATGGCAAGGCAGCACATCATGGAGGGGAGTGCATCAGGAGCAAACTCTTTACCTCATAACTGCTGTGAAGTATAAAGAGAGGAAGAAAGTTGGGCATGATGGTGTGCACCTGTAATCCCAGCACTTGGGAGGCTGAGGCAGGAAGATCATGAGGTCAAGGCCATCCTAGGCTACATAGCAAGACCTTATCTTAAACCTTTGCTGCCTACCCCTTTCCCCCCACACCAAAAAAAGAGGAAAAAGAAGAAACTGTTGTTTCATAATCTCCTTCAAGGGCACACCTCCAGTTACCTTAGACATCTCACTAGGTCCCGCCTCCTAAAGCTAGTCTTGAACACATGGCCCTTTGGGAGACATTTCAGATCTGAAGTATAGCAAGTGATAGTTCCATAGTATAGTTTAATTTCCTACCTAGATGAATGTTCAAGTTATTTCTAATGTTTTGCTATTCAAACAATGAGACTATGAACGTTCTTTTTTTCTTTTTGTGTGACTGGGATTTGAACTCAGGGCTCTGCACTTACCAAGCAGGTACTCTACCACTTGAGAGCTGCTCAAGTGCATTTTGAGCTGCTCCTCCAGTCCATTTTGCTCTGGTTATTTTGGTGATGGGCTCTTGAGAACTATTTGCCTGGGCTGGCCTTGAAACTTGAGTCTCCCCATCTCAGCCCCCCAAGTAGCAAGGATTACAGGTGTAAGTCACCAGCACCTGGCTAAATATTCTTATATATCTCTTTATATAAATTTGTAAATGTTTCTCCAGGCTGGAGACCAAAAAGTACTTTTTTTAATGCATATTTAGTTTAACAGAACTTAAAACAGTTTAACCTTCTCTGTTATTTTGACAGTAATTCTAATTGCCATCTTTCCTAATTGTGCCAGCCAGCTTTCTGTCACTATGACAAAATACCTGAGACAACTCATTAGGAAAGGTTTATTATGGCTCATGGATTCAGACATTTCAGTCCCTGATTATGTGACCCTGAGTTTTTGAGCCTGTGGTGACACAGTACACTGTGGTGGAAGAGCATGGCAGAAGGTAACTGTTCACCTCATGGAAGTGTGGAAGCAAAGAGAGAGGAGAAGGGGCCAGGATCCCAAAATCTTCTTCAAGGGCACACCCCCAATGACCTAACTCCCTATTAGGCTCCGCCTCTTAAAGCTTCCACCGCCTCCCAATATTGCTGCAGGCTGGTGACCAAGCCTTTAGCACAGCCTTTGGGAGGGATTCAAACTATGGCATGTAACTCATGGGCTTCTGTTACCCATTATTTTGGTTCTCTCTCCCTTTTCAAACTCAGAATTTAGATGCTGTGGTTGTTATTTTATACAAAGTGTTTAGATTTACACGTATTCCTCACCACTTCTTTTGTCTTCTCCAACCATCCTTTCCAGACCATTTTTCTTCATCCCAGAGCGCTAGAAGTTTCTTTGGTACTGGTATCTAGGTGGTATGCTTATGGATGCTTATTTGCAAAATTCTCTTTTTACTCTTATTCTTGAAAGACAGCTTTAATGGTGCCATAATTCTATTTCAGCATTTTGGGGACATTATACTTGTGTTTTCTGGCTTTCCTTATTGTCATTGAGGAGTCTGAGGTTAGTTGTTTTGTTATTTTTAGGTCTTCTATAATTTTTCTCTGGCTGTTTTAGGATTTTTCTTTTTCTTTTCTTTCTTTCTTTCTTTTTTTTGGTACTGGGGATTGAACCCAGGGCCTTCACTCATTCTGCCATTTGAGGTACACCCCCAGTCCTTTTAAAATGCTTTTTTGTTTTTGAGACAGGATCTCACTACCTTTGTCCAGGCCAGCCTCAAATGAGAGATTCTCCTGTCTCCAGCTCCTGAGCACCTGGGATTATAGGTGTGTGCCACTATGCCTGAGAGATTTTTCTTTTTCTTTTTAGTTTTCTACAGAAGTATAGAGAATTAATATTCATAAGCTCAAACATATCCATTCTGCAGAAGGGGCCAGGAAGAAGGGGCCAGCATTCCTATATCCTGGGATCCTGTATCAGCTCATGGTTACCCTGTTTTTCTTCTACTTCCCCCACTATAAACTCTCTGTCAGGATTATTCTGAGTCAAATCCTGGACTTGATATTATTATATCCATAAATATTTCACTACATATTTCTAAATAATACTTTTTAAAATTAAAGCATCAAAATTATAATGGACTTATTATGGATGCAAATTATGCCTAAATTTTTAAGATAAAAAGAGGTTCCCATCTATCTATCTTCCTTCCTTCTCTCCCTCCTTCCCTCCCTCCCTCCCTCCCTCCCTCTTTCCTTCCTTCTTCATTCATTTTTTTTGGCAGTATTGGGACTTGAACGCAGGGCCTCACACTTGCTAGGCAGGTGCTCTACCACTTGAGCCACTCTGCTAGCCCCCAAACTAAATAATTTTTAAAGGTCCTTTTCTTTCCTCAAAGTCAGTGGTGTAAAGAAAAACGCGGGCCCCAACGTCAGTCAGATTGTGTCAAATCCTAGCTCTGTCAGAACCAGCTGTGTGAACTGACTCGCTGTGCCTCAGTTTCTCCATCTGCATCATGAAGACAATGGTGTTGATATTAACCTTAGTTTTAGGTATTGAAAAAAATGCATGTGAAGACAGGAAATGTGGCTCAAGTGATAGAGCCCCTGCTTAGCAAAGCCCTGAGTTCAAACCCCAGTACTGCAAAAACAAACAATAAGCAAAATGCATGCAAAACCCTAAGCTTTGCACAGCACATACATGGCTCACATACAGTTTTGTGGATTGATTTGGGTTTCTGAACCAAGGGAAAATGAATTTGTTGCTTCTCAAAGGACAGCTACACTACACCATTGCCATTCAAGGCAAAAAAGTCAGTGAGACCCCCATCTCAACCAATAAGCTGGGCATAGTTGTGTGTGTGTTGTCCAAGTGGGCCCCAGGCAAAAGGCAAGACCCTATCTGAAAAATAACTTAAAGCAAAATGGGCTAATAGTGTGGTCCAAGTGGCAGAGCGCCTGCCTACCAAGCTCAAGACCCTGAATTCAAACCCCAGTAGCACCAAAAAAAAAAAAAAAAAAAAAAGTGACAAGAATGATTCTAGGGCTGGTGGAGTGGCTCAAGCAGTAAGAGCACCTGCCTGGCAAGCATCAGAAGCCCTGAACTCAAACCCCAGTGCCTCCCTGCCGTCCCCATGACAAAAAAAAAAAAAAGATTCTATATGTAATGCAATGAGTTGACACATGGGGTGGGTAAGAATGGGGTTTGGTCGTTCTGGGGATCCAGCCTCAGAGTGGACTGCCTTCTGGTTTCAGTTCTCGAAAGTATGGATAGTGACCCCGTGGAATCTGTGCGGTCGATGGCCAGTGATATCCTGAAAACAATAGACAAAGACGTGAAGCACCATCACGCCCATCTGTCCAGGTTGAGTCACATAAGCGTCAACTTTCTCAAGGTTTCTGGCATCAAAGCCCCAAAGAGAAAGAAACGCCTTTTCAAGACTGTCAAACAGGAGGGGGATTATGACGGCAGATGGAAAAGGAAGATGTGGAATTGGTTCCGAAGTGCCACAAATTCCATTTCCAAATGGTGCAGTGGAGGGGTCACCTTGTTGCAAAGTTCAGTGAAGAAGCAATCTTTAGGAAAGTCCACTGACAAAGCTGAGAATGTCTAAAAGGCAGCTGTGTGGGGGTTGCTGGAGATTCTGCACAACAGGTTGGGGCTTTTCTCCACAGTGCTCCCTCTACTTTTCGTTCACTGGGACAGGCTACTGCGGATTAATCCAAAGGAGCCAGTTTTGACTTTGGAAGATGTTTTGTGTGCCTTGTCCTTATCTCCCTGGGGGATAACTGGTTATCAGCATAAAGATTTGTCAATAAAACTTATTTTCTCATCCTAAGGTTAGCTGGCTTCCATTCCTGCCTTGGGGTTTGGGGGTAAGCCCAAATGTCAGGACCATCTCTGGACAGATGCTCTTCAACATTCAGGAAGGGTTCTCCATGACAGAAGAGAGGAACAGTGGGCAGAACAGCTGGAACTTAGTTTTCAGATTGTTCAGCTCCTCCACACGTGCTAGATGAAATTCTCGTGCCCAACACACTTCCCCAGTCACGTGCAGATTACATGTTAGAATGTGAGAATGGAGGCCTGTGGGATAGGACAGTGGCATCTCCATTACGCCAGGCCCCTCGATGTTACTCAAGAAAGCAACGGATTGCCACTCAGTGAGATAACTGGAGTGTATTCTAATTTATTTTGAAAAATCATTCTGAAACTGGTTCAAATCCTTGCTTCCTCTACCCTGGGACAGATGTAGGATCACCTGGTTCCCCCCACTTTTTATCTGTCCTGACCAAGGAACACATGGTGCTTCAACTGTTCTGTGACCCAGCCAGCTGCGTGGTTTCCCAGTAGGCTGGGTCGCAAGTGGGGGCCTTTAACATTCCCATAAAGGTGACAAGGTTGTTGCCCAAAACACTGAAAGAAATGAGATCCAGCCCTGGGTCAAATTCCGTAAAGCCTCCTATAAACTCCATCCATGCCTAGGCCCCTTACTGCGGATGTACCTGTGTGGAGCACCCCTTCCTCTCCATGTCTACTACAAGGCTTTGCTGCCTGCCCCCACCCTGCACAGAAACTCCCCTGGCAAATGCTGTGGACGGATCCTGGCATTTAGTGCTTTCTTTGGAATCTGAACAGGCCCCACGTTGGAACGTTTGAGGCTTCTTTTGGGGCCACTCCAGCCTCAGATTTGGCTAGGACAAAACAGCTATTACTAATGTTCTTTTCCTTAAAAACAATGATTAAAATTTATTATGACTTAGCGTTTCTGTGGGTCAGGAATTTGGGTGTGTGATGGCTGAGCTATATGCCTCAGAATTCTCTTCCCAGCATGTGTTCAGACAGGGTGGGCTACTAGATGCAGTCTCATGAGAGCTGAGGTTGGGAAACCAGAAGTGGTTTGAAGTGCACGCCCCTTCTCCTAGTCATTCCAGCAAACACTAACCTCGACTAGTTCTTTTATGCTGCTTCAAAGCTCTGTGGTTAACTTTCTTGTATCTAATTTGTCATCTGCAAAATGGCATTCATTTATTTTTTGGCAGTACCGGGGATTGAACTCTACCACTTGAGCCACACCTCCAGTTCCTTATGCTTTTAGTTCCTTTTTTAGATAGGGTCTCATACATTTACCTAGGCTGCCCTCAGACCTCAGTCCTCCTACCTCTGCCTCCAGAGTAGCCAGGACCACAGGCATGTGCCACCACATCTGGCTTGTTTTTTTCTTGGGGTGGGGTGGGGCAGGGTGTCTTACTAACTTTTGCTCAGGATAGCTTCCAACTATGATCTGTAGCTCAGATTACAGGCATATGTGCTGGCTGCAAAGATGGTAAATTAAGCACACAGTTTTGAAATAGCATAAAAAAATGAGTCAAGGTTAGTGTCTGCTGAAATGACTAGGAGGTATTTATAATACCTCTTAATATTCTTCTGTTCCTCCTTTTTTACCCATGTATTTGACTTCCTAGAATAAATGTTTCTGAGCCTTCCTTGCAGCTAGGTTTGGCCACGTAATAAAATCTGACCAAGCAGGTGTTGGTTGAAATAGATTATATGACTTTCAGGAAATATTCTTAAAGGGCAAGGAGCATCCATCTTTGTCCTGGCTGTCTTCTTGGTGACTTGAATGCAGATAGAGGGCTGGAGGGAAGACAGCTATCTTGAACCATCAGGCAGAAGTGGTAATTTAAAGATGGCAGAACCAAAAGATAGAAGGAACCTAGATCAATTACCAAAGTAGAGCTGTTTACCACTCTGGTCTTCATTCATAGGGCAAGAGGTCAGAAGGCTCCTTTGAGTCTCCATCTCAGGTAAACCCATCCACTTGATTTATTCAACCTAACCCTATTGCTAAATGGATTAAAGATAAAAAGGGCTGGGGGAGTGGCTCAAGAGGTAGAGTTCTTATCTGTCAAACATGAGGCCCTGAGTTCAAACCCCAGTACCACCAAAAAAAAAAAAAAAAAAAGAAAATGAATACAAAGTACTTAGCAGTTTGACATGAAAAGGGCGATTTAAAAAAATTGTTATAGAAAACATAAGCTATCAGAGCTTGGTTCTGAGAACTTATTTCCCCCAAATTTACTTTTTTGAGATGGGGTTTTAGTCTGTAGGCTTATCTTGAACTTGTGAGCTCATGTGCTCCTCCAGCCTCAGACTCCTGAGTAGTTGGGACTACAGTGTGCATCACTACACTTGGCTTGGTTCAGAGAACTTTGAAAAATGTAGGAAAAACCAAAGAACCAGTATCCACTTTGGTTAGAATTGACTGTATTACTTCCTTGAAGTTGGTAATGATCAAAATGGTTTTGATAGCTTCTAAATTTTAGTGTTCTGAATAAACCTTTCTGAGATTTGTTTCCTCATGTTTATAAATAAGAATATTTAAACTTACTTTATAGGCTTTACATAATTAAATGAAATAGTATTGTATACTTATTACCCTAGTGTGATGGTTAATTTTTAAAAATTATTTGATTTTTGTATTTTCATACATCAACAATAGGAGGGGATTTCATTGTGACAATGTCATATATGCAAACAGTGTACCTGAACAAGTTCACCTCCATTATATTTCCATTTTCTCCTCCCCCAATGTGATGGTTAACTTTATGTGTCAACTTGGGAGGACACAGTGCCAAGTTATTTGGTCAGACATTTTTCTGATTGTTTTTGGGAAGTGTGTTCAGATGAGATTAACATTTGAATTGGTGGATTTGTGTGTGTGTGTGTGTGACAGTACTGGGGTTTGAACTCGGCCTTGTGCTTACTTGGCAGGTGCTCTCCATTTGAGTCATGCCCCCTAGCCCTTTTTGCTGTAGTTATTTTTTGAATAGGATCTCACATTTATGCCTAGGCAGGCCTCGACCCTGATCCTCCTGTTTACCTTTCCTATCATACTGGGGATGACAGGCATAAACCACCACACCCAGCTTTTATTAATTGGGCATAGTCTTGCTAACTTTTTTGCCGGGGCTGACCTCAAACCTCAACCTTCATCATCTCTGCCTCCTGAGTAGCCAGACTTAAATTGGTAGATTTTAAGTAAAGTAGATACAGGTGGGTCTTATCCAGACAGCTGAAGATCTGACTAGAACAAAAGACTGATTTCCCCGAGCAAGAAGGAACTTTGCCAGCAGGTGGCATTGGTCTTCAGTCTGGAACTACAAGTCAGCTCTTCCCTGGGTCTCCAGCCCCATGCCCACCCTGTAGAGTTTGGACTTGCCAGCCTCCATAATCAGGTGAAGTAATTCCTTGAAATAAATCTCTCTATATACTCACACACCTATTGGTTCTGTTTCTCTGGAGAACCCTAATACATTAGGTGCAATGGAATGAATGCTTATGTCCCTGCAAGTTGTATGTTGAAATCCCAACCTCCGAGGTGATGGTATTAGGTGGCGGGGCCTTTGGGAAATAATCAAGTCATGAAGGCAGAGCCTTAGTGAATGGGATCAGTGCTCTTATTAAAAGAGGCCCCAGCCAGGCACCAGTGGCTCACGGCTGCAATCCTAGCTACTTAGGAGGCAGAGATCAGGAGGATCACGGTTTGAAGCCAGCAAGACCCTATCTTAAAAAAACCCTTCACCAAAAAGGCCTGGTGGAGTGGCTCAAGATGTAGGCCCTGAGTTCAAATCCCAGTACCACACACACACACACACACACACACAAAAAGAGGCCCCAGAAAGACTCCTCACCCTTCCATCATTCAAGGACAACAGTGAGATGGTGCTAACTATGTACTAGGAAGAAAGCCCTCACCAGACACCAAGTCTGGCTTGATCTTGGACTAGCCAGTCTCCAGGTCTATGAGAATTAAAACTCTCTTGCTTATAAGCTGCCCAGTTTATATTTTATTACTGCAGTCCAAGTGGATTAAAACACCAGGTATGTGGTCCTATCCTGTAGGCTAAGTTATACGTAAGCAATGAGCCAAGGAAACACAAGGGACTATTTGGTATGTGCCTAGCAACTATTGATCTTGAGGGATGAAACAATCAACACACAAAAGTTACATATATCATCCTGTCTAGTTATAAAAAAAGAAATGGGCACACAATACCAGGCTCCAACTCAAAGCCAATGGAGGGACCAAGAGTTACTTTGGGTCATTAATATGTCATTTTAATTTTGTAATCGCAGATTCCCCCAGCTCCAGTGAGTTTTTCTTAGATGCTCATGGGTAATCAAATGTATAGAGTGACTTTGGAAATGTACCATAATTATCTCACAGTTTTCATGTCAGTCACTCCCCATGGGCTGGTCCTGGAGAGGCACTTGCCACTCCAAGCCCCTTATACTTCAATAAAAGCCTGTGTCAGGGTAGAAGTGATTGCTGTACTTTACCTCTCTAAGACAACCCACTTTTGCCTTTTTTCTTTTTTCACAGTACTGGGATTTGAACTCAGGGCCTACACCTTGAGCCACTCCACCAGCCTTTTTGTGTGTGTGGGGGTTTTTTTTTTTCGAAATAGGGTCTCTCAAACTATTTGCCTGGTGTTGGCTTTGAACTGTGATCCACCTGATCTCTGCCTCCTAGGAAGCCAGGATTATAGGCATGAGCCACTGGCACCTGGTTGAAAGTATCTATTCTAATGAACTATTTTAACTATTTTATTCTCAATAAACTACACTTTTTACTACTTTGCCTCTTGCCTGAAATCTCTAGACTCAAGAATTGAGGTAGCTGTTCAGACATTCCGGTAACAATCCTCTGAACCAGTAGAGACATGTCAAATCTTGAGGATGAGTGCAGGGTGACTGATGAAATGGCTGGAACTTTAGAAGAGAAATAAGAACTGAGATTGTCCATGCTCTTTATATTGGTGTTTTCAGTGAGCTCTGTCCTCTACCTTTGACTTTTTAACTTTTATTTATTGGCAGTACTGGGGTTTGAACTCAGAGCCTCGCACTTGCTAGGCAGGCGTTCTATCGCTTGAGCCAAGCCCCCAGCCCTTTTTGCGTTAGTTATTTTTCGAATAGGGCCTCATGTTTTTGCCTGGATCTTCCACATCTCTGCCTTCTGAGTAGCTGGGATTACAGGTGAGCCACCACACCTTGGCTATCTTTGGCTTTTGAATTTCCCTTCAATTTGCCACCAGCTTGAACTTCTTAGGGATGTCTCCCATCCTGTCATGATCTTTAGTTCTTTCTACTGCTTCCTGGCTCATATTCTTAGTACAGCTGTCCCAATCTCCAAGATTTCATGGGTCCCTAAACTTTTGTATTTTGGGATCTTCACCAAATCAGGCCACCTGACAAGAGAAAATGGTCAAGGAAGAGGGAAAAGTTGCCCTCTCAATCTTTGTGCCTAGGTCTTCAGGGTCTTCCCTTGCATGATTTCTAAATGCATTAGCTTGCTGCTTAAAGTCTTGAACACCCAGACTGACTGACTGACTTTCATGTCCTACCATTTTCCCCTCCAATGGTTGTTCTTAAATTGGAAGGAATGTGTGGAGTTTAGGAGTGTGTGCAGAGATGGGAGGGGAGATGTGAAGCCATAGGGTAAACCCTCGTGTCAAAAAAAAAAAAAAAAAACCAAACCAAACCACAACAAAAAACTCTAGTGTGTCTTATTTATGGAAGAGTTATTTTAGTAAACAACTCAAGAAATTACTTTTATGTTAAAACAAACAGGAAGAATTCAACATTTACATGAATTTTAAAGTTAAAACTTTAAAGACCTTTCAGGACTTCGGTATATTAGTTCCTAGCCCTCTCCAAACTTCCCCAGTTGGTGGTCGTGGAAGCAGATGTCAAAAACTCACCTTGGAATTCATCACCTTTGTGAATTCCCAGCTCTAAGCTTTCACACAGCTCCCAACTGCTAGCTCCTTTCCAGCAGGTCCCAACAACTCCCCTACCTTCTTCACCCTTTGGGGGAAGTCACACCTCAAAGTCATTCAGGGGCAGCCATACACTGCTCCCAGTTACCTTTTCATGGGCCCACCTTTCAGAAAAGCTGTTAGTGATCATCTACTCAATCTCTCCATTGAACAAGGGAGAAACCAAGTCCAGCGAGGTGAAGGTGGTGTGTTTTGTCCTCCTAATTCGAAGGCGGTCCCTTCTTTGGTCCCTGCAGGGCCGTGCCTGGCAACAATTCTATCAACGTGCCATCTAAACATCACTCAACATCGAAGATCCCTCACAACCCTGGGATGCGGGCATGGCAGGGCTGCTCCCTGGCAGGCAATACAACTGCTCCAGACATACCAAGGCCTGACAAAGGTCAGGACCAGGATACAGGTTTCCAGATTCTTGGACACTGCGCATCCTATCTCGAGTGTATGGAGAAGATGGGCGAATTTGACCAAGCCAATTGCAGAGCGCCTGGTACAACTGGAGCTAATTGGCTGAGGCTCAATCAAACACCCTTTGCCCCTGTCGCGAGCCTAGAGGCTAAGGCCAAGGTGGGCCGCGTCCCGCGTTCACAGCGCCATACAAAGCCGCACCTCTGCGCAAGCGCAATGGCTCAGAGCGTGCATAGCCACGCCCCTCCGAATGCCGGCGGCCGTGCACACGCGTGGGCGTGTGTTTTGGAGCGCGCAGGCGCAGTGGTGTGGGGGCGTGGCGACGCGGCGCGCTCCTTTCCTCGCTGGTGTTGGCCCGGCTCGGCGGCGATTCAAATCCAGTAATGCGCGGAGCTGATTCCTCCTTGGCCTGACTCAGCGAAGCGGTCCTGCCGTTGAAAAGGGTGAGTGCAGTGCTGCTTGGTGGCACAGCTGAGGACGAGGACAAGCGAGACAACACCGGGCAAATTTGGAGGAGATGCCAACCACCTAGGCTGTGTGCGGGAGTAAGAAGGCGGGGCGAACCGGGCGCGGGAAACGGTCCGAAATTGGGGGGGGGGGTGCCAGCGTGTGATTGACGGGCTGGGAACCAATGGGAGGGGAAAGGGCTGGCCAACGAGGGTGGTCCCTTTAGTTCAACTAGAGAAGTTTGTAGGGGTGATAATAGCTAACAGGTGTCGGGGTCTTAAATTTGGCTCAGCTATTCTAATCGATTTTCAGTAGTTATTTTATCTAGTGGTCGCAACACTATAAATGCTACCCATCTCTTGTATAGAAGAGGAGAATGGCTTAGAGATACTAACTTAAAGATAGTGCTAGGATCCCAAACTTGGCAGTCTCACCCAGGGCCTGTACTTTTAGGTGCTCTGTTACACTGGCCCTTAGGAGCAGAGGAGGATCAGGGTCCAGTAAAGAGGACAGGGATGAATGTAACTGACCAGATGGCGGAGGTGTCATAAAAGTGGAAGTAAATATTAAGTAGATGGTTGGGTCCTACATCATGTGAAAACTGCAAGGATGGAGATAGGAGAGGAGAGGAGGCCCTAGCAAGGTGAGAATGGGTAGGACCGCTCAGGCCATCCCCCAGCCGTGGGAACCCAGCAGCTCTGAGCATGGTGTAGCCCTGATTAACAGGGGGTACAGAAAAGCTTTTCTCTTGGGAGACAAAGCATTTTAGGAGTACAATAATATTATAGCACTTGGTACATTGTTGTCTCTGGCTGCCATAGCAAAATACCATAGACTGGGTGGCTTAGACAGAAGAAATATATTTGCTAACAGTTCTAGAGCCTGGGAAGTTGAAGGTCAATTGCATGCCTGCTCTTGGTGAGGGCTCTTGATGGCTTGCACATGACCACCACCTTGGTGTGTCCTCACCTAGTGGAGAGATCTTTTTTTTTTTCCTTTCCTTATTAAGTCATCCATCCTATTGGAGTGGGATTCCACTCTTGTGACTTCATTTGATTTTTTTTTTACCTCCTAAATGCTTAATCTCCAAATACAGCCACATGGAGGTGGGGTTAGGCTGTCAACAGATGAATTTGGGTGAGGAGAACTCTTCAGTTCATAGCAATAGTTTATGGTCAGTAAGTAAATAAGGAGTGATAATTGAAGACTGAAGAAAGTGAACACATTCAGGACCAGTATGTATCTGAAGTGCTTTCACAAATCTTACCTTGCTTGATGAGCCTGTGATTTGCTGGGCTGGTGTGTGCTTAGCACGGGTGTGCCATTCTAATGACAACTTGAATGCGAGGTCATGGCTATACCCTACACAGCCAATCTGAAGCGATCTGAAAAGGTGACACCAGGTGTCCTTGCTGTGCTTAGGAGATTCACTGTTACATTTATCTAAACCACTCTTTTTTGACCGATACTGGCGTTTGAACTCAGGGCTTTGCACTTGCCAGTGAAACAGGTTAAGAGCAAACATAGGCAGTTAGGGTATGGCCCCTGGTGATAAATCAAGACTCATGCTCTCACTCTCTGTGAGAAAGCAACAGGTATGGAGACTCTCAAGGTTTCCATGGGAAAGTAACAGGCACAGTGACTACATGACACATGGCTCACTTCCTTGTGACTGGAACCCTTTCCATTGTCTGATGTGTGATCAGAGACCTACTAAGGCAAGACACACAAACAAATCATGCAGATGCCTGGTTGGCCCAAAAAGGCAATCTGAATGGTTGCCTGCCAATTGGGATAAGGGGCTTTGTCTGAGTTCCCTTCCCCTCAGCAATATAGGCCACTAGACAGAGACTAGCCAATGGCAGCCTGTCTTGGGACCTTTCCCAGTTGTGGGAACTCTGCTCTTTGCTCTTTCTCTCTCTCAGTAAACTTTTCTGCTTTGCTCACTCTTGTTGTCCATGATTTTCATTCTTTGAAACTGTAAGACAAAGACCCAGGGCTCAGACAGAACAAGTTGGTAACACTAGCAAGTGCTCTACCATCTGAGCCATGCCTCCAGTCTGTCTAAGTCACTCTTCGTTTTTTTTTAGTTTTTTTTTTTGGTGGTACTGGGGTTTGAACTCAGGGCCTCACACTTACTAGGTAGATACGCTACCACTTGAGCCACTCCACCAGCCCCTAAGTCACTCTTTAACTGTTACTAACCTGCGCTGATCCTGGAATAATGAGATCCCTAATTACCGCCCGCGGGGGAATTTCAAATTTTTTTCACATCCTTCTTCTCCTGGTGGGGAAGAAGAATCATGAACTACAGAGCTCGAGGATCGAGTGGGGCAGAGAGTCCAGCTCTTGGATCCATTCACGTGTTGAGTGAACTTGAGCAAGTCACTAAGCTTTTCAGAGTCTCCATTTGTTGGTCTGTAAAATAGAGCTGATAAATTTACTGACCACACGGTTGTGAGATTGTAGGAAAACAGTTTTAAACCATGAAAGAACTGGCCCATGGACTAGATATTTGAGTTATGGGATCCATCTCTGCCTAATGACTAGCTGGCTGCTTATTTCTTCACCAGAATTTTATTGAATGCCTGTGATGTATTCAAGCCCTTCATTCTGAGTCTTGGGACAAGGAAGTACAAGACAGACGGGGTTCCTCCTCTTATGCAGTTTGTATTCCCATGGGGGGAAAACAAAGTTAAAATAGTGTTAATGTTACAGGAAAGTCAGCAGAGTGTCTGGTGGGAGAAGAATTCAGGCAACACACACAAGTGCAATGAAAGTAATGACGGTTTTTTAGGAAAGGAATACACCTCCAGTAGACTGAAAATGGGTTGTCTCTAGAGTGAGAATGAGAATGACCATTATTTTTACCCTGGCACCAGTTTTTATTGAGGTAGACGAGGCTTGGAGCATTAAGTCCCTCCCTAGCAACAGCCCATGAACTAAAGTCACAGTTAAGGTCAGGAGGCTAGGGTAGGTCCACAGATTTATAACTTGTCAACTATTATTGGGTCCACTTGACCCCTAGGATATGTTTTTCAGGCCTGGGTCTTTTTTTGTTCATTCTTTGGTTTCAGGAACTGATGACTCACCCTAGGGTGGGTGACTCAAAAAACATCTTGTGACATCCCATGATCTTGGTGGGCTATTTTGATCTTAACAGGGGCTGTTAAGTGTTTTTCTCTAGGCAGTCTTGAAGAATCCTCCATTGTAAGTTTTCCTTGCATATTCCCATCACTAATGGCTCACTGCTACCATCAGGAGCAATGAAGAAATTAACGACAAGCTGGGTGTGATGGTGCACACCCTCAATCCCAGTTACTTGGAAGGAGGGTTTTGAGGTCAAGACCAGTCTGGAAAGTCAGTGAGACTTTTTTTTTTTCTTTTTTTCTCATTTTCAAAAGCAAAATACAAAAAAAAAGGGCTGGGGGCATAGCTCAACTGGTAGAGTATGAGGCCCTGGGTTCAGTACCCAGTACTGCTTCCCCCTCCCCAAAAGAAAGAAGAAAATAAAGACAGGGTGATGTGATAAGAGTGACTTAACACAGGGCAATGCATAGCATGAGTGTGGAGCGTGTGCCGCCATGATAGGGTGGCCAAGCAGTGGGAGAGGAAGTGAGCTGTGTCCTAAACACTGACTCATGATTTCCCAGGCAGGAAAATAGCAGTTGTAGGGCCCAAGGGATTAGGTCCCTAATCCCTGCCAGACATCCTGTAGGCTGACAAGTGATCTTTCTTAAAAGAGAGGTGAGGGGCAGGAAACACTGAGTTCAAACCCCAGTACCACCAAAAAAAAAAAAAAAAAAAAAAAGAGAGAGGTATTGCTAATCAGACTTTTGAGATTTGGAACTAAGAAACTCAAAAAGTTTTATTTTATTTTAGGTGGTATTGGGTTTGAACTCAGGGCCTTGCACTTGCTAGGCAGGTGCGCTACCATTTTAGCCAAACCTCCAGCCATTTTTGCTTTAGTTATTTTCTTAGATAGGGTCTCACGCTTTTTGCCTGGGCCAGCCTCAGTCCTTGATCTTCCCTCAGGACTGGTGGAGTGACTCTTACTTCTTAAGAAATTAAGAATGGAGAGGCCAAGCTCTGTGTCAGTAGCTCATACCTGTAATTCCAGCTACTCAGGTGGCAGAGATCAAGAAGTCAAGGCTCAAGACCAGCCTGGGCAAAATCATGAGACCCTACCTGAAAAATAACTAAAGCAAAAAGGGCTGGGGGCAAGGCTCAAGTGGTAGAGCTCCTGTCTGCTCAGCAAGCATGAGGCTCCGAGTTCAAATCCCAGTACCACCACAACAAACAAAAGGAATTGGGGAGGCCAGCCCAGGGTACATTTTGAGACCTTGTCTCAAAAAGAAAAAGAATTGGGATGATCTGGAAAAACCCAGAACACAGGTGGTTGGCCGGGTGGGGCTTCTTGCAGATGAGAACTGCATGCTAGCTGGGGTTTCAAGACAGCCTTCAAGAACTGTGCCAACAAGTAAGTGCCAGTATCGTTCTCCTGCTCTGTCAGGTGCCAGATGGAGCCACAAGCTTACTTCCTCAGATTACCCAGTTTCTGCTTACACAAAACTTCATATGGCCACTTCAGTCCCCTCTGCTGAGTAAAAATTCTTTTCACGCCAAGCACAGTGGCTCACACCTGTAATCCCAGCTATGAGGGAAGCATAGGGGTTTTCAGTAAACCTTCCTTTTTATTTATTCTAGTTATCTTTCTTTTTGGTGGTGCTGGGGGTTGAGCTCAGGGCCTAGGCAGGTGCACTTTTAGCAGTGCTGCTAGTTATGTCTTATAACCAGGTGAACTTGACTAAAGCAGAACTATATAGACCTGGGTTCACATTCCTGGTTTTCTTCTTTTCTTTTCCTTTTTTGTCTGTGTGTGGGAGATTGGATCCAGGGCCTCTTGCATGGCAGGCAAATGTTCTACCACTGAGCCGCATTCCAGTAGCAATTACCTTAATTTCTGCAAGTGTCGGTAGCCAACAGCTGTACCTGTATGCTGCTGTGCAGATGAAGTAAATGACAGAAGTAAAAGGGGATAGAGAATAACACGTAGCAGCTGCTCACCACTTGTTAGGGACCTTTCTTCTTCCCCTTCTTTCACGTTTGAGTGGTTTTTCAATAGGTCCTTTCCTCTCTCATTACTGAATTGTCCTAGTTTGTGTTTTTGTTTTGTTTTGTTTTTTGTTCTTCTTGTAGCGATCCCTCCACCTGGGAAGTCAAGTGGTAAAAGCACTTGCCTGGCAAGTGCAAGGCCCTGAGTTCAAATCCCAGTGCTGCCAAAAAAAAAAAAAGAAGGAATAAAGGGTTTGTCAAAACATGTCAGAGAAAAGTAATTTCAGAAGAGGAGAAAAAAAGATGACATAACCCTGAAGCAAGACCACGGCTGGTGAGGAACAGCAAATGCTGTAGCCTTGTTTGGGGAAGCTAGTGCAGCCGTGGCTTCTACAGGAGCCGTGCTCCCTCTCCCCCGTGTACCACGGTTTCACTGTAGACAGGCGCAGCACCTTTGAGTGCTGCCTGCGGAGGCTGGGAGGATAGTGTTGCAGGAGTCACCAGCCACAGCCTCCATCCCGGCGGTGGCTCTGGGCTTGGGGAAGGCTCTCAGCTGTCTGTAGAGACGTCGGAAAGGTATCCAGCAGCAGTGGAATAGCAGGAGGTGCGGGTTGAGACTTTCCTGGCCTGCATTCTGCTACAGCCATTTCTTTCCTGGGGGGATGGGATGGTAATGGGATTTGAACTCGGGGCTTTGCACTTGTTAGGCAGGTGCTCTACCCCTTGAGCCACACCTCAGTTGTTTTTGCTTTAGTTATTTTTTGGATAGGGTCTTACAGTTTTTATCTGGACTGGCCTGGACTATGATCCTCCTACCTATGCCTCCTGCAAAGCTGGGATTACAGGACTAAACCACCATATCTAGAGTTTTTGTTGAGATGTGGGCTCGTTAACTCCCTCCACCCCCTGGCTGGCCTTAAACCTCAATCCTCTCAGTCTCTGCCTTGTTTATAGTTGGGATTATAGGTGTGAGCCACTGCTCCTGGCCCCTGCTATATAGCCATTTCTAATGAACGTCGCCGGATGGATGGATTGTATAGTCTGCTTTGTCTTCGTGGATGTACAAAGGATGGCAAAAACATGGTCTCTGCTTGCCAAAAAGTGTGCAGCCCGAGAAGCAGTTCTGTGACAGTGTGGAGGCTGATCTTACACCTCTGTGGATCCCGTATGAGACCGAGCAGATTTCCTTATTTGTCTCCCTAGGACCATGGCTCATCACACCCAGGAGGATGGTGGCATCCATTTCCCTTTTCCCTTCCCGCCCTATTCCATCCAGAAGGAGTTCATGGCAGAGCTGTACCAGGTTCTGGAGACTGGCAAGATCGGGATATTTGAGAGCCCAACTGGCACGGTGAGTGGGCCGATGAGGCAGTGTGGACCAGAGTTGGAGACAGCCTCGGTTGTGTTTCCAGTTTGCCTGTGTGGAGACTGTCATGGTGTGGTGTTGGGCAAAGCAGTCTCTCAGCTTATCTTTTTGAGTAATGGTTATTTCCTATATTAAATTGTTAAAAACAGCCCCAAGGTCTGAGAAAAACTAGGCTAAAGGCAACTGAAATTTAAATGACAGTGCCAGCCTCCACCCATAACACTGACACTTCCCAGACTTCTCTGGCACAGAACTGCCTTGATGTTGAGGGACACAGAAACGACTCGACTTTATCACAGATTCAACATCCCATTTCAGTCTCCAGGTTCTAGCTCACACGTGTCAGAGGGAGGCAACCAGGGGCCCTATGTTTTCCTTCCTGGCCCAGAAGGAGGGAGAGAAATGTCTGTCAAGGGTGAGTGGGGCTGTCCCTGGCTTCTCTGCCACACTTGATGTACTGTGAGAGTGAAATGTTTGTTTCTCCAAGTAGGCTGCAGCCTCCTGCAGGATAAGGACTCAGAGTCCCTGTCACTTAGCAGAGCTTGGCAAGGTTGGCCTGTAACAACAGGATCTTTTTTTTTGGGGGGGGGGTGCTAGGATTTGAACTCAGGGCCACTTCTCCTTTCCTTCTCTCCTAAGCCCAGTCATTGTCTCTCCTTCGAAGTCTTTTGTTTTTGTGTAACCTTGTTTGCTACTTTGGTGCAATTTTCACGTTTTGGAAAAAAGTGTGGAAGCACAGTGTTGGCTCTGCCGTTTAACCTGAAGGCCCAGCCCCATCAGGTCTTTCAGTCCTGTCCCCTGTCCCCTTCCTCCCTTACATGTTGAAGTTGTAACAGTACCACAGCCTCATCTGTGTGTCCGCTCCCTGTGTGAACCTGCACCTGTGACTCAGGTATCTTTACATTCTGATATCTTCTGAGTCATACCTCAGTCTCCAGTGCCCTTGTACCTGCAGGAGATGGCTGTGCTGTCTCACCCCAACTGGAGTTTTGTTACCTGCTGGCCTCTGATCCCTGTTTACCCTTAGAGAGTCACCTGTTGAAGCCTTTCATGATTCCCCCAGGTGGAGCTGATGTCTCAACTTTGTGTACATTGTAGTCCTGGGAGCTCTCCCACCCGGAGGCTATGTGCACATGTCCTTCAGAGTCACCTTACATTTGTACATGTGGGTATTTTCTAGAGGGTTCTGCACCTCTGCATGCCCAGCCCCCCAAAACCTGTAGGTGTTGATGAGATGAATTTACTTATCCTGCCATAAGTAACTGTGTTCTGTAGCACAGTACTCCATGAAGTAACATTGCTCAAAGCCAGGCATTCTGTGAGTGCTTTACTAAGTTGACTTCATGACTAAGTTGACTTCATGACTCAGGTGAGCATTTGGATGGACAGCCCTTTGACAAGTTCCAGTCTGCTTCCCACCGTCCCCACCACCTTGGTCTTTTTGCAGTGCTGGGGATCTAACCAGGCCCTCGAGCATCCGAGACAAGCATTTTACCACTGAGCTACATCCCATCACTCTCAGTCTACAACTTTTGCGGCCTATTACTCATAAAAACATACGAGGCCCCGGTTACCCTTTAGTCTTTGTGTTTGAAGGCACGTGTGGTTGCTTTGGAAGACAACTTTGACCAGGTCCTTAGGAACATCCTCAGTTCCCTTTCAAGTGGAGGACAGGGGCTCTGTAGCCAGGCCTGGGGGCATTAACATTAGTGGCCAGTGTTATGGGAGATGGCTCGCCTGCCCCATTCAGTGACAGCCCAAGCCCCTGCTCCTCATCCACAAGCAGCATGGGTCTGCAGCCCCTAGCTTCTGCTCCTGGACCTCCACTATTTAGTGTCTGTCAGAGCTCAGCAGAGTGGTACACGGGGCCTCCTACAGCCGCGTGGTCTGTCTGCTCCTCAGAAGTTTGTCCAGACACAGGGACTTTCAAGATTTTGGTGAAAGCTGATAGGTTATTATTATTTCAGGATAATGGCAGTTTTATCATGATTAATAATATCAATCAAGTCGCTAACTCCAAGTGCTCCCTTGTTGTATGTTAGGTAGTCTTTGGCTCCTGCTGTAGGCGCTAACCTTCATGTGTATTAATGAATACAGTGCTCACACTAGCTCTGCCAGGAAGGTACCCCTATTATCAGCCCCATTTTTGCATAGATGGAAATGAGCTCTGAGAGGTCAGAGGAGCCAGGACACAACCCAGGCATGGCATCCAAAGCCTTCCTTACCCACAATGAACTCAACCCCTGGTCAGGTTCTAAAGCCTGCTCTGCAGACTTGGAGATGCCTCTGGTTAAGCAGGCTGGGCAAGCTGAGTGGACAGAAGGGCTTGGCTCCAGAGACTCTGCACCAACACCCTCTGCACCTGGAACAGCCTTGGGGCTCTGCAGTCACCTCTCCAGCAGAACAGTGGTAGTTTCTTCAGGTTCCATAATGGAAGCCCACAGCCTAGGAGCTTAAACCACAGAAATCTCTTGGTTGGAGATCTGAAACAAGCATGTCACCAGGGTTGGTCTCTCCTGAGGGCTCTCTCCTTGGCTAGTAATGCCACCTTCCTCCTGTGTCTCATCACACTGCACATGTCCACTTCTAAATTTCCCCTTTTTCTTAAGGGTCCCAGTTCTTACAAAGGATTGGGGCCTGCCCTGATAGCCTCTTGTTAACTAATTAAATCTACAGTGATCCTGTTTCCAAAAGGTCCCATCTAAGACACTGGAGTTAGGGCTTAAGCATAGCAGTTTTGAAGGGACACAGTTCAGCCCATAACAAGGACCCACAGGAGAAATTCTGACCTTGAAGTCAAGAATAGTGTTTGCCAGAGCAATTGGCTCACTTGTAAAAAAGAAAAAACAACTTAAAACACTAGGACTCACGGGGCTGATCGTGCTGTACCTGCATCTCCATTGCATTAAAGCTTAGGGCTTTTCCTTGCAAGTATGTGGGATTTCACGCGCTGCATCTTTTGGCCTTAATTCTTTCAGGGGGCTGTTTGTCTAATTTCTTATCATTGCCTAATGATGTTAGCTTGCAGTGTCTGTATATAATCTGATAAACCACTTTCTTTTCAGAACAGGGAACTATCAAATTAAAAAGAAGCTCTTTCCCACTTTTCAGGCCCAGTTTTTATTTCTTCCCTGTTCCCGTTTTCACTGGTTCCCTTGCTGTCCTTTCCTGAGTGATCTTACAGCATCCACTAATATTCAGCGCTGGAGCTCTTTTGAAGCCCTTATTAAAATTGAGAACAGTGGTTTAGGAAGCTTTGCTTTTTTGCCCTGTTTCTGATGATGCTTTTCTTCCTGTAGGGAAAGTCCTTAAGTCTCATCTGTGGGGCCCTTTCCTGGCTCCGTGACTTTGAACAGAAGAAACAGCAAGAAGAGGCACGTCTCCTTGAACCTGGAGCTGGCCCTTTGTGTGATGGGAGGGAGCTGTCCCTGCTGGCCTCATCTTCCTGCCAAGAGCCCCCTGACACTCCAAGGCCTGCAGGAGAACCCGACTGGGTCACCCAGTTCTTGCAGAAGAAAGAAGAAAGGGACCTAGTGGAGCGACTGAAGGTGGGCCATGGAGTGGCAGGGAGGGGCGTGATTATCTTGGGTAGATTCCAGCATTGGGTTATCCCATGTTTTTGCCTCTGGTGCCTCTTAGCCCTCTTTGGCTTGAGTGGATGCTGTGACCTCTTTGCTGTCTTTTCTGAAGGGATGCCAATAGGACTTCTTCATTTGGGGCTATGGGCCACCTGGCTTCCTTTGCATTACTCACCTGGGAAAAGAACCTGATTGTTGCCATTGGTAACATGGCTCAGTTGAGCAGAAAGTTTGGTTGTGTGGCTTGGGGAGGGAGGATGCAGACTGCCTGCCCTGAGTGGTGAATTGGGCCTGTAGAAGTGGGGGCTCAGGCCAAGGGCTGCCACAGCAGCCAGCTCTGTGAGAAAGGTCTGCGGGGACTTCCTATAGGAGTCTCCTTCATGGCTGCTTCGCCCTTTAGGAGGAGCAGGTGAGGAGGAGGAAGCGAGAGGAGCGCCTGCAGCAGATCCGCCATGATGTGCGGCTCAAGTACACAGCCAAGCGCCTGGTGAGTGTGTCTGGAGGGCCATTCTCCTGTCTGGCAGGTGGCACTGCCTGAAGACTGGGTGAGTGGTCCCCCACTCTGTGACCCTTGCTACTGTCTCCTCACCCAGTAGCCAGGCAGCTTAAGTGGTGAAGGCCCTGGGCCTGGAGTGGATTCCTCCTCCAGTCAGGGCCTGTGTTACTGGGGTTATGTGGGGGTCCTTGGCGACATCTACACTAGAGGCCACCTCTGTTCAGGAGTCAGCTGGGTGTCCCAGGGCCAAGACCTTTTCCTCTTTCCACCTCCTACCCAGAGACAGGAAGAGGAAACTGAGAGTCTCCTGCGCCTTAGCAGAGAGATTCTGGCTGCTGGATCAGGAGTGGAGCATCTGGAACAGCTGGAATCTGGGGAGGAGGAGCTGGTCCTGGCCGAATATGAGAGTGATGAGGAGAAGAGGGTGGCAAATGGGTGAGCTGGCCCATATCCCCTGAGCACCTGATGTGAGGGCCTGATGGCTACTGCCCCCTTTCTCTGAGCCACAGTCCTTCTTATGGTTCACAAACACTGGTGACGAGATGGCCAGCCTTACTCTGCCAGTCCCTGGACTCCTGCATGTTGATTCAGTTTTCCCTACAGCAGCTCGGCGATGGCAGTCATGAAGGCTGCAGTCCAGCCAGGTGCTGTGCCTCAGCCAAGGCCAGCCAGCTTGCCTGATTCTAGATCCTGGACTCTCAAATGCCAAACCTCACTGTTCATGACCCAAACCGTCAAGGAGTCCCTGGCCTCAGCTTTCCTGTTGCCTTAAGGCTTCTGTTGGTCCAGATTGTAGGTTTCAATTGAATGAGCTTCACCTCTGGCTATACCAGAGAACCCCAAAGAGAGTGACTAGGCCACTTCTGGGTCACACCCTGTCTTCCCAGAATATAACTCCAAGGACTGAAAGCCTGCATGGACTCGTGAAGCATGAAGTCAGTCCCTTATAGTCCATGTGATAGGCACCTTCTGACTTCACCTGCAGACAGACACTAGACTTTTTTTTTTTGCAGTGCTGCGGTGGAACCCAGGGCCTTGCACATATTAGGCAAGCACTCTACCAGTAGGGAGCTACATCCCCAGACCTTGGAGGTTTTTTTTGAGGCAGGCTGTGTAGCCTAGGCTGGCCTTGAACTCACTGTCCTGTTTCCTCTACCTCCTCAGGGCTGAGATTGCAGGTGTGAGCCACCACACTGCCTGCCCTGATTTCTTAAAAGTGCCAGGCCTCCCCTGTTCTGTCTGAGGATTTGCAGATGCTCTTTGCCTCCTTGAAGGCTCAGCTTGTTTGTTGTCTCAGTGGCCTTGAGTGTCAGCCCCTTGCTGTTTCTCTCAGAGACCTGCACGTGTTTTGAGTTTGCTGGCTTATCCTCCTCTTCATCACTGAGCTGTGAGCTGCTCCACAATGGGAGCCATTAGTATTTTAAATTTTTATTCCCAGCACTGAGGGCATGATTGGTGTGCTCAGGGCAAGCTAGTTGACTTGAAGAGTAGTCACTAGCTAGGTTCAGTCTGTGATACACTTCCACCTGAGAGTTTCAGAAATGCCAAGATGTCAGGGATCTGTAGATGGCATACAGTGGGGCTGTGGCCTTCATTAACCCACATACAAAGTTAGTGTGCTGGAGCATTTTACTGGTAGGAGAGGGCTGTGATTTTTGCAGGAAGCCTGTGACCACTTCCCTGTCCCCACAGAGAATGTTTCAGAACTCCCAAGATAGTAGCTGACTCCCAGTTGGGTTCAGCGTTTGGCTGTTTAACCTCCATTCCTCCAAGTGACAGCCAAAGTCATGAGTTTAGCCTGCGAGCCCCTGAACTGCCGAGGAGAACTGGTGAGGGTATTCTGGTTTCTCCTGTTTCTGCTCGAAACTTTCTAGAAGCAAATATTGGGCCACATTTGTATAGATTTCTCCCTCACAAGCATTTTTCATCCTCCGAAAGGTGTCTCTGCCCTTTCCTCCTCACGAAGGCCCCTCCTAGGCTGGGTGAGGGAAGGAGGATGGTGTGTGTCTGGCAGTGGGGAAGCAGGTACTGGGGCTATGCTTGAGCACAGAGGTCAGAACTGGGATAAGAAGGACACCCTGGCCCTGCCTGAGGACAGTGAAAGGGTCACAAGTGCTCCATAAACCCTTCCCACCTGCCTCCTAGGTGACTTCTCTAGAGTCCCTTGGGGACAAGGTAAAGAACTTGGGTAGCAAGTGCATTAATCCTACAGCTTAGCTTCCCTGACACCCTGGTATTTCTGGAGAGACAGGAGCCTCTCTGGACACAACAAAAACACAAAATTTTTGTTCTTCATTTCTTCACATATCCAGCCTCTCACCTAGCTTCTACTGGCCTTGTCCAGATTGTGATAAATGATTTAAATCCAAGCCTTTCTGACTGGGATGTGTCTCCACTGGTAGATCACCTGCCTAGCAAGCATGGGGCCCTGAGTTCAAACTCCGGTACTGCCAAAAAAAAAAAAAAAAATTCAGGTCTCTGAGACGAAACTGACAACAATTCTTTACTCTTAGGCCAGATCCTGAAATTAACCTTCCTAATAGCCCAAGGTAATTAATTTCATTAGAAAATTGAATCTCAAGGTGAACAAGAAATTTTCCTCTTCCATGTGATCTCTAGCAGGTATTGAATATCTGTAAGGAGCCTCCCAACCCAGTGGGTGCCAGTGGGTCATCATTCAGTGCTGGGAAGTCTTCTCCAGGCAGTGTCTTCTTGGGGCAGTCAAGGTCCCAAGAAGACTTTGGTGACAGCATTTCTCATTCCGTCAGGCAGCAGCTTCACTCAGGAAATGAGTTTGAGCTCCTGCTGCTACCAGGCTTGCTCTGGCAGATCAAGACAGGCCCAGGTTCTGCACTACCACAGGCAGAGCAGGAGTAGGCGACACTGAGTGGCGTGGTGTCACAGCAAGGCAGTGCTGATTATGGTGAGGGAAGGAAGGAGGGAGCGTTCCCGGCCCAAAGAACGGCTTTGCCAGGACCTGAGGTAGCAGCAGCGTTCTCTTGGGTGTTCAGTGTGCTGCACGGTGATCTGACGGAGAAGCCTGTGATGACTGCCAGAGTCAGACATCGAGTCCAGGTTTTCAGCTTGCAATGTGGGGACCCTGTACCCCTTCTTCTTTGTAGGTTCTACAGGCAATGGAGGCCTGGACTTGAGCCTGCCTGGGGTGTCCTAAATGAGCAAGGCTTTGGCAGAGCCTCGTTGCTGGGATGTGTCTCTGTTGCCTTTTGGGCTCAGAGCTCAGCCCTCAGCCATGTCAGCTTCTGGGGAAAGAGACTTCATCTTGCTTACTGGCAAGTGTCCAGAGCTCATCACCGCTGCTCAGTAGGTATACTTTGGTAGACCTGAGCTTGCTGGGGAAAGACTATTTTCTCTGTGTTCCCTGTCTCTCACACACACAGAGTGGATGAGGACGAGGATGACCTGGAGGAAGAACATATAACTAAGGTAAGATACGTTTTTGTGTGCAAGGGCCTCCATCCAGCATTCTCCACCTCTGACAGGAATGAGTCATTCCAGCTGTGTCTTAGCCTCATGTTGGTGAAAAGCTTCCAACTCATGGGCCCTGTGAGTCCCAGACCTGGAGCATGGTCTTTCGTTGTTTGCTTGTCAGGCGGTGGGAGGCCTCTGTCCTAGGAGCAAGGCCTGGGTTGTTCCCGTGGCATTGGCGGGCAGCTCAGGGTTTCTGTCTCCAGTGGGCAGTGGTGGAAGGTGAAGGAAGGACATCTTGCTTGTATTTTCATTTGTGTGTAGCTCAGCATGTGGTTCGGCCATGTCTCAGATTTAAAAATACATGGTTTCATTCAAGACTTCTGTTTTCTGTTGAAAACAGGTGTCTTCTCTCATTTTTTGTCTTTTCTTCTCACTCTGCTGAATCCCAGAGTGGAGAGTATCCAGCTCAGCCTCTGCCTCCCCCTTCAGGGGGATGTATAGGGAGTGACCCTCCCCAAATGTCCCAGAAGTTTGGGGGTCTTTGCCACATTAAGAGTCAGCACTCAGGGGAGGCTTGTCTCCTGAGATCATGGAGCCCTCTGACACAGTTGGACTGGGTGTGCCTGGGTGGGGTTGTCACATCTTATGTCCTCTCTTGAACTTGTAGAGCTGCAGGAGGCTTGGGTAGTTCAGGCCCCCATCAGGTGTGAGCTGCCATGGGTTGACAGTATCTCAGGTGTGCATTTGCAGCCACCCTTCTGCTCCCACAGGCCCTGAGGCCATGTCACACCTTGATGTAGGGATGTTAGAGTCCCCTCTTTGATGTCCCCTTCTTTTCCTGTGACCAGATTTACTACTGCAGCCGGACACACTCGCAGCTGGCCCAGTTTGTGCATGAAGTACAGAAGAGCCCTTTTGGCAAGGAAACCCGACTTGTCTCCCTGGGCTCCCGGCAGGTAAGTAGAGGCAGAGTGTTCCAGCCCAAGTTGTCCTGCTCCTTCCTTGTGCCTTTGTCTCTTGGTCCAGGAGTAGAAGGATGTTGGGGCCAAGGCAGGCTGAGTGGCAGCCCCTTCCCTGGCCTCCCCGCTCCTTGGAAGGAGAGAGGCAGGATGGGTAAGTCAGTGGGGTGTTTGCCTGTCAGTTAGCACCATTTCTCCCTCCTCTTCTCTATCTTCCCCTCTTCTTTCTCCTGTTCTTCCTCCTTCTGACTGATTTCTTTATTTCAAAAAGACACTTGTCAGTATTCAGTATCAAAACAGTTGCACTGTTGGTTTTTTTTTCCTCTCAGCTGGCTCTAAAGAGACCACAGCCAAGATGAAGATCTTTTAAGCCAATAAGCTACAAGATGTCACATTTCACAGGCCTCGTAGGAGCATCACCTAGAAGTGGGATTGTGTGAAGAGAGAAGCTTCAAAAGATGGGCACAGTGCCAACTCACACACTAGAAAATTCTCACAGCCAGACAGTGTGGCCAGGACACCCTAATCCAAAGAAACAGTTGAAAGTAAAATGCAGTTTTAAGACATTTCATACTTTATCTATTGGAGATTCTCCAGCACTGACTGATAGAGGAGCACAGAGAGGTCACACTGTTGGAAACAGCAGCTTCAGATCTGGAGAAGGGTAGTAAGATGGTTAAACCAGGAACAAACCTAGTTTCCTGTCTTTCAGGGAGGCAGAAGAGCCATGTAGAGGTCACTTCAACATTAAGGGCACCTGATCCATTCTGAGAGCTGCTGGAAAGGGTGTAGAGATGGGACCAGAATTTGTTCCCAGGGCTGGGGAATGAGGTTAATGGTAGAGCGCTCACCTAACATGTACAAAGGCCAGCACCGTTTCTTTGCCTCTTTCTTTCTCTTGTCTTGTAGAACCTCTGTGTGAATGAAGAGGTGAAAAACCTGGGTTCTGTGCAGCTTATCAACGACCGCTGTAGAGACATGCAGAGAAACAAACATGGTAGTCCCTGGGACCGTGCATGGCCTTGGGCAGTGCTGGGGAGCAGGGCTTGGGACCAGGGACAGAGGTAAAGACTAAGTGTCATAAGGGAAATAACAGCAGAGCAGATTCTGGTTCCCTCCTAAGGTCCCTCCTTGAGAAAGAGTGTTCTTGCATCCTGGGTCAGGGTCAGTCCTAGGCCCTGCCTTGGAGAGAATTTTATAGAGAGAATAAAGTCCCAGAATGTTCTGGTCTTTGCTCTCTGACACCTGTACCACCACAGAGAAGAGCAGAGCTGAGGAGAACAAGCCAAAGAGGAGGAGGCAGGAGAGCCGGGCCGCCTGCCCCTTCTACAACCATGAGCAGATGCAGCTCCTCCGGGACGAGATCCTGGTGGAGGTGAAGGACATGGAGCAGCTCGTCACTCTGGGCAAGGAAGCTCGGGCCTGCCCCTACTACGGAAGCCGGTTTGCCATCCCTGCAGCCCAGGTGAGGACTCCCACCCAGCGGCTGGAGGGGGTAGCTCTTAGCTCTGACTGGGGCCCTGGACGAGGGGAGTCCTGTTCCCCTTTAATTTGGGAGGATGCCAAGAGCCTCACTGCATACTGATGGCACATCGCCATCTGTCCTGGAATGTAGAGTCGGAGGAGGCCCAGGGATCCTTGGTGGCTCTGTACAGCCATTGGCATTACTGGGGGCCAGCAGGTAGGAGCTGGGGAAGAGTGCCTTCCTTGGAGAACCACAGAACACAAGCAGTTCTAAGTGGCTTTTCAGAATGTCAGCCCCACTGTATTTGCCTACCTGCTGCATGTGACAATACTGTCATGTTAGATCTGCCACATCTTTAAATAGAGAGGAGATTGCTCATTTGACGGGTCAAAGACGGTATCTTCTTGTTGTGTTGCGATTGAACTGTTTTCTTGCTCCTTCTCCATTTGAGTGACTGTAGAAACAGGACTTCTTTCATTTGTGTTCAACGTAGTCGGGAAGGTTTCAGTAGTCTTCAGAAAGGGAAGAGGTCTCTTGTTAGCGGTCACGTCACACACGTAAAGTGCTCACCTCCATACGCCCTGCACTGTGGGTCACAGAAACTGAATCATGCTCCCCTCCCCACAGCCCTGGTGCCAGTTCTCTGGCTTGTTTGCCACAGAGTTAGTGCTGTGGCCCTTTATGTAGACATATAAAAAGAAGGCCTGAAATTGTCGTGCTCCTAGTGTCTTAAAGCACTGTCGCCTCGTTTTTGCCTTTATGGTGTCCCACTGAAATAGCCTTACTCTCCAGTTCCAGACACTGGGTCCAGAAAAGTGAACTGATTTCTCACTGCATGTGAGTGACAGCGCCCATGGCAGAACCTGGCTTTCAGCTTCCAGTCTTCTGAATGTTCATGCTACCTATCAGAATTCTCCTTAACTGGGAACTCTTCATAACATGCACCTAAACATTTACAGAGTGCTTTGTTTTTGTCCTTCCACCTCCCACTCCTCAGTCTTAACTGAGATACAGCTATTCAAGCCCACTTGGCAGATAAGGAATCCGAGGATCCGAGAGGTTAAATAGTTTTTCCAGAGTCACATATCTGGGAAGAAGCAACTCCAGGGCCAGAAGCTAGGGCTGCTTTCTGGTACACCAGAGGTTTTCAGTGTTTTGAGGAACCCTGGAGGCTTCAGGGGTACTAGGTCCCCACTGCAGGGGCTCTACTCTCCCCTCCTGGGGTCTCTTTTGGAGGTGGGTCAGCTCCAGTTTAGTTTCATACTTGACATCCACCTAAAACTTCTGAGGAAAGGTTTGCTGCCACAAGCACAGGACTGTGCCATTGCACCCTGGCTTGAACATCCTTACACGTGACCCAGGCAGGAAGTGAAGCAGCTCACACTCAGGACTTAGGTGGGCTGGGTAGGCTCACTGCAGGACGAGCTCCCATGCCTCATCCCACCTCTCCCCACAGCTGGTGGTGCTGCCCTATCCAATGCTGCTGCACGCAGCTACCCGGCAGGCTGCAGGCATCCAGCTGCAGGGCCAGGTGGTAATCATCGATGAGGCGCACAACCTGATCGACGCCATCACAGGCATGCACAGCGCAGAGGTCAGCGGGTCCCAGGTGGGTCGGCCTCTCCCTCTCTTGGGCTCGCTGTGGGGTAGAGGCACATAGGGCATTCCTCTCAATACATGGGCCTGGAATTCCCCTGGAAATGGACTTGGCAGAGGGGGCGCTGGGCCCAGGTGCCGGCCTCGCCAGGCCCACTGGCTTTCTAGCATGTGTTAGAACTCTGGGGACCCAGCCCAGCCCAGCCAGCAATGTGACTTCTCTCCCCACTCTTCACCCACCTATGCCCTCCCAAGTCCCCAGCCCAGGAAGGGAAGCAGGAGTCTCCTGTGCGGGCGGGACCTGGTTACTGATGCGGCTTTGAGGGGATTTAACGCAAGAGTACTCACGGTCTGGTACCCTGCACTGGAAGAGATAGCTCTGCTCTTCACACTGACCCTACAGTGGGGGCTGGATCGGGAACCTGGAGATTCAGAGAGGGTCTACAGTGTGCCCAGGATCCACATTGCATGAGCGGGGAGCCAGAATCCGACCACTGATTTCTGCCTGTGAAGCCCGCACAGCATCTGCCGCCCCCTGACCAGTGCCTGGGTTTCCTAAGTCAAGATGTGATGGTTACAGGGAACATCACACTTAGTAGACAACAAGTTCTCCCCGGCACGGTGAAAACTAACAGGGAGACACATTACCTGAGAGCTTCGGCCTCCTGCTTTGCCTAAGCTCAAAGCAGACACCTGAGCAGCACGTCCTTCCCCTCTCAGACCCCAGCAGACTGAGGACCACTGCGTCCCGGGCCTTTGTCTGTGCCTAGCCTCCTTCCTGTCACGTAGTCTGAGGTTTTACTGCACAGCCCTCGGCCATTTGCCAGGAGCCTGGACTGCCTTCACGCCACTGTGTTTTCTCTCTCCAGCTCTGCCAGGCCCATTCCCAGTTGCTCCAGTATATGGAAAGATACGGGTGAGACACTACCGCCTGAGGTGGAAGGCACAGCCCTGCTCAGCCTCAGAAGCCCCTAAGTCCTCCGGGAGGACACACTTGGGTTATCATCACTGGCCCGAGATCAGAGTTGTGGATCAACTTGATGTCAGGTCTTGGGTCCATCGTTGTGTGTCCCCCATAAGCCCCCATAAGCTGTTCTGTTTGGGACAGAACAGCTGGCTCTGAGGGCCTTGGTCCTTGGCTAGCCTGGTTTTTCTGGGGGAGGATTTATAGCTAATGGCTCAGTTTGAGAGGGAGCAGACAGAAAGACCTCGGCTAGGGGCAGGTAGAGGGAAGCTGCTGTTGGTGCCTCAGCACTTGACCTCTGGTGGTTTCTCCTCAGGAAGCGTTTGAAAGCCAAGAACCTGATGTACATCAAGCAGATCCTGTACTTGCTGGAGAAGTTTGTGGCTGTCCTGGGTGGTAGGAGAGCACTGTCCCCATCTGGGCTTACCAGTCATGTTCCTTGGGTGCCGTCAGGGGACCTAGATCTTCCATGTTCTTAAGAATTATCTGATGGAAGCAGGGAGGGATAAAGGAGAATGATGGAGGCGGTGAATTCAACTGTGATACATTGTAAGAACTTTGGTAAATGTCACAATGTATCCCCAAAATTACAGGGAAGAAAAGGAGAAAAAAATGATCTTGATAGGATTTAGAGAATTTTCGTTCATCTTAGCTCAGTTGAGTTGTCTGACCTTAAGTTTGTTTTTGGAATCCAGTTCATTTGCCCATATTCTCTGTCCTTTAATTATACCAGACCCTACTCCCTGAGTGTAATAATGATGCATTGTAAGGTAAAACCACAACGGTTTGTGACATAGTTACAGTCCAGCGCCATTTTCAGAGTCTCTGTGAGGAGAGCGGCCCAGGTGTCTTAATCTTCATTTATGCATGAGTGACTAAAAAATCTCTGGCTCCAGCACCCATGCCTCTTGTGTTCTGTGCGTGGACCCTTTAGCATATGCAGTGCCTCTAAAGTCCTCTAGAAGCTGGAGTTCCAGAAAGCCAGTGGGATCCTCTGGAGGGTTCTCGTTGCATGTTGGTGCCCCTGATGTCCATCTCTGCCTTTGCCACTGCACTGTGTGACTCAGGGCAGCTCCCATACACAGTTGGGTGGCTGTTTTGGCCTGACCTCCTAGAGGAGGTGTAAAAAGAATGAAATTGGGTTCCAGGGTGCAAACAGGTGAGCCAGATCTGGAACCTCCTCCCTTTCAGTGGGTTCTTTGTGTGCTATAAATGAATGAAAACCTGTTCAAGTACAGGTGCACTTCTCAGTTGATGAGGACAGTGTAGACTGTGAGGATATGGAAGAGGGGGGGAGTTCCACCACCCTAACCTGTTTGAATTACCTTTTTTAGGGAACATTAGGCAAAATCCCAACACACAGAGCCTCTCGCAGACAGGTGAGGGGGTTGCTGTTGAGGTACAGAGTGACCCGGGCCACTTCTGGGCTTCATTCTGGGACTGAAAGCCAAGGACTTCGGGGCACAGCTCCCAAGGCCTTTCATTTGTGTGCTCTTAGGGGCGGAACTGAAGACCATCAACGACTTCCTCTTTCAAAGCCAGGTGGACAACATCAACCTGTTCAAGGTAGAGGCTGACACTCTCTGATGTTAGTACAGGTTCCTCCTTCTCACCACCTGTGGGCAGACACCGCGTTAAGACCTTGGAAGGTGGGCAGCGGTGTGGCTCAGCAGCAGAGCTCTTGTCCAGCATGCACGAGGCCCTGGGTTTCACCCCCAGCTCTGCAAAGCAAAGGCTAAAAGGAATGAAAAGGAAATTTCTTCTGTCCTCAAGTAGTCTTAAGATCTGAGGATCTCAGTCACAGCCATACACAATCACTTAACCCTTAAAGCAACCTGTCAGGAAGAGCCAAATGGTCTTTAGTTGAGGGTTGAGGGTTAGAGGGCTTGTGAGGAAGGGTGTACCTTCTAGGCACAAATGGAGATTTCTGCAGGGTCCTAATCACCCCTTTCTGTCTCTTCTGTCACAGTCTTTCCCTGGGGAGTTGATTTTGGGAGTGTGATCTAGGTTCCATGTGTTAGGGTTGAGCGGGGTAAGAATAGGTAGGGCTGCTTGACCTACCGCTGGAGCCTTGGGTTGGATTGCAGCCATGGGCCTTTGTTTACGCTGGTCCTGCATATCCAGCACTTTCTCTAGTGGGGTATGGCCTCTGTCACTTGAATCACAACCTAGTGCTTGTAAGTTAATAATCATAGCTGCCTCCGTGGACAGAGTGCTTACGTGTTCTGGGAAGTGTGCCAGCATCTGCGACTTGGAGGATGGGTGGACTGTTGCCATTTGAGAACAAAGGAAATTGAGGGGCAGGGAGGTTAATTGGGAGGATGACAGGCACAGATCACAGACCAGTAAACCAAGGGCGAGTGGGCAGAGCCACTATTCAAACCCAGCTGCAGTTACCTAAATTCCTCCATTTTCCCCCTCGCACTTACTCTTTTGGTCATTGTCATTGTCACCATCCTGTCAGACAGACTAGAAATCAGCATCGTCTTTGATACCTTTCTCTCCTTTTGTGTTCTGCATTCACATAGTTGCTAGAGGGTCTAAAATAGCTCTTGAATTACCATGGCTTTTCACTGCCACAACCACAATCTCCATGTGGGCTTTTCCCTTTTGCCTTCTTCCTGCCCTCCTTGCTTCCATTCTCTTCCCCCTGCTTTTAATTTACCTTATAGTATGATGGAATGAATCTTCTCTAAAGGATGTCAGGCTCTGTAAAAATCTTTACAGGCCCCATCATCTCAGCATTCCAAGCTCAGACAAGGCACCAAACTCCATTTGTTGCACGCACCTGTAGTTTGCACTCTAGCCTCCTTTGTGCCTTTGCTCAGACAACTGCTTTTTTAACCTAACTCTTACTTTCAGTTAAATGCTGTCACTGGAGGGAAAGCAGGTGGATAGAACTTCTATTGAGCACACTTAGACATGTCACTGGGACACGTCTGTGAGGAGGCTGTGTGTGTGAGGCTGAGCAGCACCTCCCCCATGGGGAGCACTGTGTTGGGGGGGGAGGCAGTGGAGGAGTGACCTCAGAAAGGTGGCCTGCAAGGAGGTTTTGGGCTCCTCCCAGGTGGCAGTCAGCTGGGCTCCCTGCGGGGTGGAGTGTGGCTGTTTTTCAAAATGTAACAGCTTGCTTTCTTCTCCCTGGGGTTTGCACTGGCCCTGGCTTTGCAGGTGCAGCGGTACTTTGAGAAGAGCATGCTCAGCAGGAAGGTACCCACTTCCCATGGGACCCCTGCCTGCTTCCCTCATGCTATCCTGACTTGTCTGTCTCCTCCCTCTGCAGTGTGCGGTGCTTGACAGATGGGCGAGGGGTGGACAGTAAGCCAGCTGGGTTTCTTCTCATTCCTTTCCCCTCCTCTCTCCCTTGATCCAGCTCTTTGGCTTCACAGAACGCTATGGTGCTGTCCTCCCAGCCTCCCAGGAACAGTCCAGACTGTCTGGCTTTCAGCACTTCCTGCAGAGCCTTCAGTCCGGGACCGCTGAGGGTAAGGAAGGGGTGGGAAGGACAAACGGGCTGGCTGCAGACCCTGGGTAGGAATGTGCACCAGATCTCAGGGAGGCCTCCTCCAATCCCGCTTTGCGCAGGTGCTGCAGGTGCTGCAGCCCCCGAGGAGGAGGGTCAGGCCGGGGCTCCACGGCCTGCTTCCCCACTGATGCACATTGAAGGGTTCCTTGCAGCTCTCACCACTGCCAACCAGGATGGCAGGGTAATCCTGAGCCGCCAAGGTAATGTCAGGCTGGACGGAGCCAGAGACCCCTATGCCTGAAGGGACATGCAATCCTTGCCTGGATGGGAGGAGGACTGTCTGTAATGGACTGGGGCAAGCTGTGGCGCTGAGGGGCCAGGATTGGAGGGGCTGGGTCATCTTGGCCAAGGTCACCAGCGAACCCTGTAGCCTGGTGTCGAGATGGCAGGCTTGGGTTTGAGTTGTGGCTCCACCATCTATGTGGAGCATGCCTTAGACCCATCTGTGTACCTCCATTTCCTCATGTGGAAAGGAGACAGCACTGTCCTGTGTACCTCAGAGACTTTTCCTGGAGGAAATGGGCTTGGCTTTCAGGGGAATGTGCAGACTCATCTGCGTCCTACATGGATCAACTGGAGACCCCTGTGCTCAGGCTGTCCTCCCTATCCCCAGCCTGTCTGTCCGTATTCCAGGCAGCCTCAGTCAGAGCAGCCTCAAGTTCCTGCTCCTGAATCCAGCGGTGCACTTTGCCCAGGTGGTGAAGGAATGCCGGGCGGTGGTCATTGCGGGTGGCACCATGCAGCCGGTAAGGGCCACATCCCAGCCTCCCGTGCCAGGCGTTGGAATGGGGCAAGGGAGGGACACCATCAGCCCTGTCTCTTCCCTGCACCCTGGGCGGCTAAACAGGACCAGGCCAGCACATGCAGACCCAGAAGTGTCCACCAGGTGCCGCTGCTGTGCCATCTTATGGGCAGTTCAGGCTACTCTGGTCAGCCTTGGGTCATTCCAGAGACCCACACTCACTTATGTGCCTTCCTGCCATTCCTTCCTGCACCCACAGAGGGACCAACCTCTCTTACAAATTTAAGTTGTGATACGTACTTTTCAGAAAAGTTACATTTTCATTGTAGAAAGTGGAAAAAAGCAAAAATGGGGAAGATCATGTATCAACAGAAGATTCACATTGTCACATGTAGTTAAAATAGTCTTTCTACAAATAGTTCTTACATATGTGTACATATTTTAACAACAGCAATGGTATTCTCTCTCTGTGCTCTTGTTATAATTTGCATTTTTACTCAGCAACAGTTTCCCTTGTTGGCAAGTACAGGCTTATCCACTATATCTGCTGTGCGGTGTTCCAGTTCCGTGGATGTGCTACATTTCACATAAGCACTCTTGTTTTGCTAGTTATTTAGAATGCTGTTCGCAGCCCTCCTCTGCTCTGAGCAGTTCTGTGATGAATGTCACTAAACCTCTGCACAGGGCCTGGTGTCCCAAGCCTGCACACTCTGAACAGTGCTCACAGATCCTGCGTGGGTTCCCTGCTGTGCTGTGTACAATCGCCCCTACCTTCCCTCCTACCCCCATGCTGGGGTGGAAGCCAGGGAGCCACACTGCAGGCCCCGTAACTGTTTATCTTTCAGTGTTTTTTGTGTGTAGATCCACAGATTTTTATCCACCCAGTGTATTGAAGTTGGTAGTATTAATCGCCTCACTCACACTTGGCCTCTCGGAGCCCCTGCAGTCTTGGGGCACCCTTTGTCTCTCTGGCTCTAGAACAGGGACATTCGTTTCTCCAGGGCGCCTGGTTTCTTCCTGTGGTGGTGGTGGGGTGATATGTAGAAACTTGGGTGACTTGCGGCTCTTGGGTTACCACAGCACATTTCAGTAAACAGCCCTAGGAAATGTGTTTATGAAAGCATTTTGTTGCTGAATGAACATTTGGTTTAATACATTAGCATAACTACTTGTTTGCTTTATCCCATAATATGTTTAGAAGTTTCAGAACAATATTACTTCTAACAATAGATATGCTGATTCCAGCTTCCTTAAGGTCTTGGCCTTTATTTTTCCTGTCCTGTAAAGATAGGAAGTCATTTGAAATTGGGGTTTTCTCTGTGTGCTTATGTTGTTAGTCTGGACAGATTGCTAGGCTTTTTTTAGTTTCACTTTGTTTTCAACTTCAGAGTTTGCTTTTTTCCTTTTTAACTTAATTCTGCCAGCCTGTCCCCTTCCCGACAGGTAATCATTTTCATTAACTAGTGCTCCAGATTTTCAGTGGTTTTTTTTGTTTGTTTGTTTGTTTTCCCAGTACTGGGGTTTGAACTCAGGGTCTCACGCTTGCTAGGCAGCCACTCTACCACTTGAGCCACTTCATTCAGCATTTTTTTTGTGATTTGTGTGTGTGTGTGTGTGTGTGTGTGTGTGTGTGTGAGATGAGTTGTTTCGAGATAAGAGTCTTGGTTTCATTTGTCCAGGCTGGCATTGAACTGTGATCCTTCTGATCTCTGCTTCCTGAGTAGCTAGGATTATAGGCGTGAGCCACCAGCATTGGCTTTCCCAGTGTTTTTGTTTTGGCAAAAATAAGCCAACATATGTATTCCCTTCCTTTTTAATTTTCATCAGAGTCATTGATGAGTTACTTACCTGGCACGGAGCAGCCTGCGCCAGTCTGATGGCCTGCGTGCTTAGCTGGCTGCCTAGTTCTTTGTCGGGTGTGTAGCAGAGCTCATTCAATCGGTCCCTGCTGATGGGAGGTCTGACTACTGCGAGTACTTTCGCATAAAGAATGCTTGTGTGGATCTTAACTGTATTTGTGGGTTCCATCTTCAGGAGTAGCACCCAAGATATAGATTGCTGGGTTCAAAAGTAAAACCACCCATCTTAACTAATTAAATATGATCAAATTCCCCTTCTGGGGTTTGCGACTATCTTGTGTCCCACCAGTACTAAGGATGCCATTTTATCTAGAGTGGTGAAACGTTTGGATTTTTGCCAATTCAATGGGTGAAAACCCTGGAGAGCTATCTGAGGTTGGGCTAGGGACTGGCCGTGGGGATTTTAAATTCCCGCTAGTGATTCTGATGCATAGCCAGGGGTGAGAGCATCCAAGCCAAAGTGCCAAATTTCCTGTGCTGTTTCCACAAGTAGTTTAAGCAAGGATGCCAATATTGGATGTCATTACAATTGTTTTCTTTTTGCTAATTTGCTGTCAGCCTTTTTTTTTTTTTCCAGCTCCTCTTTCTATTGTATGTACTTGGTATCTCCTAGCCCAGACTTCTCCTCCCACTCCCTGCCTCCCTACCCCCCAGGCCCTCACGAAGTCTTGACATTGTGGCTTGCAGGTGTCTGACTTTCGGGAGCAGCTGCTGGCGTGTGCCGGGGTGGAAGCTGAGCGAGTGGTAGAGTTTTCCTGTGGTGAGGACCTGTGTCCAGGTGGGATGGCCACGCCTCCTCGCTCTGGCCTCTGTGCTCCTCATTTAGCCATGCACGGCCCAGGGCTGAGGAGAGCATGGGATGGGAGCCTGATCCTTTGCTTGTTTGCTCCGCAGCTCGCTCCCCCTGCTTTCACACCCTGCGCTGTACCATCCACATTGCCCACTTGTATTGTGGCTGTGGTGGGTGGGTGTTACAAATTGCTGTTCCCACTTTGGGAGACAGGTTGGGGAAATGTTCTCCCTGAGAAACTCTGCCTTGCAGAATTTTCTGTGCCTCCAGTTTTCAGCCCCTCACTGTGTCTCACCAGGTCACGTGATCCCTCCAGACAACATACTGCCCCTCGTCATCTGCAGCGGGCCCTCCGGTCAGCAGCTGGAATTCACATACCAGAAGAGAGAGCTGCCTCAGATGGTTAGTGTGAATGAGGGCCTTCCCACAGCCCCTCGTGGGTGGGTGGGGGTTCTGGCCAGACCTGGCCTTGGGGAAGGTGGTCATAGCTGGCACAGGTGAGCAGTGTATATAGATGTTTATGAAGGAAGGTCTCAGCTGTCCCCACCCCTGAGACTGCATGTGACGTTTTAAGGCCTCCAGGCAGTCCTTCAGGACAAAGTCTGTGAGAAGCTGCTTATTCCCTTTGGAGGTCTCGCCACTTGGTTACACCATCCCTGCTGCAGGTCTTGGGGGCACATCTCCAGTGACATGGCTGGTGATCCTGCCTGATTTGTCCTGGATGGGTGCATCAGGACATGGGGAATTGGGGAAAGAGGAGTCAGTCAGAGGTGAACAAGTGAAATGCTTTATCTCTGGGGCGCCAGCATTGGGGCATGTCTGGTAGAAGGGTGGCACATTCCAGTGAAATTCTCACCCAAGGGAGCCGCTGTGCTGTCGGCCTCCACCTTGGACTGATAACCATGTGTCTGTGCCTTTGGCTTTGAGTCCCAAGGTGGAAAGCTGTTTGTGGTGTGGCTGTAAAACTTGCTCCCTGTGGGCTCTTTGTCTGCCTTCCATAGATGGATGAGACGGGGCGCATCCTCTGTAACCTGTGCAACGTGGTCCCTGGAGGGGTGGTGTGTTTCTTTCCCTCCTACGAGTACCAGCGTCAGGTCTATGCCCACTGGGACAAGAGTGGCCTGCTGGCCCGCCTGGCCATCAGGAAAAAGGTGAGTGCCCTGCATCTAGAAGACAGTGCTGCCTGGAGCTCCTTCTGGGCCTCCTCGTGCTGTCGAGTCAGGATGGTTCAGCTTCTCCTTTCTTCTTACTGCTCTGGTTCCTGAGTCCTGGCCTGCAAGGTTCCTCCACAGCCAGACCCCATGATTGTCTGTCTGACCTTAGGCTGCAAATCCAGCGCCTTGAGCAGAGCCAAGACCAGCATTCCAAAGCCCTTTTCTGGGAGGTATTCTCTTCTCCCTTCAGATATTCCAGGAACCCAAGAGAGCAAGCCAGGTAGAGCAGGTGCTCATGGCGTATTCCAAGTGCATTACGGTGAGAGGTGGAATGGAGGGTGGGTCCAGAGAGCACGTCGGCCTGGAAGCTGGGAATAGTTGGGGGCACTCCAGCTTTGGCTCAGCAGCTCTGGGCTGGGTGTCTCCTACAGTGCTGTGGCCAGGTGGGAGGCACAGTGACAGGGGCCCTGCTCCTCTCTGTAGTTGGAGGAAAGATGAGCGAAGGAATCAACTTCTCTGATGATCTGGGCCGGTAGGTAGAGTGGTCCTCTTCTCTACTGGGATGGACACCCCTCCTCCCCTGCCTGCAGTCTCATGCATCAGGGTTGCACCTGCTCAAGTCACTGCCTGCTCAGGGTCAGTGGCCAGTGGGGGGAGGAAGTGCAGCAACTTTGACTTGGGTTCATGGAGCAGGGGGATATTAGGCCATAATTGCATCAGGATCCAGTACCTTTGCCTGGTCTGGATCTCTGAGCTATGAACACCCTTTCCAGGTGGTAGGTGCAGTGTGGGGTAAGATGAGCCATGAGGCTCAGCTGGAGGGAGAGGGCTGTAGAGGCTAGCCGTTGACAGTGTGTGGATGAGGGTCCCGGGAGGCATGAGATGCCCATCAGTGTGTTTGTCTCCACCCAGGTGTGTGGTGATGGTGGGCATGCCTTACCCCAACGTCAAGTCTCCAGAGCTGCAAGAGAAGATGGCCTACTTGGACCAGACCCTTGTGAGTACCTCTAGTGTTCCACAGGATGAAAGGAGAGGGCTGGAGAGGAAGAGCTGTGTCACCCCAGGGCTGGGATGCAGGGCCTTGTGCTATGAGTTCCCACTGCATACGTTTCCCATCCACTTTGGAGGTTTTAGTATATATCTCCTTGCCTCCTTAACTGCTGGCATGGGCCATGCAGCCTTCTGACTTTGCTCCAAAGCCTGGAATACTTAATGAGGTGAGAAGCAATTCAGATTGGCCATCTCCTTTGTCCTTCCCAGCCTAGGAGCCCAGGTCAGGCACCCCCAGGGAAGGCACTGGTGGAGAATCTATGTATGAAGGCTGTCAACCAATCCATAGGTAAGCCTGGAACTGCTGCTGGCCATCAGGATGAACATTTGGAGACAGATGGATGTTTGAAGGAGGAGGTGACAGGAAGGAGGGATTTTTACCTGCCACATCTCCCCTCTGGGTCCCAAGGAAAGGAGGGGATACAGTGTGTGGGCAGGCAGGTTTAACTCATAGCCCCAATCTCTGACCACCCAGGCAGGGCCATCAGGCACCAGAGGGACTTTGCTAGTATTGTGCTCCTGGACCAGCGGTATGCCCGCCCCTCTGTTCTGACAAAGCTGCCAGCCTGGATCCGAGACCGAGTAGAGGTCAAAGCCACCTTTGGCTCTGCCTTTGCTGCTATGCGGAAGGTCAGTCTGCCTTTCCTTCCCCAGGAGCCTCCCTCATCCTGAGAAGTAGCTTCTCACCGCCTTTTCCTCTCCTCTCTGCAGTTTCATCGACAGAAGTCTGTCCCTTCCTGATGGCTAGTTGCACCACTGCCTTATGCCAGGCTCTTCTTTTACCTGTCCACTCAACATAGCCTTTGTCTTGGGCCTAAGAAGGTGAAACCCACGTGGAGAGCATTGAGTCCAGACCAGCCTCCTGACCTGACGGGCTGCCAGGATCCAGGCTTACATAGAAAAAGCCAGCACATCTGGTTCATTCTAAGAAGGAGTGAGCCTGGCCCCCTCAGGTCAACTCGTCCCATTCAGCGTGGCCCAGGGTCAGCTTCCTGCCTGGCCTTTGCAGGAGGCTATAGAAGTGGCAGCCTCTACTCAAGAGGTGAGGCCCACCCTATCTCTGCCCTTTCTAGCTAAAATGAGCTGTTTGAGACTTTCACCCTGTCATCTATATTATAGGCCCCCCATTTTTAGCTCCCTGGCATCCATGGGGCGCTCCCCAAAATAAACACGTCTTACTTCCTAACCACAGCCCTGCCTCTCACCTGTTTCTGGGCCCTCTGTAGTTCTAGCTCCCTGGCTTGGCTCCAGGGCTTCCCTCAAGCCAGTGGCACCTCCCTGTCTCAACCACTTGAGCAAACTCCAGGACACCATCTACCCTGACATCAGAAATTACACCGAGGGCCATTAGGCGCTCAGCAGGGCTATTTTTAGACGCCCTGTGTCTGTCACTGATACTCTTCTTCCTGTGGAAAAACATCCCTCCCTCCACCTACGATAGCTGCCCCTGCTCCCCTCTTCTAGCCTCAACCCCCCGAGAAAGGACCCTTTGGACCTTCTGTGCTATGGTCTGGGGACCACTGAGGCAGGATAGTCCCACTCTGAGAAGCCCCCCTCATGGCCATGGCTCCTTATTAAACGTGCACTGTTGAGCCAGGGTGCTGGTGGCTCACACCTGTAATACTAGCTACTGAGGAGACAGATCAGGAGGATTGCAGTTCAGAGCCAGCCTGAGCAAACAGTTCTGGAGACCTTCTCTATCTCAAAAATACCCAAAACAAAAAAGGGCTGGTAGTGGCTCAAGTGGTGGGGTGCCTGCCTAGCAAGAGTGACACCCTGAATTCAAACACCAAAAAAATAAAGTGCACTACTGGCTTGGGCTCAGTTGTCCAGTGACCCTTATTTATTCATTCACACTGCCATTTTCTCTCAAAGGCTCTGGGAAGAGAAGAGCACCTGGAGGAGGGGTGGGTAGGGCAGTCATGGAGCCAGCAGGGCCAGGCAGATGGCACATACCATCCCTCTCGGTGAAGAGGGACTAGGCAACAACCGGGGACAGTCCTCCAGCACCCTGGACCACATCAGCAGTGGCCAAGAGGCCCAGCAGACCAAAGAGTCTCTTCTGGCTGTACTTCCCTAGGACTCCCAGTCGTCCTCATCCTCCTCTCCTGGTGGCTGCTGTGGTGGTGGCAGAGGTGGAATGGAGTCTGACATTCGGGCAAAGGCTCCTCCTGGCCCCTCACTGGTACCAGTTCCAGGTCCTTTCCCAGAGATACCTGGAGGAGAAAGGCTAGTAAGGAGGGTTGCTTGGGACACCAGTTCACCAGCCCCTAGAAACTTGAAAAAAGGAAGAGAAAGATGGGAATATGTAAGAAAGATATAAAACATCCCAGGCCCCAGTCCACAGAAGTCAGGCTCTTCCTCCTACCTTTGCGCCTCATGACCAGCTTGTTGAAGAGGTCTGACATCAGGTCCCCACCCTGGCTTGTGGCTCTTACTGCAGTGGGAAAGCCATCAGTGAGGGAAGGTGAAGGGGCCAAGCAGGACACATCTCTGGGGCAACCACACACGCTTTTTTTTATTTTTGGTTTTTTGGGACAGGGTCTCACTAGGCTGGACTTGAATTTTTTGATCCTCCTGCCTCAGTTGAAGTGCTAGGATTACATCACGCCCAGCCAGTCACTCTTGCTCACTAACCCCATCCCCAACAGCACCCATCAGCTGCCCTGCCATGTGTTGGCCACAAGACCTTGGGGCCTGGGCCTGCCCATGGACCTAGCCCAGGAACTAACAAAGTAGCTAATGTTGGAATCCTCACAGCTCACTGTATGGATGAGGACGATGGCCCTGAAGGGTTAGATAATTTACGTGGGGTCACAAGCCCAGCACTCTGCCCGGCTCTGCTGCTTTGGGGCCAGGGGGTTTGTGATGCCAGTGCATGGGATTCACACAGACAGAAGCTGGGCCCCAGAGCCTTCTCTAAGTAGGACTGAGCTAACCCCAAGTCCTCTTCCTCTCCAAGCACTTCAGGTCCCTGAAATTGTTCTCTTTTGTCATGGTTTGAGCTGGTTGAGGAGCCCATGGCCCAGGCAGGAGAAGCAAGGCTGTCAGGGCATCCCTGGGGCTTCCAGCTAGCACCCTAGGGAAGGCTTGGGCAGTTTAGCCAGATGTTAGCTTGCTTGGTGGGGTACAGGGGCAGGTGGCCTGGGGCTGGGAGGCCTACTGAGACAGGCCAAGTGTCTCCTTACCTTGCTCCTGTTCCTTCTGTTTCTTCTTCTCCAGCTTGCGCTCCTTGACACTGCGCAGCTTGGCTTTGCCTATGCCTCCAGCTTGGCGGATGGACTCAAGCAAGGTGGCCCGACCACTGGAAGGGTCAACCACTTCCTTGGGAGCTCCTTGGACTGGAGCTGGGAGGGGAAGAGTGCAATGACTACTCAGGCAGGCCTGGGTACGGACAGCCTTGCCAGGCCTAAGGTGGGAGTGACCTCTTGAAAGAAGCCAGCTGGGGAACTGGGCCTTCCAGGGCTTTCTGTGACCACCAAGCTCACGGGTCTTGAGTCCAGGCATCCTAGATCCCTCTCCAAATTCCCCCTTCTTCCTCCCCCCACCCCACATTCAGGTGCCGCTCTGCAGAGGTGAACCTTGTGAATCACTGATACGCTGTCATGTTCTGACTTAACACACAAACCAACAAGGAATTTTGTGTTTCCTGTGTTGGCTAGAATTCTACAATTTCAATTTTTTGCAGAACCTTTTTGTCATTGGTTTAACTGGGGATAGGAGGTCAGAATTGCAAGCCCTACAGTTTGAAAAAACAGTCTTACGGAGATAACAGAATAGGTTATTTAAAATGAAAGCTGTTCAGCAAGCCTGGGCTTTATGACCACTTAGCCCACAGAAGACCCCAGGGGTCCAGAAGTTGCCAGGTGCCCTCAAGGAAGAAACCCAACAGCCAGTCCTGTACTGCCCCTACCTGATGGGGGTGCACTGCTGGTGCCATCCTCCTCCCTGGCACCCTGGGCAGGTGAGGCTGTGGTCTGAGGGGACGGTGGAGGTGGGGGTGCACTGGTCAGGACTGCAGGAGCTAGGGGAGGTGGTGGAGGTGGGGGTGGGGGTGGGGGAGCCGCTAGCACCCCATCCTCTAAGTCTAGAAGAAAAGAAAGTATGAGTGCCTAGGGCAAGAGGCCAAAAAGGGAGCTCTGTGGCCCAAGTCCCAGCTCACCTGGCTTGAAAGGCTCAGCTATCTCTGTATGGAAAGTGGGCAATTCTGGAATGGCACCAGGGGCAGAGGGGGCAATGCCAGGGCCTAGGTCAGCACTGTACATGAGGTCATCAGCAATGCCAGGCAGATCGGGCAGGTAGGATGGTACGTCAATCTCAGGCACTTGGCCCAGGTCTGGCACGTAGAAGTAGTTCTCTGGAATCTGTGGATTTTGGTAAGGATGCTTGAGTGGGAAGGCCTGCAGTGTGACCCTGGGTAGTCAGTAGGGCCTGGCGTGGACCCCCACACAGCTGGGCAGATAAGGGGCTTGGTAGAGTCTTCCCTCAGAGAAGCACCTTGGCAGAGCCCACCCACCCACCCAAGCCCCCTCTAGCTCCACCTGCCGCTCTAGTTGCTCTCTCTTGCTGATGGACAGAGGGGCATCGAACAGCTTCTCCTCTGTGTCTGCCCCCAGCATCACATGGGTCTTTGTTACAGCACCAGCCAGGGGGTCCAGGAAGACGTATTTCTTGTACCTGTATGGTAGAATGAAGAGGCCATCACCTTGTGTTCTGGGCTGACTCCTGACCACTCCGCCCACTTCATCAGGGGCTTCCACTGCATTTGTGGGTTCCCAAGCCAAACCAGTCAGCTCCGGAATGCTGTATGGGTCTGATGCCCCTGGACCCCAGCTAAGCCCTCCCTCCCCTTTTCCCTCCACGCCTCATGGCCATACAAGTTCTCAGTGGTGTTGAACAGCAGCAGGGAGCTGACAGAGCTGATGTTGCTGGGAAGACCCCCAAGCCCTTCCTCAGCTTCATCCTCGGGCTCTGGCTTGGTAGTCACACAGACGGGGAAGTATTTCAGCTTCTCCTGGGGACAGGGAGACAGAAGGATGGATGGTGGGTTTCAACACCACACCAAATTGACCCCCACCCCATCCTAGACAGACTTCTCTTGGAGCACAGAAGCCTATGGTGGATCCTCAGATCCTGTCTCCTGGTATCCACAGACTCCAGGTGCGTGATAGGTGGGTAGCTGTCAGACCTGTAGGGCCCGCTCATCCAGGGGGCGATGTTTGCTCTGGATCCGATGGCGGGGTCGTCTCTGCAGGCCAGGGTCCTGTGCGCCTGTGAAAATGGAGCCGTATTCCTGCAGGTGCTCTGGAGCTGGGTACTTGGCACTGGAGAACACCTATGGACACGAGGACAAGTCTGAAAGGCTCCGGACAACCTAGGGTTGGTCTGCAAACATGGCACAGGAGGAAATCATGAGGTATGGCTGGACAGCAGGGGCACAGGAAGATGGAGAGACTGCACACCAGTCACAGAACACCAGGCAGGTGGGCTACCTTGATGGCCTTCTTGCTGCCCTTGATTTTCTCAATCTTGGCCTGGGCCAAGGAGACCCTCTCCCCAATGGCCTGCAGCTGGCTCCGGCTCAGCTCCACTCGCTGGGAGATCCTGTTGTGGAAAAGATGCAGAGGCTGGGGGCTGCCCCCACGCCCTGCAGTCTCTGCACCTCCTGTTCTAAGAGCAGACCTGCAATTCACCAGGGCCCTGGGCAGAGACTTTCAGCACAGTGCCAGTTCTAGTACTGTCCAGGGTCTAGAATTGCACTGAGCCCTGGGTAGACATGTACCGCCACCCTGGCTGGCCACCCCACATTGGCACTTGTACAGGTTATTTATAGGGATGTAGGTTCCTGCCTCCAGGGACTCACAGCCTCAAGAAGGAGCACGCAGAGACCGTTGTCCTCACCTGCACATTGGTAGAGAGCTATTGACAGTGGGCAGAGCATCAGCACCCTCCTTTCATGGTCATATGAAGTCGAAAGACTTCTGGCTTCCTTGCACGCAGGAAACTAGAGTTCAGTGAGGCTAAGGAAGTGATCAGGCTGGATCAAGATTCTGTCACCTCAATTCAACCCCAGACCTGTTCAGAAATTGCCTACACACAGCAGGCTCCGGGTGAGAAGTGACACCAGCTGCCCTGACACACCCAGGCTCTTCTTCAAAAAGGATGAACAAGAATCTGACCGACACCTCCTATATCACCCCCACCAACTCTAGAGAGTCTTCCCCCTCCCATGAAACCTGGGTCTCCATGCCCTAATGAAGTCTGCTCTGACTATTCCTGGCTCTCAGGCAGAGGTATGGGTAAAGTGGCAGAGCTGGAGTATGCGTGAGCACCAAGCAGTTTACTTCTTGGCAGATGGGGCTGAGGGTGTTAACAATACAGAAAAGAAAAGGTGGACACTGTCTCCTTACAGTGGGAGAAGCAGAATCAGCCCACCAGGTACTGTTTTCTCCAGCACAGACAGGTCTCCATCTGTGGTAATGGGACTTGGACACAAGCCGTTTTACCTCCCTCCAGATTCTGACAGCCACACTCCACCTAAGTAACCTCGGGTTACATAACAGCTCCACTCAGGGTCTACAGAGAGAATGGGAGGGATACTGGAATCTGAGATGGACGGTGGTAACCCTGTCTTGGTTCTTAGGAGAGAATAGAAAGGCTGATTTCTCAAAGTTGCCAACAGTGAGTTTCCAAATGAACCCTGCCAAATTTCTGGAAAGTGTATTAAATGGAGGGCCTGTACACCCTTAGAAAAGGAAAAGGTAAGTCCTGGGGGCCAGCACTGTTCTAAATTCATTGCATTTCTTTTTTTTTTGATGGGGTTATTAGGTGGGGACACCAGGAGAAAACATCTACCACGGCACATCTTGAGCCAGTAAGGATTATGACAGCTTCTAACAAAATCCAATGGGTAAGATGCAGTACAGAAGGAAATCAGAGCCAGACGGACAGCAGTCCTGAAGGGCACTGCTGATGAAGGGCTGACTTCAGCCTGGCACGCAGGGCTCAGGCCCTGCCCAGTTCATTCAACACTCGATAGAAAACTGCTGATTTCACATGGGGAGGGTCAAAGTGCACCATGGAATCAGGACTTGGTGTTGAAGGCCAGAGGATGGACTGCTATCAACAAGATCTCATTTACCAGGAATGGATGTGAAACCTGACACTTAGGTGTGAAAAATCAAGTGCACAAATATACAAGGTAGAGGGAACTTGGCTTGGGAGCAATTCAGAAAATAAAGACCTGGAGGTTTTAGTTCACTGTATGCCCAGTAAGGGCTCAAAGCATGTTAAGCAGCTTAAAAAGGAAGTGTAATTTTAAAAGGAAGGGAGGGTACGCAACCCCTCATCCTCTCTCCTACCTCCCTTCTCCTTTCCACAAGCAGGGAACATACAGCCTATTGGAAGCACAAAAGAAAACCACCCTGAACATGAGAGCTGCTCTACGCCAGGAACCAGTTTCACCCACGGGCATGTCCCCTTCAATGCTCTGAGCACCCTTTTAGACAGTAGAGTCTGTTTGTTCTCTGCTTTATCTCTAGCACTTGGGTCAGAACCTGACAGGTAACAAGCACTAGCTGGATAGAATGTGACGAATGAACGAACACCCAAAGGAGGGTGAAGAAGACGGTGGTGACTGAGAAACTTGTGCCATAAGAAGACAAACTGAAGGATGTGCTGGCTAAAGATGAGAAGATGGAATTCCCCTCACATATCCAAAATATCAAAAGGGATGTCAGGTGGAAAATAAATCAGACTTATTCTGTCACCACAGAGTGGTGTTAGGACTAGCAGTTGGGGTTAGGAGGAATCAAATCTCTGCAGAGAACGTCCTACTGTAGTTGCACAGCTTTGCAACTACAGTATTCCAGATGGATGACTGCCTGTCAGGGACACACCAAGGGAGAATCCTGCCTCAGACGGGAAATGGAGGACATGTCTGGGATTCTTCCCTTACTGGAGAGCCTGTATGTCTAAGTAAAGCCCCAGATACTCTAATCTTCTATGGTCACATGAGGTGACACGAAGGGACAGTAGATACAGTATTCTGAAGCATTCATTTGTCCTCTCAGTTGACCAGCAGTAGTGGTCTGGAAGGCTGTGCTAGGAAGGACTGTTAGGCCAAGTTGGGCTGAGATGCTGATTAATGACACACACCCTGAGGCCAAAGGTGGAACAGTGGCAGGAGGGCGATGTATGCGCCATTACTGGTCTGGACCCCCTGGTCTGGTGGCCTACTTCAGGGTAGGTGCATTTCTGAGCTCATGGCTGAAGCCATAGTCCTACAACACACTAGCAGGGGAGGAGTGTGTGTCTGCCAGGGCAGGGACGGGACTGGCTCACTCAGTCTGGCCATGGCTTGGACCTCGAGATAGTCCATCTTCTTTTACCGGCAGGGGAGGGCAGCCTTCCAAACATCTCCCTCTCTTTCTCCTTTCTCTTCCCACCCCTTGTTGTTTAATAAATGACCTAAGTGGGTTTAGTTTGTATAACACAACGCTAGGGGTTGTGGGGAACAGAGGTGAACAGACAATACACATCTGTCTGAGGCTATTCGGGCCCACCAAGGAGGGAAGAAAGGAACATCAATAACCACAGTGTCCCACGGCCCTGGATTGCACATCCATTTAGAAGCAGCGTGACCTTGCACAAGTCACTTTTTGGTCAACGCTCAGCTTCAGCTGAAAATCTGGAATTGTACCTTCTGTATCATGGAATGACAATGTATTCATGGAGGGTTAGCGCTCCTGTGCTAGCTGTCGCTCCCCAATCACTCGGTTCATGTAGGTGGGGAGTGCAAGGGCCACAGGCACACAGAGGAACTGCGTACTCCTGCAGGGGTGGACTGGGCAAGTTGTTCGGAAGAAAGGGAGAAGGAAACTCCAACAGGAAGCAGACTTTTGCAAAAGAACATGGTGGGGGGGCGGGGAGATGGGATGTCAAGAGGGACTACAGTGGCTCCCCTGGCTGGAGCAGGCTGCTGTAAAGTGGCACAGTAGGAAAGTGAGGGTCAGGATGGTGCCTGGCCTCCTTGTCTGCCATCTCCAAAGATGACCCCTATTTCCTATGGGATTATTTCACATGAGGCCCTACAGGGCTGTACTGGCTCGCACAGCCAGCATACAAGTCCCTGGAGCTGCTGGGGCAGAGGGAGCATACACTCCTTACTGGCTCAACTGCTTCCCTCTGCTGCCTCCTGGCAACCCCAGAAGAGGGGCTGAACCTTGGCTCCTGCCTTCACCTGAATCTTCTTGAGTCTCTGGGATAATTAAGAATGATCTGCTAATTATTCAGGCGGCTGACTGAATGCTTTGTAACCTTGGGGGCCACCAGGTGTCAATCAATGGTGAGAAGGGGAGGGAAGTGAGGAGAGGAGGAGGGAGGCATGGAGAAAGTGAGGACGGGAAAGGATGGGAAGGTGAAAAGGAGGAAAGAAAGATGGAGGAAGAAGGAAGAGAGGGAGGAGGGAGGAAGGAGGAAAGCTTCAGAAAGAAAATTAACCCTCTCCCAGGAAGAAGGAGCTAGGTAGGGCTGCTGTTTCTGGGGTGATGCAGCTGGGCTAGGCTGGTGAAGAAGGGCAGACAACAGCACTGACAACGTCCACACAATCTCCAGCTTCTCCTTTTAGCCATTCCACCCCTCCTGCCACATCTTCTAAGTCATGTGAAGCAGGTAGTGGCTTTGGTGGATACTCTGGGGTGAAGATGGGGCAGAGGGAGGGCAGGTGATCTGCAGGGAGCGGCTGGAGAGAGCCTGAGAGGTACTTGTCATTCAGTCTGCGCACGGCTCCCCACCGCGGCAGAGGAGGAGGAAGGATGCCAGCTCTGAATGCTAATTTGCCATGAGCTCATCTACCTGCACTGCTGCCCAGGCTGCACTGAGGCCAGGGGTCTGCCAGGTTCCAAGATGGGGAGCAGTGGGCTGGTGAGTCTCTCCACCTGTCTGTGTCTTCTTTCAAGATTTCCAGGCAGGTGGAGCATGTCTCAGGGGGAGTTCTAAGCTGGGGTCACATCCCCATCCCAAAAGCTCATGAAAAATGAAAGGCCACAGGCTTGTGGACTGCTGCAGGTGAGGAGGGCAGGGGTGAGCACAGGTGTTGGGGATCCCCACGCAGTAAGTCCTCCCTTCTTTGAGTTCTGTTCCCAACCTGTCACTGTAGCCTGTCACTGCTTCCTTTGAGATTTCTCTTCCCTGCCTCTAACAGCCTGGACCACACTCCTTTTCTTGTCCTTGACAGCTCTTTGCCCCATTGCTTCTATGTTCAAGGCCCTCATGTGGCCCCCCTGAAACTCCCAGATGGAATTCAGTCTTGTCCTGCTACGGGAGTCTGGTGGGTCAGATTTACTGATCCCAGCTTCCACTCCCTGCCCTGCTGCTCCCAGTGCTGCTGTGGTACAGCACTGTGAAGTGTTCCCACAGCACAACAGAGGACAAGGAGCACAGGCAAAGTGCCAAGACACGCAACCTGAAAAGGGATGCAAGGCCCACAAACATGCAGAAAGTCAACTTTTTCTACTTTGTTCTGAAGTGAAGGGGCTGAAAGTGTGGGACAGGCAGCTAAGCCTGCACTCTCAGCACCAATATACCTCTTCCCCTACAGAGGCCAGGCTCCCTGGCAGCCTATGACACACCATGTTCTGGGCCATATTCAGGCTTCTCTTTAAGCCTGTGCCTCCCTTTTCTGGACTCCACCAGATGACCTGCATGCCCACCTTCCAAGTCCTAGCTCTAAACCTGTATCTCCTTCCCAGCCAGCTCCTGCAGTTGGCATGGCGTTTTCCTCCTGATTCAAGTAACAGTCCTGTTTCCTTTAGGGAGTCATCTCTCGCACAGGCTCAGTACCCTGCTGCAGATGGGGTTCCACCACCAGGGCTAGGACTACATTGGAGTCAGTCAGTGTAGGGTATACCCACAGCCCCAGCAACTGATTCTGGGAGACAATGAGTACCATGCTGGGCATGGATGTGACACCTGGAGGAAGAGCTGGCACAGTGGAGGGCATTCTTTCTGGCTAGACCTGAACCTGAGTATTAGAGCTCTCACCCTACTAGCAGTCCCCGTCACCACTACAGCAAGATCTGTCTGGGAATGCAGCCGACCCTGAAGAAGCAAAACCAGGCCCTGAGGACATCACTGAAGCTCTTCAACTCCAAACCTGCCTTACGGATTGGTTACTTTGGGTTTAACCTGGTTTGGGGAATTCTGATTGACAGTGTGCTGCTGATTCTTTTTTTTCTTCTCTAGATTCCTGGAAGCCCGTACAGTCCATGTCACATACCTAAGAATCAACCAGTTCTTTGCTTTCCTATTCTAGACTCTAATTCCTGGAAGACACCATATCACACACTTCAGTATCCCTCAGGGTCCACCCAATGCTGAGCACAAGATGAATGGAACTTGTCTGTGAGGGAGCCTAGATTCAGGTGCGGGCCCAATCACATGGAAGGCCTGTACCCATGTGCTTCTAACTCTCACTTCCTGTCAAGCTGGCTTTCCTGCCGTCTTGTCACCCCATCCACGGGTAAGGGAACATACAATTGTCTACAAGGTGCCCCCAGGATGGGAAAGGAAAATATGACCAAATCCAACATTCCCCTTAGAGAAGGGAGCGCATGAGGTCATAATCCCAATGAGGAAACGATTTCTGAGGGGTTGGTTTGGGCATCCATTCCTAGCCCTGGGCATGGATGGCCATCATCTGGAGCTGATGGCTCTTAAAGGCCTGTGTCCTCTTGTTTATGTGTCACTTGGGCACATTTAGTGCAAAAGTGAGCACAAAGGAAGCATCTAGAAATTCCTACGCCTGCTAATAGTTGACTGACAGATGGCCACTGTAGGCAGCAGTGAGCAGAATGGTGTCCACAGATAGGTACTAACCTTCACCGAATGCTTATAGCCTGCTGGGCCCTGCTTACTTCCCTTGCATGTTTAATCCACTTAGCTTTTACAACAATCTGACAAAGAAGTACTTTCATCATCATAATTTTACAGATGAGAACACTGACACGTAGACAGATTAAGTAATGTGCCCAATGTTATAGAGCAAGCAAATGGTGAGCCAGACTGGAGCTGAGGCATTCTGCTCCAGAGGTGATGACCTAACACTGTCAGTGCACTGCCCCTGGCTATGTCTATTTTCTGAATAGGCTTAAAGCTGGCAGGTGAGTCAGCAGGCAGGAAAAGAGCAGAAGAGTCAAGAAGATCTGGGGAGACAAATGACCACATTTTCTCCCTTAATTGAGAGGGCTTCCAGGAAGAGGTAGACATCCAACTGGTGAAGGAAGAGGAGATTCATGGGGAAGGAGCAGCAGTTCCAGGTATGGACTACAAACTGGGATGGAGTAAGTGAACATGTGGTCTGTGAGAAGAACTGAATCAGGCAGTCAAATACTTCGCATGGGGTGGGAGAAGTCATTGAGCAGAAGACCAAGCCTTATTAGTTGACTTGCCACCAAAGACAGAACCTGGGTACCAGACAAAATCTGGGACCCTTGCAAGCAAAGAGAATTAATTCAATCATGTTAAATAAACACTGAATGAAAAAAATCACTGTAACCCAAGGGCTGTGCGAGGTAAGTGCTGGAAATTCAGAAAGCTGCAGTTCTCCAACTCTGCTGTGGTTTGGAAGTATCCCTCAAAGCCCCATGTGTTGAAGGCTTGGTCTTCTGCCTGTGCTGTTATTGAGAGGTGATGGGGCCTAGAGGGAGGAAGTTAGGTCACTGGGGGCATGCCCTTGGAGGGAATATTGGGACCCCAGCCCCTGCAGTCTCTCTGCTTCCTGGCCGCCATGAGGTGAACAGGCCTCACTACCTCACACTCCTGCCTCAATGTACTGTAGCACTGAGACAATGTACTTTGGGTACCACAGGCCCAAAGCAACCATGGACTAAAACTGTAAGCCAAAATAAACCTTTTCTCCTTTAAGTTGTCTTAGGTATTTTGTCACAGCAACAGAAAGATGACTAACGAGTTCAAAATCACAAATGACCTAAAGGGCTCTGCCTACCTCACCAGCCTCTCCTTGCTCCAGCCACACCAGCTTCCTTTCAGGTCTTTGCTACCTCAGGGATTCTGCTCATGCCCTTATTTCTTTCTTGGAATGTTCTTCCTGACCTAACTCCTCTCCCCCAGATTCTACCATAAAATGTTTTTTCCTCACATACCCCTTCCCTGATCTTTCTAGGCCAAGTCAGGGCTCCCATTAAAGTATCACAGCACCTCATCTCCCCTTCATTGAGATGATATTAGTCACACAGAATCTGTAACCAAAGTCCCTGAGTTTGAACCCTGGTTTTGCCATGTGGCCAAGTCTCTTTGTGTGCCTCAGTTTGTCTATAAAAGGGAGCTAATAGTACCTCCTCCCATAGTGTAGCTAAGTGAGTTAATGTACCTACCTCAATGTCCATGGCTGATGCTAAATAAATTCTATAAAAATTGTCTTACTTCTACTGCAGTTCATTAATTGTGCAGTTGGTTAGTCAGGCACCACATAGCCCTATTTTAACTAAAAAGGGACCACAAATATGATAGTGGAGCTGACAAATCCCTATCACCTAGTGACTGAGCCCTTGGAACACTGCCATAGGCACAGCACATTTCTCCTGTGTGTGAGGAGATGCTGGTGTAAACAAATCTACTGCATGGCCAGTCACATAAAGTACAGCAATACAGTCACGCACAGCTTATCTATGCTGGCGATAATAAATGACTGCTACTGCTCTCTGTATTTGCTATGCTATTTGCTCTTGCTACTTTACAGCGCACTCCTACTACTTATAAAAGTCTGCAGTAAAGAGTCTGCGGGGCTCACCTTTACTGCCTCTCTCGATCACGGCAAGAGGCTATGTGCAGTGAGTGCCTACACTGTCTAGCTCTGTATGGCACTCTACAACGCTCACACAAGGCAAGGTCACCTACTGTTGCAATTCTCAAAACAGCCTGGCATTAAGTGAGGCTTACTGTATTGAAGTCTGCAGCTCCTACCAGAGAGAATACTCTATGTAAATGGGGTGTGGCTTACTGCTGCAGCTAGAACCCAGCTCAGAGCCCTGTGCTCCTGAGTGCCAAGTCAGTGTTGGCTGGCTGCAGGAGTAAGTGGAGGAACAGGCCTGCCAGTGGGAGGAAGATTAGAGCTGCCACTGGGGCCTGTGGATCTTACCCAAAGTCCAGGGAATACATGGAACAGTGGGTGGTGAGCTCTTGGGCACTTAGGAGAAACTCTTTTAAGCTGGGCTCCTGCCTTGCACCCCTCTGACACAGGCCTGAGTCCCCTAAGAATCACTAAAAGGTATGTTCCCAGAAGGTGCATTCCTAGGACTAGAGTGAAGCCTGCCCAGGACAGGGGCGGCCTCTATTAGGTGGGGGTAGGTGACAGCTCCCACCTGCTAAAGATGTCTCCAGAGACCTTCTGTAGGTACTGCAGCGCATCTGCCACCTGCTGGATGGCCTCCTCCCGCCGCAGGTCTGGCTGGATGAGGGGCACAGCATAGGTTTGTCCCGCCAAGGAGTGCTGGGTTCTCACGGGAGTCATGGTGCCTGTGGGTGGGAACCAGAGCATCAGGATGGCAACCCACACTCCTCCACACCCACTTGCTGCAGGGACAAGTGGTGTCAAGGACAGAAGACCTGGCATCTACAGGGTTTCAGCCTGTGCGACGCAGTGTGGGGGAGGGAATGAGGCCAGGAAGCTGACGGGGGCAGCAGCAGGAACCAGTAATTGGCAGGGACAAGAGAAGTTCAGAAAACTGAGGCATGTTGTGACGCATCCCTGCTCCCAGGAGCTCGGGACCCTGCTAAGCACCTGTCCACACATTATCTCAGTTCCACCTCCCACACTTGGTAACACAAAAGAAGCCCCGGCTGCAGAGTACAAAAGAAGCTGGAAGCAGAGGGCTGAATGGGGGGATGGGATCACCTGAATCCAATGCCACATGGTCCCCAAATCCCCTAAAGCAGAGAAATTGGACACTTGGGTTCTCCCACTTTGGCCCTGGGGACCTCAGGCTTTTCCTAGTCACTGGTCAGTAACTCCAAGAAGAGTGTCCTGTCCAGGCTTTGCATACCTAGGCCAGCAAGAAGAGGGTCAGAAAGAAGGAGGTACATGTGGGGGTGGAGGACAGGAAGGAAAAACACACCTCCAAATTGCAAGGCGAGGGCAGAGTCTATTTATATTGGGTTTAATTAACTCCGCTCCCCGGTGCCACTAAAGCAGCAATCACACTGCAGTCGGCACTGATTTGATTGGCAAGAGACGCGCCAGGCAGAATATTAAGGCACCAGGCCCCTATAAATAGGCCTAATCACAGCCCCTCACTGGAAGACGATGAGGAAGACATTAATCAGGCCTGGCACCATGCCCCAAACCTACTCTTAGGCACCACCTGGGGCCCTTGGTTGCAATGGAGGTGTGAGTGGGACCCGGTTAAGCATGACAGAAAGGGCTAGGAGGCTTCATCTGGTGTTAAAGTGCTGTGTGACCTTGAGGAAGTTGCTTATCTTCTCTGAGTCTGATCCCTCCCATCTCCTATGGACTGAAAATTGGCGCTGCTAAGAAGTTACTACTTCAGAATACACATAAAAATGTATATATCCTACATAATGCATCAAACCAACATCTTCACCAAGTGGGAGCCTCACCTGGTTCCACTGCTGGTTTCCTGAGCTCTTCCTTCTACCCTACTGGCTCTGTCCTACCCTCCTCAGGCCAGCATCTCTCCCAAGCTGAGATGATCAACTCATCTGCTCTTCAACTACACCTCCAGCAGGGAGCTCCTCCTTCGCACCGTCCAAACCCGAACCTGCCTTGCACACTCATCAAGGCCAGGAGTTACTCCTCACTCCCCACATCCTTCCCTCTCAGCAAGTCACCAAAGTGGGGCCAGCTGCTCCCTAACCCTGAGGCCACACACCATTTCAAGAACTTTCCTCCCTTCCCTGTGTATGCATCCGTCCATATGCAAATGTGCTGGCCATCCGACTTTGTCCTATGCCTCAATTCTCCCATCTGTAAGATCAGGAGGGGAAAAAGAGAAGGTACTTTCTGTGCTCATCTTTTTATTTGTTTATTTATTTTTGGTGGCACTGGGGTTTGAACTCAGTGGCTTGGGCCATTCTGCCACCCCCTTTTCTGTGATGGGTTTTTTCGAGATAGGATCTTGTGAACTATTTGTCTGGGGCTGGCTCTGAACTGGGATACTCCTGATCTCTGCCACCTGAGTAACTAGGATTACAGGCGTGAGCCACTGGCATCCAGCTCTGTGCTCATCTTGAGATGAATTTCTCATTAGTTACAGCATCTGGATGTGTGTAGTTGCCCGCACACAGGCACAAGCGTAATACAGGCAAAAATCTCAACAAGGAAGTGGCAAGTCCGCTATAGAATTCTGAGTGAATACAGCTGTCTGTGGTTCATTCTGTCTGCAAACATCTACTGATCAGCTCTTAAGTGCAGGCATAATCACAACAGAGATGAGTAAGACACAGCACTAGGCAGGCAGATAGCCTCAAAAACAAACTTCCCATGAGAAGAACTCTAATCCAGCCATGACAGCAGTGCTAAGGAATGATAACCCATATCTTGGATTAAGGGAGTCAGGAAAAGCCTTAGCAGAATCTGTGACTCTGCACCAAGACTCAGAGACAGGCCCAGGGAGAGGGTACAGAGAGCATTCTAGGTAAAGTAGGTAATGGTGAGTGACCATGCATGCTTTGGGTTTAAGTGTCCTTGGGGAAGTAACAGGAAATGAGAAAGAGAAGCCAGTCTGTATCATGGGCTAAGAGTTTTAGACTTAGGCCAGGAACGAAACCCTGAGGCCTGTGCTGTTCAATACACTGGCTACCAGTGACATGAAGCTACTGAGCACTTGAAAATGTGGATGAATTGAGATGTACTCTAAGTGTAAAATCCACATCCAAATTCAACAATTTAGTAGGAAAAAAGAATGGAAAATACCACATTAAATTTTTATATGGATTACATGCCGAAATGACCCTATTGGGTTAAATAAAATATACTGCTAATTTCACCTGTTTCTTTTTACTTCTAAAAATCACTTAAGTGTCTGGCATAACCTTCCTTCCTCCCTCCTTTCCTTCTTGTCTCCTATGATTCTAAACAAAAAAGCCTTCTCTTCTTTTTAGGCAAAAGACATCCTAGAATAGATTCAGCTTAAGCATCAAAAGTAGTAACGTTTTATTACCTTTTCCTCCTATGTATGATAGCTCTTAAATGACTATCATGAGCCGGGAGCCAGTGGCTCATGCCTGTAATCCTAGTTACTCAAGAGACAGAGATCCAGAGTATCGAGGTTCAAAGCCAGCCTGGGCAAATAATTAGTGACACCCTATCTCAAAAGAATCCAACACAAAAACGAACTGGTGGAGTGGTTCAGGGTTGTAGGCCGAGTTCAAACCCCAGCACCGCAAAAAAAAAAAAGACCCAAACATTATCATAAGGATAATCTTTACCTATATTTTCATATGCTACATTACTAATATTAACTAGTAACAAATTACTACTAGTTATTACTGCTAACAATACATACGTTAGAACACTTCTACCTCCTTAAGAAACAACTTATTTAATCCACAGAATCAGTGAATTTATCAGTATCCCCGATAATAAAATTTCCTTTTATTTGGGGGTACTGGGGTAGAACTCAGGGCCTCACACTTGCTAGGGAGGCACTCTACCACTTAAGACACTTTTGCAGTAGTACCCCAATTTTAGATAAAGATATGGGGCTGAACAAATCACAATTTTTTGACATCAAAATACTTAGCTTGTGATGGAGCTCACAAGTGAATCTATGTTGTCTGAATTCAGAGTGTTCTACTGTTTTTATCCATAAAAATGCAAATCTTAAGAGCTCAAAAATTTTGTTAGTATCAATTGTCAAACACTTTATCTTAGTTTGTCGCCTACAAACCTAAACTACTTAAGTTTTTGATATTAAGGAAAGAATAATAGAATCTACTCCGAGTCTCTGTGTGAACTATACACTTTCTAGTCGTTTTGTATTGATTCAACTATTTATCTTCATAACATAAATCTTTTTTTTTTTTTTTTTGGTGGGACTGGGATTTGAACTCAGGGGTTCACACTTTTTTTTTTATTCATATGTGCATACAAGGCTTGGGTCATTTCTCCCCCCTGCCCCCACCCCCTCCCTTAACACCCACTCCGCCCCCTCCCTCTCCCCCCCACTCAATACCCAGCAGAAACTATTTTGCCCTTATTTCTAATTTTGTTGTAGAGAGAGTATAAGCAATAATAGGAAGGACCAAGGGTTTTTGCTGGTTGAGATAAGGATAGCTATACAGGGAGTTGACTCACATTGATTTCCTGTGCATGTGTGTTACCTTCTAGGTTAATTCTTTTTGATCTAACCTTTTCTCTAGTTCCTGGTCCTCAGGGGTTCACACTTACAAAGCAAGTGCTCTACCGCTTTAGTCAAACCTCCAGTCCGTTTTACTCTGGTTATTTTGGAGATGGAGGACTCACGAAGTATTTGCCCCATGATCCTCCCCCATCGCAGCCTCCCAAGCTGGGATTATAGGCATGAGCCACCAGCGCCGGGCTTTGTTTTTTTTTTTAAAGTGGTACTGGGGCATTAGTATTTTAATAGGGGAAACCTAAGCACAAAGAAATTCATTGATAGTTATCTTTTGAAAAGTCCAGGATACACGTCTAAAATGGATGACAGCCGGGCGCTGGTGGCTCACACGCGTTATCTAGCTACTCAGCCGGTATAAATCAGAAGCATCGCAGTTCCAAGCAGCTCAGGCAAATAGTTCCTGAGACCCTACATCAAAAACAAGCCATCACAAAAAAAGTTCTGGTGGAGTGGCTCAAGATGTAGAACCGGAGTTCAAACTCCAGAAGCGCAATAAATAATAAAATGGATGACAAATGAACTCTAATTTAGTGGAAAGAAACAACAAATAGACAGTTGGGGCTGTGGGAGAAAAATAAAAGTTACAAATGTACCAGAACTCCAGCCCTCTGTGTCAGGCCCTGGGCTCCATCCCCAGCACCGGAAAAAAAAAAAATCAAAATTGCCTTTCGATCATGGCGTTTTACTACGAGAGCCCCTCACTTCTCGGCGCACGCCTGCTGCGTGTAGCTCACGCCAAGCCCGACATTCCTGCTCATTCATCTCCGCTATTTCACGCATCGCACGACACTCACAACACGCTCTGTAGACACTCGCCGGCGTCTACGCCGCGGTCGCCGGGGCTTTTAAGTTGACAGGTAAGGACTGCATACATTCATCGTGCGTGGTCTGGGGACAACTGGTCCCGCGCGCACCGCCGGGGTCACTGCGGGATGCTCGGGGCCCCTCCCTCAAGCGGGGCGACGCGGCGGGGCGGAGGGCGGGGCCGCCCGTGCGGTCACGCAGCCCGGCCGCAGGAAGCGGAGCCCGCCGAACCCCAACCCGCGGCCTCGGCCTCCTCTGGAACCCGACGGGGACGTTCCTTACGGTCCCGCGCTCCCGGCCGCCCGGCCGGGACCTCACCCCACCCCGCCGCCCGCGCCGCCCGCGCCGCCCGGCCGCGCGCCCCTCACCTGCGCGCCGCCGCCGCCCCCGCCGTCGTCACCGGATGCTCCGCCCCCGCGCTCCCTTCCGCTCGGCGCGCGCCGCCGGGTCCCAGCGCCGCCGCCGGGTCCTAGCGCCGCTGACTCTACCCGGCGTGGCTCCTCCACCTCCGCCTATGCGAGGGACGTGGTTACTGGTTGGGGTCCGCGTGGAGGAACCCACCTACCCTCCCGGCTTGTCCCGTATCTTCTGCAGAGCACTGATCGCTTGTATTCTGGGCGCCAAGCAGCCCTCGAAGTATGTGTGGCCTGGTGCAGGAGCTCTCCCTCCTCTCGAGCCTTGCATGTTCAATTACTTTAATAAATCTTTTAGTTCGCTCTGCTTTTCCATCTTTACCTCTGTGGACAAATGCACTGAGTTCCCAAACCCCGTTAAAAATTAAATACAGAAGCCAGACACAGAAGGGCAGGCATTGTACAGTTTGACTTGTATAAGGTACCTGAAATAAAAAAGAGTAGGTACCAGCAAGGCGGGAGATGGACAGTTAGTGTTCAATTTCTGCCGGGGATGGTGAATGACTTCTAGTGGAGATGGTCACACAGTCATGTGAAGGTGCTGAATGTCACAAAACTACACTTAAAACAGATTCGGGGCTGGGGATATGGCTCAGTAGTGAAGTGTGTGCTTAGCATGTGAGACTGTTATGCGTATCATACTATAGAAAGTTAGATATTATGAGTGTACTAGTTACTTAGCATATTTACTTTGTATGAGCATTGATAACAAAATGTTACACATACATACGGCAAAACGTGTGATATGCAAATTAGCGAACCAAGGTGGCCTGGATATGTAAATTAGCTAACCCTAAGCTGTACGAGAAGATAAGGATAAGAATCTGCATATGACAACCCACGACTACCGAGTGAGAGAGGGCCGAGAGCGAGTTGTGCGAGAGTCCACGCCGCACACTTCCGGACCGAGACACGGATCCTCCTCCACCTCTGCTCTCGGTGACACCAGCCGAGTATCCCGGTGGGGCAGAGGCGACCCCGAGAGAGAGGAACGGCCCGCCGGATTCCCCTGGCGTTCCGGAGGGCGCATCGACTCTGAGATCCAGCCACAGAAGGACGGCTACTAAGACGTCCTATGTGAGTACAGCTTGGGGAATAGCTGAGAGCGCAGGCCACTAGGTTAGGACCGACCTTTTTAAAATGTGTCTTGTACCGCAAATTGATTTGATCATTCTTGCCTATTGCGCTCTGAATAGTACCGAGACCCTGGGTTTATAGCAGTAAATATTATGGGAAGGGGAAAAAGGAAGAGGGAGGGGAGAATGTAGAGGGGGAGGAGGAAACCCAGCACCTTACACACTAGGCAAGTGCTCCCACACTGAGCCCTCGTCCCAGCCCACCTACTCTTTTTAACACTCTCCTCCTCTCCCACTTCTGTCCTCCTTCCCTGCACTTCTGGGAGAACTGGGTTGAGTTGTAACAGTGGCTGCAGAAAAGAGTCCCTCTCATGGTGGCCAGGCAGGAATGGGTTTCCCCTTGTGTTGTGGACTTCTTTATGTCTGTGTTCACCCCAAATTGATATGTTAAAGCCCTACCCACCCCATGTGATGGTGTTGGAGATGAACCTTAGGTAGGTAACTAGGGTTAGATGAGGTCATGAAGGTAGGGTTCTCATGATGGATTTAGTAAGAGGACACAGAGGGAAGGCAGCTGTCTGCAAACCAGGAACCCAGTCATCTACCACCTTGGATCATACAAACTGCAGACTTGTCCCCCTTTCCCATCTGAGCAATAGCTGGGTGACTTAATGTGCCCAGGACACGTCAAAGAAGATGAAAGTGCTGCCATAAGTCCACAATGCCCAGGAGAAGCAGTCTGCCAGGGAAGAGAGCACACAGGCTGGGGGGGGGGGGCTCTCCCACTCATTCTTTGTGTGACCTTGAGTCAGTCATTTAAGAGACCTTGATTGGCCTATTTGTAAATTGGGGTTAAAAGTGCCTGTCCAGCTGGGTGCTGGTAGGTGGCTCATGCCTATAATCCTAACCACTCAGGAGGCAGAGATCAGAAGCATCAAGGTTCTAAGCCAGCCTGGGCAAGTAGTTTGAGAGATGCTGTCTCAAAAAACCAATACAGCAGCAGTGGCTCTGTGTGTAAATGCTGTGCACTGAGGATACAAAAACAAAAAAACACGTGTACAGGATCATGCCTCCTACCAATCAGATGTCCATTTGTTCTCGTGTTTGTTAACAACCCTTTATCTCAGTGTTATAAACTCCACTTAAAACTGAAAGAAAAAACCCAATACAAAACAGGGCTGGTAGCATTGCTCAAGTGGTAGAGTGCTGGCCTAGCAAGCATGAGGCCCTGGGATCAAGTCCCAGTACCGCCAAAAAAAAAAAAAAAAAAAAAAGAGTGCTTGTCCTGCTGTGGCTTATGCCTATAATCCTAGCTATTTGGAGGCAGACATTGGGAGGATTGTAGCTTGAGGTCTTGAGGTCAGCTGGGAATAAACACTAGACCCTATTTGAAAAATAACCTAAAGCAAAAAGTGATGGGAACATGGTTCAACTGAAAGAGTGCCTGCCTAGCAAGCACAAGGCCCTGAATTCAATCCCCAATACTGCCAAAAAAACCCCAAAAAACCAAAAAATACATAGCACTTGTCCTGCCTCTCTTTGGGAGCTGCAGAGTAAGTATGTCAAAGTGCTTGTAATCTGTTCATTTGAACACAAAAGGAAATGTGTATGCTCTCCAGGATCCTGTCTAAACATAGACACACATGCACACATATGTATCATATCACATAGCATGCCTGGTGTCTTCTCACCAAAGTGCCGCTAGACAGCACCCCTGGTGCTAGAATGATATCAGTTCAGACAATTTATCACCAACTTCATAAAAGTTCTCTACCCAGTTGACTACTGACCCAGTCAGCCTGGACCTAACTTGAGAGATTTCCTAGAAGCTGATTGCAAAGATATTTACCTGCCTTCAGTCAAGATAAAGAAAAGCTGGTGTCACTCTCACATGTGGACACTGAGGCCCTATCTGACCTTGCTGGCCAGCTGGGGCCTGAGTGGGCCTGATGACAACAGTCTCCAGGACAGTCCTTGGCAGCCTTGCTGAACCTTGCTAGCATTTTCTAATCTCTTGGATTCCTCAGATCCATGAGGTTACTTCAAAAATTCCTCATGCAGGAGTGACAGCGCCCTGAGCCCTGACCTATAGGAAGAAAACTGGAAACAAGACTTAGAACTAAGTTGGGTGCTGGTGGCTTGCAACTGTGATCCTAGCTATTTAGGAGGTCGAGATCAGGAGGATAACAGCTTGAGGCCAGCAGGGGCAAATAGTTCTTGAGACCCCATCTCAACCAGTAGCTGGGCACAATGGCACAGACCTGTCGTCCTAACTATGCAGGAGGCTGAAGTCAGAGGATCCTGGTTCCAGACTAGCCCAGGCAAAAAAGTTTGTGAGACCCCATCTCAATGGAAAAAAGCTGGACATGGTAGTGAATACCTGTCATCCTAGCTATGCCAGGAAGCACAAAATAGGAGAATTGTTGTCCAGGCCAGCCTGGATAAATAGCAAGACCCTATGTCCAAAACAACCAGAACAAAAGGACTGAAGCCTTGGCTCAATTGATAGAGTACCTGCTTCCCAAGTGAGAAGCCCTGAGCTCAACCCCCCACCCTCCAAAAAACTGAGAACTTTGCAGGGTGTGATGTCATACTTCTGTAATCCCAGCACTCAAGAGGCTGAAACAAGAGGATCATAAATTCAAAACCAGTCTGAGCTACATAGTGAGACTCTGTCTCAAGGTAAAATAAAAAAGTGCTAGGTCAGGTGCAGGTGGCTCACATCCATCATCCTAGCTATTCAGGAAGAAGAAATAAGGAGGATTGCAGTTGGAAGCCACCCTGGGCAAAGAGTTTAGGTGACCCTATCTCAAAAAAACCCAACACAAAAAAGGGCTGGCAGAGTGACTCAAGTGGTAGAGAGCCTGCCTAGCAAGTGAAAAGCCCTGAGTTCAAACCCCCAGTACCATCAAAACCAAAAAAACCCCAAAGGGCTGGGGGTGTAGCTCAGTCGTAGAGCACTTGCCTAGCAAATGGAAGCCCCTGGTTTAATCCCCAGTTATCCCCTCCAAAAAAGACTGAGAACGCAATGTAAGTCATTTCCTACTCTAGCCTCTAGCCCTTGTGCTCTCACTATTCCTGGAAAAGGATCCCCTCTCCTGGAGACCACTTTCCTCTCTAGCATTTCATTTCATTGTTTCTTGGGAAGGTTTCCAAAACTGCCTGGAGAAAGGATGGAAATGTCTTTCTGTCCAAACAGTTAGATGGATGATACTACCAGGTCCTCTTGCTCAGGTCTAATGTATTCTTTTTTTAAAGCCTAGATCAGGAACTCTGTTCAGAGAGTGCTGTGCAGGCAAAGGCAAGAAATTTCTCCACCGGGAGGCTTGGTGGAGAAAGCCTGTTTTATTAAACAGTTGCTTATCCCTGTGTTCAAAAGGTGTCAGTTACAGCATCCTGATCTGCCCAGTTCAGACCTTACATACCCTAGCTCTCTAGGAAGCCTCCTTGAAGACTGGAGCCCAAGGGACTTCCCCTTCTGTGACATCCACAGCCCAGGAAGCTTCACCACACAACTTAGTCCCTGGCATGTGGTATTTGGGGATGTTCTCTGAGACATCTCTGTGGTTATGAGAACGGCCTTTGACACTACACTGCCTGGGCTAGAGTCCTTGTTCTGCTTAATTCTGTGTGGCCTTAGGCAAATGACTTGTGTCTCAGTTTCCTCTGGTATAAACTTGTATCTGTGTTTGTAGTGAGGATTAAGTGAGTTAATGTATTTCAAGTGTTTAAAGTGATGCCTGAGAGACTGAGGGTGTAGCTCAGTGGTAGAATGCTTGCCTAGCATGTGCAGGACCCTGGGTTTGATACTTAGTATTGGGTACAAAAAAAAGTCTGAGTCCCTCAGTGGTTGAATGGGTAAACAAATTGTGGTGTAAACATACAACGAAACATCACTTAGCCATAAAAAGGAACAAAATATTGATACATGTTACCAAGGTAGTTGGACCTAAAGATCATTCTGTTAAGTGAAAGAAATCAGACACAACAGGCCACATACTATATAATTTCATTTATATGAAATATACAGAAAACAGACTGGTAGTTTCAGGGGCCAAAAGGAGGGGAGATTTAGAAGTGAAACCAGAGTTTTGGACCCAAGGCCCAAACTCCTGAGGTTCCATATGCCAGTTCTGGCACCCTCCCCTGTACACCAAATAAAGAGGCATGGTGAAGGCAGAGAAAGGAGGTTTATTACACAGCCCAGGACTCACTGTGGAAAGAGGCAGTGTAGGCTCATCTTCAGCCATCTTCGGGGTACAGACATGTGCCATAGGTTTAAGAAGACAAAAGAACCGGGGGCAGGGGACAAAGGTATGCATAGTTAAACAGTCCTTGTCACATGTGTTCTGGTTAACCATTATCTCAGTCCAAGGGCTCCCAGAGGGGTTCTTATGAGATGATTGCTCCTGTTCCAGGGTGCAGCCCCATCATAACAGGTATTTGTCCTCATTTGGAGGGATGGGCTGTCCTGCAAGTCTCCCTTGTTATAAAGATGTTATCAGTTCTACCCTTGCTGGAATCCAAGGTGATCAACAAGTGACTGCAAAGAGAATGGCCAAGAGCAAAGACAGATACAAAATGGAGGCAGGGTTGCCATGCTTCTCCTGTTATTAGTTAATTCATGTGCCCAAGTGAGGAGTCAGTGCTTTTCAGCAAAAGCAATTTGAATGCCTCTTACAGGTCCACTGATTGCGGAGGTGGGGCGGAGGCCATGGTCTTTTCTGTGTCTTTCTGAGCAAGACACAGCAGTTTCCCTGTCGCCATTCTCTCAGCACACATCTACTGTGCATTTGTCCCAAGCCTTCAAACACATTAGGGAAGCAGACCCTGAATCAGAATGGGATGCGTGTTTCGATGAAGGCAGTGAGGAGAGCCCAGGGTGCCTGAGAGCACGTTGTCATGATAGATAGATAGATAGATAGATAGATAAACAGAGATAGATGATAAATAGAAAGATAGATAGATGGATAAGGGCTTAATGCAATGGAAGTTTATTTCTCACTAATGAAACATACAAATCAATGGCTAACTCCCAATGAGCTTTAAGTTGAGAACCCAGGGTCTTCCCATCTATGGCTCTGCCATCTTTAGCATGGGCCCCAAGATTCCTGTCTTGCTTGGAAGCAAAAAGGGCAGTAAGGAGAACACATGGAGCAGGCCTGGGAGCAGCATCTGTCACTCCTGCTCCTATTCCATTGGCTATGGCTTGTTCAAATGGCCACCTCCCACTGTGGTGGTGTGGGGGCGGGGCTGGGAAATGTAGTCCCCTGTAGATCTGCAAAAAAGAGCATTGCTCAAGTGGTAGAGCACTTGCTTAGTAAAGTCAATCCCCTATGGTGGGGGAAGAAGTGGGGAGGGAGGAAGGGAGGAAGAAAGAAAGGAAGGGAAAAGGGAGGAAGGAGCTAGCTAGTTTCTGCTATGATCAGGAGGTAAGAAATGTGTGGAAAGGTAAGGAGACAGAGCTATAAAGAGTTTGGTGATGGGAAAGGCAGAGAGGGTGGGGCTGGCTGAGATTAGCAGGGGGCAGGCTACAGTACCAGGTACCATTTTCAGAGCTCCTACTCCCACTCTGTGCCAAGCTACCTGCTTGAGCATTTACACACTCAGTTTCAGTGATGCTAGGGTATCTGTCCTGCAGGGGAAGAGGTGGGAGAACTACATTTATTTGTTTTGCATAACAACCCTATTTCCTTAACAGGTCTTTAGAGCTTTTTGTGTGCAAAGTACTTGTATGTACACATGTACATTTTGGCAAGGAAAATGTTACCTTCATTGGAGAAAAATAAGGTTTTGAGAAGGTTTAAGAACTTCTCCAAAGTCAGATAGACCCACCTTTTTTTTTCTACTAGGGTCTCTCTATGATTCCCAGGCTAGTGTCAATTTCCTGGTCTGCAGTGATCCTCCCACCTTAGCCTCCAGAGTAGCCAGGACTACAGGTGTGAACCACAGCACCGACTTCACACCCACCTCTTACCAAGCATTCTTGTCCTCTGTATTGTGCTACCTCTCAGTCTCATGTGTCCCATGCATCTAGAAAGGGACCTTCATATCTGGCTCAAGAGTGTGTTGGAACCCTGGGAACACAGCCAGTGGATTTGGAAGGAGCTCTCCCTTTCCAATGCCAAAACTGGCCTCCTTCAGATTTGCTCAGATTTGCCTATTATTGCTCAGGAGGTCAGGGGTTCATAGAGCCATGAACAGATTCTTTTGGGGACAGCAACTGCCTCTCCCAGGTGAAAGAAGACTCTCCTTTCAGAAGGAGGGCTCAGGGAGCTTCAGCACCCCTCCCCATTCCCAGAATGACCCACTGGATTTGCTGAGGAGCTAAGCAGAAGCCACAGCCAAGCTGGCTTACCCACCAGGCCAAGCAGGCACAGTGCCCAGGGCCTCAGAAAGATTTAATTAAAACCGGAAGGAAAAAAAGCAGACTTTGGATGGAAGAAGATGGCTTAACATAATAGTAATGTATTCGTCTCTACAGCAACCCAATCATAAAATATCATCTTTTATATTTTTTTTAATGGAGTAAAAGCCCCACAAAAGCAAAAGTGCCTAGAATATGAGTCATAATGAGGTTGGAGTGTGAGAGTGGGAGGGGGTGTGGGTGTGTGTACACCTGCACTATCATGTGTTATTTCCAGGCAGGGACAGAGGACCCAGACTTCAGGCACTTATCCCTCCAGCTCTTAGATTTAGGGTCATACTTCTGGTCGCAGGTTGACAGTGCCCATCTCTCTGTGCTTCATGAACCATGACACACTGTAAGGAACCAGGAATCTGATGCTGTGACCGCTGCCATTCCTGGATCTGTATTATAGGCGCTGCACCCCTCCCTTCCTGACGGTGTCATGGCCCTGAAATCCCACAAGTGTGAGACTGGGCATGGGGGCAGTGGGACTAATCCTTGAAATAGCTCAGGGCAGATTATCCCAGTGTCCCAGAAGCACTAGCAGCAGCTCGTTCCCAGGGAGGGGGAGGCCACAGCTGAGTGGCTGACCCAAGTGGGCAGGCTCCATAAGGGATGCCCAGCCAAAGCTGCCTGGTGGCCAGGGGGGAGTAGAGGCACCTAGAGGGCGGGGCTACATCCCAGAGGTGAGACTATGCAAATCAAGCCAAGTCTTGCCAGCTGAAAAAAAAACTAGTCTGGGGGAAGGAATTTAAATGATAAAATTGTGAAGGTATGAAATGTGAAATGATTCCTTAAGGTGCTTACTTAACAACCAAATCACTCCAACACAATGAACCATACGTGTAAGGTTCTTCCCTACCCCCCACAGGTCCACACAATACCACCCATGCCATAAAGATTACTTTGTTCTCTTTGCCCATGGCTACATTTCCCCTACCTTTCACACTGAGGGACCTTCTAGCTGGAAGCGGGTGTCTCAGATTTCTTAGAACTCTTGGATGGAGGAAGAATTCTAACTGATCCTGAAAGTTTGAGCCTGGCTGGACCAAAAACAACCAGTATGAAAGCTGACTCTGGTGTGTTGATGCTGATGCTGATCTGCATGCAAAAGGGCTTATCCTCTGTGGCCACCAGTCACACGTGGGTGCTGAGTGCCTAAAATGTGGCTCCTCTGTGGGATGGAGAACCTGAACTGTTAATTTTAACTTAAAAATAAGTTTAAGGCTGGCGGGGTGGCTCAGATGATAGACTGCCTGCCTAGCATGTGTGAGTCTCTGAGTTCAAATCCCAGTACCAACAAAATAAATAAATAAATGAAATTTAAAAACGGATAGTCCATTTAATTACTGGAAAACATTTAAGTATGTGCGAGACAACTGTGTATGTGAATCTACTTTTTTCACATTTCTTGTGAAATCTAAATACAGACCACATATTTCCAATAAAAAACTAGCATCACTTAAAAAGCTAGACATTGATCTACCATTTGATCCAGCAATACCACTCTTGGGGATATACCCAAAAGACTGTGACACAGTTTACTCTAGAGGCACCTGCACATCCATGTTTATTTCGGCACTATTCACAATAGCCAAGTTATGGAAACAGCCAAGATGCCCCACCACTGACGAATGGATTAAGAAAATGTGGTATCTATACACAATGGAATTTTATGCAGCCATGAAGAAGAACGAAATGTTATCATTTGCTGGTAAATGGATGGAATTGGAGAATATCATTCTAAGTGAGGTTAGCCTGGCCCAAAAGACCAAAAATCATATGTTCTCCCTCATATGCAGACATTAGATCAAGGGCAAACACAACAAGGGGATTGGACTTTGAGCACATGATAAAGCGAGAGCACACAAGGGAGGGGTGAGGATAGGTAAGACACCTAAAAAACTAGATAGCATTTGGTGCCCTCAATGCAGAGAAACTAAAGCAGATACCTTAAAAGCAACTGAGGCCAATAGGAAAAGGGGACCAGGAACTAGAGAAAAGGTTAGATCAAAAAGAATTAACCTAGAAGGTAACACACACGCACAGGAAATTAATGCGAGTCAACTCACTGTATAGCTATCCTTATCTCAACCAGCAAAAACCCTTGTTCCTTCCTATTATTGCTTATATTCTCTCTACAACAAAATTAGAGGTAAGGGCAAAATAGTTTCTGCTGGGTATTGAGGGGGTGGGGGGGAGAGGGAGGGGCGGAGTGGGTGGTAAGGGAGGGGGTGGGGGCAGGGGGGAGAAATGACCTAAGCATTGTATGCACATATGAATAATAAAAGAAAAAAAAAACTAGCATCCAAATAAAGACGCTATAATTGTAAGATATACAAAAACTTCTAGGACTTAGTATGAAAAAAAGGATTTTTTTCAATGACTAAATTAATTTTTTGTATGATTATGTATTGGAATGATAATATTTGGATATATTGGGTTAATTGTTAAAGTTAATTTCACTTGAATTTAAATTACACATGTTGCTCATGTTGTATTTATGCTGGACATTTATGTCTCTGGACTCAAAGGCTGTGGAGAGGGACCTCATTCTGACTCCAATTGGAAGGGAAAAATGAACGAGGCAGACAAAAGACTCTCTAGGTAGCTCGATAGAGGTGGGGTGGCGGTGGGTAGGGACAATTTCAACCTGCGTGTTAAGAATGAATTTCATGTAAAGGTAAGCTGCAACCTGTCCATTTATGACATGACACTTAGATACCTCTTATTTTTTATTTTTTGGTGGGACTGGGGCTTGAATTCAGGGTTTCAGTTTTGCAAAGTAGGTGCAAAAGTTGAGCCGTGCCTCTAGTCTGTTTTGCTCTGGTTATTTTGATGATGGGGGTCTTATGAACTATTTGCACAGGCTGACCTCAAACAGTGATCCTCTTAATTTCAGCCTCCCAAGTGGGCTAGGATTACAGTGTGAGTCACTGATGTCTGGGTGGTCTGGATCTTAAATGTTCCATAGGTTCATGTGTTGAAGGCTTGCTTTCTTTCCAGACTGTGGCATTATTTGGAGGTGGTGGAAGTTAGGTCACTGGGAATATGCTTTTGAAGGGGATATGGAAATTCCAAGTGCTCTCTCTCTCTCCCCTTCCTTCCTGAGCACCATGAGGTGAACAGGCCTCCCCTCCTTCATTTATTGCATGCTTCTGCCATGATGAACTGTGTTACCACAGGCCCCAAAGTGACAGGACCAAGTGACCATATACACCTTTGAAATTGTGAGCCTAAATAACCCTATCTTCCATCCAGGTAGATTATCTCAGGTAATTGTCATGGCAGTGGAGAAGTGTTTAACCCACCATCACTGGATCATAAACTAGCAGAATGTGTTCTGTTTCTCCTTGCAGTATTAGCACAATGTTGTACCCATAGAAGATTCTTGACTGTCTTCTTTTTTAGGTTGTATTGAGGTGTGAACCCAGGACCTTACCCTTGACAGACAAGCATTCTACCATTTGAGCCATGCCTCCAGCCCTTTTTGCTTTAGGCTATTTATTTATTTTTTTTAAGGTTACATTTTTGCCCAGGACTGATGGGCCTCAGATCACAATCCTCCCTGTGCTGCCCACATGACTGGGACATGTAACACCATGCCCAACTTATTGATTGAGATGGGATCTCATTAATTTTTGCCCAGTCTGGCCTTGAACCACAATCCTTCCAATCTCTACCTTTTTAGGAGTTGGGGTGAGCCACCATGTATGGCCCAAGAGCTGTCTTTTTTAGTGGGCTGAAGTATGTGTTGGATACGTAGGAACAAAAGGGGCCTGGATATAAGAGAAGCTGGATGGGGAAGAGGTAAAGCCATTGGGGGAGGAGCCTCCATATGTCCTGGGAAGTCTCGGTACCCCTAAGAAGTGGAAGGGAACTACGTCTGTGACAGACCTTATCGTCCATCTGGAGTTGTTGCAGTAGTCTTCAATGGATTCTCAACATCTTTTACAAACATGCCAGATCGTGTGACTCCTCAGCTCAAAACCCGCATCTCAGAGTAAAGCCCTAGTCCCTAAAAATGGCCCAGGCAGTGACAGATGGATTCTGACGCGGGCCCCATGATCCCCACCTCCTGATATTCACACCCTTCCTTGCATAACCTGTGGGCAGAAACAATGACTTGCTTACAATCAAGAGAAAACAGCAGCTGGTGGAGTGGCTCAAATGGTGGAGTGTCCGCCTAGCAAGCCTAGCAAGTGTGAGGTCCTGAGTTCAAGACCCAGTACCACCAAAAAAAGGGAGCAAAAAAGCAAAGGTGGTAGGACACGTGTGTTCACTATACATAAGGTTGTAAAACTGCAATACATCAGTTGTGTTTGAGGAAGCAGGCGAATGTGTTGCACCTTGCTATATGGTGAGGGTCTAGCAGCAAGGATCTAAGCCACTTCCATAACATCCGAGAAGACCTGGATCATCCAGCCACCAAATGGGGTGGAATGCTGCTGTGTGAGCTTGGAAGCAAATCCTTCCCCAATCAGGTTGCAGCTCTAGCTGACACATCTTGGGTTCATTTTTTGTTGTTTTTTTTTGGTGGGACTGGGGTTAGAATTCAGAGCTTCATGCTTGCAAAGTAGGTGCTCTATTTCTTGAGCCACATCTCCAGCCCATTTTACTGTGGTCAAGCTATTTTCTGGGACTGGCCTTGAACCAGGATCCTCTGGATCTTACCTTCCCAAGTAGCTAGAATTATAGGTGTGAGCCACTGGTGCCTAGCTACATTCTTATTTTTAATTGAGATATAATTTACATACCATAAAAATTTCCCCTTTGAAATAAACAATTCAGTGAGGTTTTAAAAAATATATATATTCACAAAGTTGGCAGTCATCATCACTAGGTAATCCTGAAACATTCTTTAGTGATAGGGTCTCACTATGTAGCCTGGCCTGGCCTTAAACTTGTGATCCTCCTGCCTCAGCCTCCCAAGTGCAGGAATTACAGATATGCACCACCATGCCTGAGAGTAGAAGAATTTTCAATGAACAGCATGGTTAAAAGTCTAGATTGCCTTTGGCAGACTGTTGGAACAAATCTGGACATGGAGGACTTGCCGGAGAGTGCTTGAAGTGAGCGAGGATTTTAGTAGGAGCTGGAGGGAAGGGATCCTTGTTAGGTAGAAGCAGAAAATTTAGAAAAACTGTCCCCAGCAGTTCTGTGGGAAACAGGTCTCATAAGTGACAAATTGGTTATGTAGCTGAGGAGATTTCCAAGGAAAGTGTTGAAGGTGCTGCCTGGTTTCTTCTTGCTTTTAATTAAAGTGGAATGTGAGAAGAGAGAGGTAAATCGAGGGGAAAACTGATTTTAAAACTGGAAAAAAAAATCAGGCCTTAGTGATCGTGAAAATTCTCAGCCTCCCTATGCTAAAATTAAGAAGTGGTTTAATGGTGCTCCATTATAGAGAAAACACAGAAGGGGTGGCTGGAGAATCTTCTGTTACTACTGGATAAAGATGGAAGGATCTGAGTGGTACTGGGTCACACAAAGGCTTGTTTCAAGAGATTTGAAGCTCTTATGAAGCCACAGGGTCTCTAGGAAGCCTGCGTGCATCATCCATGGGCCATCTTGGCAGGAGGTAAAGGGAGAGAAAGGTTTATCTCAAAAAGATTTTGGTGATGTGGCTTTTGCCTAGGAATGAACCCCCTTGAAATCCGTGGAAGACAAAAGTTTTTGAGAAAACTATTTGAGCAAGAGCGCTGCAGCTTGGCTATAGAGGCCTCGGATCCCCAGAACTCAGCAAGAGAAGGTGGATAAAAATGCCTTGGCTGCATACTCATGACGTCTTCATGGAGCAGGAAGGGTGACCCAGAGGGCAGAACTGAGAGACACACAGAATTATTGTCAGGTCTTCAGACCTAGTCAGGGACACCCACGTTGCCCTGGTGGAGTTCAGAGTCATTATACATTTGGACTCCTTTTCTTAACAGGAATGTTGATTCCTCCATCACTGTGCCAGGGGCAGACAACTTGTATCCTTTCGTTTATGGGTAAAAGGAACACCCAAAGCCACTTCCACACCTAAACATGATTTAGAAGAGAGTCTGGACTTTGAACTTTAGAGGATTTGGGGAGGGGGAAGATGTTTGCATGTTCAAGGGATATGAGTCACTGAGGGGATGGAGGGCATACTGTGGTGACAGACTCCAAGGTGACCTCCTTCCAGTATTCACACTGGTTGCATAATCCCCTTTCCCTGGGTGTGGACAGAGTCCGCTTCTAACTAACAAAGTACAAAGGTGACAGTGTAAATGTAATTACCCGTACATGATTGTGTATATTAGCTCATAACTCTGGTCTTGAGAGGGGGCCTTTCCCCCTTGCTGGCTTTAAAGAAGCAGGCTGAAAAAAAAAGACTGAAAAAGAAGCAGGCTGATGTGTTGCACACCCCCACATGGAGAGGGCCAGCAAGCAACTCAGAGCTACCTCGGGAAACCAGGACCTTAGCCAGGCTCCAGTGGCTCATGCCAATAATCCTAGCTACTCAGGAGGTAGAGATCAGGAGGACCTTGGTTCGAAGCCAGCCTAGGCAAATAGTTCGCGAGACCCTATCTCAAGAAAAACCATCACAAAAAGGGCTGGTGGAGTGGCTCAAGGTCTGTGGTACAAAAAAAAAAAAAAAAAGAGAGAGAAAGAAAGAAAGAAACCAGGACCTTTGCATCTAGCAGCCTGCAAGGAGCTGAATGTCACCAAGTGAACTTTGTGGCAGATCCTTCCCCAATCAAGCCAAAGATGAGAACTCAGCCCTGGCCAGCACCTTGGCTGCAGGCCTCCAGAGGACCCAGCTAAGCTGTGCTTAAACTCTCACTCTGCAGAAATTGAGAGAGAGAGTGGTGTTTGAAGCTGCTAAGTGTGTGGTGATTGGCTGCACAACCATGGTGTGGCACCTCGGCATCCAGAGCCTCAATGCCACCTCCTTGACTTCATTTCCTATGGTTTTGGCTCTTCGCTGTTCTAAGCCCCCAGCAGGTGACTGTCTCCCAGCCTTGCTGTCTCCTCTCCCTGGAACACCCTCCCTGCACATACCTTGCTCCTACTGATACTGGATCCGATAGTTGATGTCTGGGTGAAGTCAATGACTGAAGACTCTGGACCAGGAGTTAAGAGTAAAGCAAACACAAGGCTTGTTGAAAGGATAGCAAAACTCCCACATAGGAGGGGCTTAGGGAAGGTAAGCCTTAGTATAGCTGAAGTCTAGGAGTGATATAGGGCTCTGCCTGGCTTCGGTCCTTGAAACTACATTTGTTTCAAACTACATTTGTTTCAAACTACATTTGTGATTGGTTGGTGCCTAGTCAACTTCCTGCTGAACCTGGCCACCTGTGCCTCCCCATTAGAACATTCCAAGAAGGCCTGGCCAGCTCGTTGTGGCCTGGGGGCCCACCAACCACATTTTGCAGCTGCATTCTGTTATCTTGGTAAGAGGCCTGTTATTTCTCTAAGAAGACTGTTGTTTCTCATGCCCATTCAGATGTCTGCTTCTAAAATGTCTCCCTCATCCAACATGGAGTCATGATTGTTATTTGTTCTCCTCACACAACCCCCTTCAGATTTCTCCTTAAATTCTGCCACCAATACTCCATAAAAAGAACAATGCAGGAGGTATCACAATACCTGACTTCAAACTATATTACAAAGCAATAGCAATAAAAACAGCATGGTACTGGAACAAAAACAGACATGAAGACCAGTGGAACAGAATAGAGGACCCAGATATGAAGCCACACAACTATAACCAACTTGTCTTTGACAAAGGTGCTAAAAATATATGATGGAGAAAAGACAGCCTCTTCAACAAAAACTGCTGGGAAAACTGGTTAGCAGTCTGCAAAAATCTGAAACTAGATCCATGTATATCACCCTATACCAAGATTATCCCAAAATGGATCAAGGATCTTAATATCAGACCCCAAACTCTAAAGTTGATACAGGAAAGAGTAAGAAATACTCTGGAATTAGTAGGTATAGGTAAGAACTTTCTCAATGAAACCCCAGCAGCACAGCAACTAAGAGATAGCATAGATAAATGGGACCTCATAAAACTAAAAAGCTTTTGTTCATCAAAAGAAATGGTCTCTAAACTGAAGAGAACACCCACAGAGTGGGAGAAAATATTTGCCAGCTACACATCAGACAAAGGATTGATAACCAGAATATATAGGGAACTTAAAAAACTAAATTCTCCCAATATTAATGAACCAATAAAGAAATGGGCAAGTGAACTAAACAGAACTTTCTCAAAAGAAGAAATTCAAATAGCCAAAAAACACATAAAAAAATGCTAACCATCACTAGCAATAAAGGAAATACAAATTAAAACCACACTAAGATTCCACCTCACCCCTGTCTAATAGCCATCATTAGCAACACCACTAACAACAGGTGTTGGCCAGGATTTGGGAAAAAGGAATCCTCTTACACTGTTGGTGGGAATGTAAACTAGTACAACCACTCTGGAAAAAAAATTGGAGGCTTCTTAAAAATCTAAACATAGATCTACCATATGATCCAGCAATACCACTCTTGGGGATATACCCAAAAGACTGTGACACAGGTTACTCCAGAGGCACCTGCACACCCATGTTTATTGTGGCACTATTCACAATAGCCAAGTTATGGAAACAGCCAAGATGCCCCCCCACTGACAAATGGATTAAGAAAATGTATTTATATACAGTGGAATTTTATGCAGCCACGAAGAAGAATGAAATCTTACCATTCACAGGTAAATGGATGGAACTGGAGAACATAATTCTGAGCGAGGTTAGCCTGGCCCAAAAGACCAAAAATCATATGTTCTCCCTCATATGCAGACATTAGATCAAGGGCAAACACAACAAGGGGATTGGACTTTGAGCACATGATAAAAGCGAGAGCACACAAGGGAGGTATGAGGATAGGCAAGACACTTCAAAAACTAGCTAGCTTTTGTTGCCCTCAACACAGAGAAACTAATGTAGATACTTTAAATCGACTGAAGCCAACAGGAGAAGGGGACCAGGAACTAGAGAAAAGATTAGTTCGAGAAGAATTAACCTAGAAGGTAACACACACGCACAGGAAATCAATGTGAGTCAACTCCCTGTATAGCTATCCTTATCTCAACCAGCAAAAACCCTTGTTCCTTCCTATTATTGCTTATACTCTCTCTTCAACAAAATTAGAGATAAGGGCAAAATAGTTTCTGCTGGGTATTGAGGGGTTGGGGGGGTAAGGGAGGGGGCGGGGGAGTAAGGGAGGTGGCGGAGGGAAGGGGAGAGAAATGACCCAAACATTTTGTGCACATATGAATGAAAAAAAAAATCTGCCACCATAGTGGCCACTGTTGTAAAAGTTGCAACTCACTTCCAACCCATCCCCAGCACCCCAGATTCCTCTTCTTTATGTTTCTCCAATTCTTTTTCATCCTTTTTTTTTTTTTTTGGTGGGACTGGGGTTTGAACTCAGGGTTTTGTGCTTGCAAAGCAGGCACTCCTCCACTTGAGTCACACCTCCAGTCCATATGCTTTGGTTATTTTGGAGATGGGTATCTCAAGAACTATTTCCCTGGGCTGGCCTCTAACTTCGATTCTCCTGATCTCAACCTCCCAAGTAGCTAGGATTATAGGTGTGAGCCACCAGCAAGCACCCAGCTTTCTTCTCATTCTTACCTGTTTATTTACTCCTACATGCCAAATCATGGGAGATGCAAAGTACTAGTAGAGAAAATAAATGATCCAACGGAGGTTCGTGGATGTAGGGGATGGTTATGATAATGAAGAAGAGACTGGAAGCCTGGTAGGTTTCTGGAATGTCCCTCTTCTCATATGCTCTCCTTGTTATGGAAACATGATCCCGGACAGTGACTCCATTCTTCTGCTTTCTATAAACTAACACTGACTATGCACATCTCATTACTTGAGGTCTGCAAAGTCTAACACAGGGTTCTGTCCAGTGATTGGCCAGCAGTCGCAGCAGTGCCTCTCGTTTCATACCCATCATGCAAGCGAAGATGTCTACATTCAGAGAATGTGACCGAGGTTCTCCTTTAAATTTTCATTCCAGATACGGAAGCCAGAAGGGAGGCCTCCTGACTCTAGACACAGCCAGGGAAAGTGGACTGCTGGGAAACTTCCCTGGAGCTGCTGGCCCTCTGGGATGGAAGAATGGGGCTGTGACTTCAAATTCAGCCTTGCTGCCCATCATCCAAGTGGCAGCTGTCCCCAGGCAAGGCTTCTCCACTTTGAAGGACAGCTAACGTGATCACGGGGCTAGATGAAGGTCCCTTTCGACCCCCACAGGGATAATGAGCTCACTGCCATTGGCCCGATGTCTGAGGCCCCCAGGGGACACAGAAAGAGGGTGGGAAGCCCCAGTCCACAGAGAAGCAGGGTCCTCAGGAGGTGGACAGCAAAGATGGGGGTGGGAGAAGCGGGGTGGGAGAAGCGTGGTGGGCTCAGCCAAGCTTGTTTGTCCTCCTGTCGCCTCTTTTCTTGCTCTCCTTCCTCTTCTGCCTGACTCTCCCCTCTCTTCTCTGTGCCTCCTTCCTGTTTCCTCTCTCTCTCTCTCTGCTTCTTTGTCTTATCTCTCTCTCTCTCTGTTTCTCAGTCCCTTTAGTGTTCACCTCTGCCTAGGTTTCAGTATTTTTTTCTCTCCTTTCCTTTCCACTGCTCCTTTCTGCCTTTCTTAGCCTCTCCTCCAAGTCCAGGTTCTAACAGAGCAGCTTGCCTCCATGCCACGCTCCAGAGCCTGTTGGGGTCTGTAGGGAGCTTTGACCAACTCCACCTCTGTGCGGAATGTGTGTGTGAAACGGACTATTTAGAGGCATGAGAACAGTCTGCTCAGCTCCCTCTCTGGCCCACGTTGGGACCCACACCCCACAGACCAGGACGCATCCAGAGGTCAGCACCTCAGTGTGGGAAAATAAACCTACTTGCTCTGCTGCTCTGTTCTGCTCCTAAATTAGTCATGTGCCCTTGGGCAAGTTGCTTAACCTCTCTGTGCTTCATTTTCCTTATGTGAAATTGAAATAATAAGACCCACCTGGCAGGGCACTAGTGGTTTACATCTGTAATCCTAGCTTCTTGGGAGACTGAGATCAGGAGGATTGCTGTTTGAGGCCAGCCTGGGTAAAATGTTAGCAAGACCCCATCTTAACCAATAGCTGGACACAGTAGTGGGTACCTGTCATTCCAAGCTACAAGGGAGCCTGAGATTGGGAGGCTCGTGGTTCCAGGCCAGCTTAGGCAAAAAAAGCTCATGAAACCCCATCTTAATGAAAAGAGCTGGGCATTGTGGTGCTCTCCTGTCATCCCTGTAACTTAGGGAGGCGTTAAATAGGAGGACTGCAGCCCAGGCCAGAAAAGGCAAAAAGCAAGACCCTATCTCCAAAATAACCGGAGCAAAAAGGGCTGGGGGTGTGGCTTAAGCATTAAAGCACCTGCCTAGCAGGCAGGAGGCCTGAGTTCAAACTCCAGTACTGTCCCCCCTTGTTCCCCAAAAAATAATATCCACTTCACTGGGCTGTTTGAGGATTCAGTTGAACCAAAGAAGCCCTTTCTTGGGGATTCCAATGTGCCAAGCACAGTGTTTGTTGCAGAGGAAAACAAAGATAGATATATGCCCAACCCCCAAGGCAGCTGGGAGAAACTGACATTTAAATTAACCTTTATTCAAGCAGAATGAAATGTGCTAAAGAGAGGTGTATGCAAATGCACCAGGGGAACAAAGAGGGATCTGCCAGGAGCTCTGATGGGAGAAGGCTGGGGGGAGAAGGCTGGGGCTTTTCAAAGGTGTTTGTCAAGTAGACTTGCAATAGGCAAAGATAGAATTGGAAAGACAAAACCGAGGGTTCACACAGACGCTCTGGTGCGGTGGCACATAGGATGTGGGTGCAGTAGGATGGAGGTGCAGCAGGAAGAGTGAAGGTAATTGATACTCTGTTACAGCAATATGCTTTAGGCTTTGAGACTTTCTGCCTGTGATCCACCGCAGGAACTGAACGTCATATTCCTGGCCAGCACATATAAGTAGAAATATGCAGACCTAACAGAAATGAAAGCGCAAAGAGGCAATGTTTAACCTCATCACATGGGATGCACTCCAATCTCTCCTCTTCTGTTCTAGTTTTTTTTTTTTGGCAGTACTGGGGTTTGAACTTAGGGCCTCATACATGCTTGGCAGGCGCTCTACCACTTGAGCCATGCCCTTTTTTACTTTAGTTATTTTTCAGATAGAGTCTTGCATTTTTGCCTATGCCTCCTGTGTAACTGAGATTATAGACATGTACCACCATGCAGTTTATTGGTTGAGATGAGTCTTGCTTAACTTTTCACCCCAGCTGGCCTTGAACCACAGTTCTTCAACTCTGCCTCTGGAGTAGCTGAGATTACAGGCATGAGTCACTGGACCCAGCTTCTATTTTATGTCTTTAAATGCCCCCATCCCAGCTGAGCACAGTGGATCAAGCCTAAAATCTTAGCTACTAGGGAGATGGAGATCAGGAGAATTGTGGTTGGAAAGTTTGAGAGACCCCATCTCAATCAATGTCTGAAGCACAAATAGGAGGATCACTGTCTAGGCTGACCTGGGTATAATGTGAGATCCTATCTCAAAAATAACCAAAGCAAAAAGGGCTGGCAGTGTGGCTCCAGTGGTAGAGCACATGTTTAGCAAGTGTAAGACCCTGAGTTCATCACCTCCAGTCCTGCCAAAAATAAAAAATAAAAACAAAATGACCCATGCCATTTAATTTCATAACCCACTACTGCCTAAATATCCCAAAGTGCCCCCCAGGCAAGGGGGAGCCACAAAAGCTTTGGAGGGAGGGGGTATGAAGCTTCCCTGGTCTGGGAAGTCCTCCTTCCTGGAGCAAATGCAGTTGAAAGTAGGGTAGGCTGGGATGCAGAGGGAGCCGTGCAAGGATCAAATGAGCCAAGACAGGGAAAGGACTTTGGATGTCTTGCCTTCAGCTAACACTTCTGGCTGCGGAAATACCAAGGGCCGTGTCAATGCCAAAGTCCCTCGCAGGATGCAGTTTTCCTCTGAAGTGGCTCTTGCCGAGGCTCTCCAGGTGTCTGGTGGTCCCTTGGTAGGCAGTCAGTGGGAGGCCCAGGACCAAGCCTTGATAATCACAACAACCCCAGTGGCCTGCAGTCTAGGCACCTGCGCAGTTAGGATGGGCGAGGGTCATCGTTCTCACACACAGAGCCAGGCTCGCAGTTTGTCAGATCCAAGTCCAGCCTTCAAGGCTACTCACTGCCTTTCTTCCTCAAATCACAGGAGCTGGGGCTTCCTCCCTGCTTGGCCATCATACTCAGCCACAGGCCAAGGCCTGGTTGATGGGAGAGGCACCAAAGAGATGACCAGGTGACTTCGGGTTCCAACCATTTCCCTTCTCTGAGCCCATTTTCCTCACAGGTAAGATGGAGATAACAACACCTCTCACCTGTTGGGATGATTAACAGCCTGTTTCTTCTCTCTTCTCAGAACTCTTTTTTTTTTTTTTTGGTGTTACTGGGGTTTGAACTCAGGGCTTTGCACTTGCTAGACAGGTGCTGTACCACTTGAGCCACACCTCCAGCCTTTTTGCTCTGTTATTTTGGAGATAGGATCTCAGTTTTTGTTCAGGTCAGCACCTGGACCACCATCCTCCTATTTTAAGCCTCCGGCTGTTTCTGGGATGACAGGCACCTGCCACCATGCTCAGGTTTTTCCCATGGAGATGGGATCTTGCAAACATTTTTTCCCAGGGTTGGCCTGGAACTGTGATCTTCCCGATCTTGGCCTATAAGTAGCTAGGGCATGAGCCTCTGATGCCTGGCTTTTATGTTAGTTAACACTTAGTGAAACTTACATGTATCCTGGACTTTAATTTTTAAAAAAAACTTATAAAGATATTATTTATATGCAGTGAAATTCATATTTTTGTACAGTTCTGTGGGTTTTGACAAACGCAAACAGTCTTGTAACCACCACTGCCATCATTACCTCTCAAAAGTCACACACCCCTGGTGGGTGCTAGTGGCTCACACCTGTAATCCTAGCTGCTTGGGAGGCTGAGATCGGGAGGATATGGTTTGAGGCCAGCCTCGGCAAATAACCAGCCTCCAAAATAACCAGTGCAAAATGGACTGGAGGTGTGGCTCAAGTGGTAGAGCACCTGCTTTGCAAACATGAAGCCCAGAGTTCACATTCCAGTCCCACTGGAAAAAAAAAATTCCTAACCCCTACCCCAATCCTTTTGCAACTAATCCATCCCCATCTCTGCCCGCAGGGAACCATTGGTCTGATTACTGTCACGGGATTTATTTTACCTGTTCTAGAATGTCATACAAATTGAACTGTATATATGTACTCTTGTTTTGGAGGGGTAGGGTGGGACTGAGGTTTGAACTCAGGATTTCATGCTTGCAAAGCAGGTGCTCTATCTCTTGAGCCACACCTCCAGTCCCTTTTGCTCTGGATATTTTGGAGATGGTGTCTCACAAGTGAACTATTTGCCTGGGATGGCCTTGAACTGTATCCTCTGGATCTCAGTCTCTAAAGTAGTTGGGATTACAGACATGCATCACTAGGTCCCAGTCATAGGTACTCTTTTAAATCTGTGTTTCAGAAAAGCCTGGTCCTGGTGCATAAGAACCAGCTGCTGAAGGTAGAAAGTGCCTTGAGACTGAAGAAATAGGCAGGTAGATCCAGAACAACAGAAAGCACAAGTTACTGGACACTTAGAGACAGAAGTGTGTCTTAGGCAGCGGTGAGACTGGTTGGACCATATAACCCAAGGCAGGAGGAAGGGGCTTAGATGCTGGGCCATGGCCACAGTGAGTAACACATCCAACTTCAGTTAATAAATGGTCCCCACTCTTGGCTGACCACCTTAATGACTTTATTTGTCCTTAGATGTGTATCAGGGTCACCTGGCAGGCAAATTGTGGTCCTGACCAAGCTGGCTGTCGTCATGTCATGCAGGTCCCCTGCACTCTGACTTCTTTCCCTCACCACGTTACTCCAGGTGCCTTTACTTTGTTTTCTTTTGTTGAAGAGCAGTATTGTGTTGTAGGAATATATCACCATTAGCTTGACTATTGACAATCAATGCACGTTTCACTTATTTCCATTTGGGAGTTATTATAAATGCATCCACAGTGAATGCTACTTTGCAAGTCTTTGTGTGGACAAATGCTTTAATTTCTTTTTGGTAAACACCTAGGAGTAAATTTCCCAGAAACTGGCCTGCCTGTTTTCCCCCATGGCTGGACACCTTCACCTGTCCGTTACAGGGTGAATGAGCTGTGGTTGTCCTGCTCCCTGGCGAACAGTTGGGATTGTCAGTCTTTTCGAAGTCAAGCCATTCTAGTGTGAAATGGAATCTCATTGTGGTTGGGGTGTGCATTTCTCTAATGGCTAATGAAGTTGAGCACTTCTGTGCTTATTGGTCTTTTGGATAATCTGTTTTGTGAAGTGCCCATGGAAGCTGTTTGCATGGCTGCAACTTCTATTAGCAAGTTTATGTCTTCTGTTCGAGCCCCACTTCTGGGCTCTCAGCGAGTTCATTAATGCAGCTATACCTCTGCTTGGCTGTCTCAAAGGAGCCACACCTGAATACGAAGGTAAACTCTTCATCTTCCTCCACTGGGAACTTGGGTGGCCTCTGCCACTAATGTGTGTTCTGGTAGATGACCTCATTATCTACACAGGGATGCAGATCAGAAATTCATGGGTCATTCCTGATCCTTCTCCTCTATTTTCTGACCCCATCCAATCTATCACTTTCCTTCTACCTCTCTTTGTTGTTTGTTTTTTTGGCAGCACTGGGGTTTGAACTCAGGGCCTCACACTTGCTAGGCAGGCACTCTACCACTTGAGCCACATCTACCAGCCCTGTTTTTTTATTGGGTAATTTTGAGATAGGTTCTCATGAACTATTTGCTGGGGCTGGCCTCTTAACCGTGATCCTCCTGATCTCTGCTTCCTGAATAACTAGGTCTGAGCTACTGGCACCTTGCCTACCTATCTCTTGGACCTACTCAACTCCTCCAACCCTGCTACAGCCTGAGCCACTCCCATGTCTCACGTGGATTATCCTTTCTAACTAGCCTTGTTCCCTTCAGGCTGGGCTACATGTAACAGTGACTATCAGACCTTCTGAACACACAACTTTGATTGCATTGCTCTCCTATTTAAATCCTCAACAGATTTCCATGGCTTTATGGCGAAGACTATTTCCTTCTACTGGGGAGACAGAGTTCAGGAGGATCAAGGTTACAGACCAGCAAGACCCCCATCTCAACCAACAAGGCAGATGTGGGGACATGTGCCAATAGTGCTAGCTATGGGGGAGGTGATAGGAAGATCCCAGTTTGAGGCCAGCCCCAGGTAAAAATGTGAGGCCCTATCTGAAAAACACCTAAAAACAAAAGGGCTGGGTTTGTGGCTTATATGGTAGAGCGCCTGCCTAGCAAATGCAGGGCCCTGAGTTCAAATCCCAGGATCAACAAAAAGAATGTATTTCTTGATTTACTTTATAGACTGGGCCATGCCCAATGAGATGGTTTTCTTGTAGTCATGATTCCAGGCTTTCTCAGGGCCTTTGCACATGCTGTCTCTACACTTAGAACTTTCTTTCCCTTTTCTTTACCTAACTGACTGCTTTTTCTTCACATCTCAATTCAAACATCATTTCTTCTGGGAAGGCTTCCTGACCCTAAGAGTAGATTAGGTCCTACCACTATGTGCTTTCAGAGAGCCCTGTAATTTTCTTTCACAAAATTTACCATTTTACCATTGCATTGTCGGAATTATTCACTCTGAATACATTTCTGTCGCTACACTAGAAAGCTCAGTTTTGTTCCCCATGTGTTCTGGGTACCTGACACCAGAGTCCACTATGAAACCTGTGGGGCCCAGTAACAATGAGCAGCTTCTCTATCCAAGGAGCAGGAAAGCATGTCACTGATGGTACTAAAACAGCCATCCTTCTCTTCCATATTCTCTATCGTCACTTGTGGTAGCATTTGTTGCTGTTTAACCACACCTTAAGAAATAAATTGAAATTATTATGAAATTTCCCACAGTACTGGAGTTTGAGCTCAGTGCCTTGCACTTGCTAGGCAGGCTCTCTACCACTTGAGCCATGCCTCCAGCCCTTTTTGCTTTAATTATTTTTTAATGGAATGTTGAATGTTTGTCCAAGCCAGCCTGGACTGTGATCTTCCTACCTACTACCATCCGAATAGCTGGGACCACAGGCATGTACCACCACGTCTGGATTGTTGGTTGAGATGGGGGATTCTCCCTAATTTTTTACCTAGGGTGGACTTGAACCTTGATCCTCCCTATCTCTACCTCCCAGGTAGCTGGGATTGCACCAGGTCTTCCATTCCCACTCATGTTTGCATTGGATGATGTCAATTTTGAACCAAAACAAGAGCATTTAACTCATATGGAAACCCCCTACATCACACAATTCGCATCCTGCACCTTGTACATGTGTCAGTATTTTGTTCCTTCTTATCAGAGCAGTGGAGATGAGATGCCGCACAAAGCTGAAACAACTGTTTTTATTTCATTTCTGGGTACCCACACACTCCACCCACATCTCTACCTCAGGGTTTTCAGTGAGGAAGGAAGGGCTGATGGGAGAGGAGCTGGAGGTCTCTCCCCCCACTCCCATTCCTTCTCACTCATCATTTCAGCAAGGCAAATATCACAATAAAGCAAGTTACACAAACTTGTTGGTTTCCCAGGGCATCTAAGAGTATGTTTACACTGCACTGTAGTCTAAGTGTGTGAAAGTGCTACACTTTAAACCTGAAAAGTTCCCATATATTGAAGCCTTGATCTAAGCCTGTGGGAAGTGGTGGGACCTTTAAGAGGTGTAGCCTACCGAGAGGAAGTTAGGTAATTGGGGGTGTAGCCCTGAAGGGGTATTGAGACCCGCCCCTTTCTGTCTTTCTTTTTGCTTTTTGGCCTCCTCTACCATGTGCACTCACCATGATGTACTGTGCTGCCCCAGGCCCAAAGCAATGTGGACAGAAACCTCTGAAATCATGAAGCAAAATAAACTTTTCTTTCTTGTAATTTTTTTGGGGCATTTGTTGCAACAGAAAGCTAACTAACACAAACAGAATTTTTTTTTAAAGCACATCCTTAATTTTCAAATGTTGATAAAAAAATTCTAATAATCACGAGAGCTGTTAGAAAACGGTGCTCATAGACTTGCTTAACAAAGGGCTGCCGCAAACCTTCAATTCGTAAAAAACAAACAAAAACCCCTAAACAGAAAACAAACCCTATGGAATCTATGAGGCACAATAAAGTGAGGTACAGCCAGGCACAGTGGCATACACCCATAATCCCAGCACTTGCGAGGTGGGAGCAGAAGTTCAAAGCCAGCCTGGGCTACGTATGAGATTCTGTCTCAAACAAACAAAAACCCCACTGAGGTGCAAAAAAACAAGGTATGCATGTGTGAGGGCTGGTTAATGCAGGAAGTAACTCCCGTAAGAAAGGACGGTGACTCCAGTGAGCAGGAGTCTCCTATCTAGTGGCTCATACAGCAGGCGCCTCCAGAGAGAAACTTTGCGTTTCTTCTAATGCCATTCTGTGTACAGAGCAGGCTTTGGATTGAATGGATGTTGGGCCTCATTGTTCTATCAGGGTCCCCACCACTCAGTCACAGACCTAATGACCTTCCTTTTACTTGCCCTCAGTCTCCCCAGTTTCCCTGTGTGGGTGCCACAGAAGCCTGTCCTCACGGGCAGGGAGAAGGCTATAAATGAATAAGGTGACAAAGAACAGTGTTCACTCACATTACACGTGTCTCCTCTGTCCTTGTGTATTGTCCTACCAGCATTCCTTACAAAACACAAATGTGTGTATGCACACGTACATGTACACACACACACACACACACACACACTTTTGGTGGTGTGGGTTTTGAACTCAAGGCCTCCAACTTGTTAGGCAGTGGCTCTAGCACTTGAGCTACACTCCCAGCCTGTTTTTGCTTTTTAGTTATTTTTCAGACAGGTCTCACATAAAAATGGGAGCTGTCCTTGGAACTAGATTCTCCTACCTATTGCCCACTGAGTACCTGGAATTACAGATGTGCACCACCATGCCCAGCTTACTTATAGAGATGTGATCTCACTAACTTTTTGCTCCAGGCAGGCCTCAAACCATAATCCTCCTCATCTCCACTTCCTGAGTAGCTGGGATTATAGGAATGAGCCTTCCATGCTCTATCTTGTTTTGTTTTTTTGACACAAGGTCTCACTATAGCCCATGCTGGTCTTGAACTCATGATCCTCTTGCCTCAGCTTGGATTATAGGAAGGTACCACCATGCCTAGCCAAGTTCATTTACTTTTGATAAAAACTAAAGGCCTCCCTCTTCCATTACCTTGGAAATCCCATATGTATGATGGGATTGCCAATCCTGGAGAGAGAGGCTTCCTTGAATTTTTTGGAGTGGGAGTGAGAGAGCAGTGAGGGGTGGAGAAGCCTGTCCATTAACCACTGCACTTTGCACATACAGCATGTGACACCCTGTAGCCTCACTCCCTTAAGACATGGCCTAAGTGTAAATTAAGCTGCACAGCTCACTGCCTTCATCCGCCTCCACCTCTGCTCCCACAGAGAGCTGGAGCCCCACTTCATTAGCACATTGGAGGGAAATGGGGGCAGAGCGTCTCAGCCCGGGTCTGCTCATAAGCTGTTGGGAGTACCCAGGTTCTTGTCCTGGCCTCAGCACCAGCATATAGTTTGGTACATGCAGAAAGATCTCAGAGAGCCACAAAGGTGAAGAGTTAGGAGGCCTGGGCTCAAGATCGAGCTCTACCCAAACCATGCCATTGAGTGATCCTCTCGGCCGAGCCTCATACTCTGCTCTGTCAAATAGAAAATGAACTAGATAAGTGGCCTAAAAATAAGGTTTCCAAGACCTCCTGTGTTTCAGGAATTGCATGGTAGGAGAGAAGGGAGTCTCCCCAACTTCACTCACTAATAATAGTAGTAATTTAGAACACACGTACAGACACCTGCTGCTCCAGGGGTGTCTTGTGTGCTTTGTACACATTGACTCATTCAGTAGTCACAGTGTTTTTATGATGTGACTTTTAAAAATGCTCATTTTTGCCAGGTGCCAGTAGCTTATGCCTGAAATCCTAGTTACTCAGGAGGCAGAGATCAGGAGGATCGAGGTTTGAGGCCAGCTTGGGCAAATAGTTTGAGAGGCCCTATCTTGAAAATACCCAATACAGAAAAAGGCTGGCAGAGTGGCTCGAGTGGCATAGTACCTGCCTAGCAAGCGTGAGGCCCTGAGTTCCACCAAAATAAAGAAATAAATAAAAATGCCCATTTTCAGATGAGGAAGCAAGTGCTGAATGGTTAAGCAACTTATTCAGGGTCACACACCTAGTAAAGACAGAGCAAGGATTTAAAAGCTTGTAGTCTGAGCCTAGAGTACATTTACATAACTGTGCTATTCTCATCTTACTTACCCTCTTAACTCACCTATGTATCTGTCCAGACAACCACCAAACCATAGAACTACCAATCCTTCCATCCACCCACCCACTTACCCATCCTTCCATACACTCGCCCATCCTTCTATATACTCATCCTTCATCCATCCACCCACTCATCCATCCACCCACCCAACCCACCATACCCATTCATCTATCCACTCACCCATCCATTCATTCATCCATCTATCATCCACCCATCCACCTGCTAATCTATCCATCAACCCACCCACCCATCCATCCACCTACTCGTCTGTACATTTACCCACCCTCCCATCCTTCCATCTATCCACCCACCCATCCATCCATCATCCACCCACCCATCTATCCACTCATCCATCCATCCATCAACTCACTCACCCATCCATCCTTCCATCCCTTCTTTACTCACTCTCCATCTATCCATCCATCCATCCATCCATCCATCCTTCCATCTGAATTTCATCTAAGAGTTTATTTGATAAAGGGATTCTCCTGAAAGAATTATAAAAAATGACAAATTTGAATATCATTGAATATTGCCATTCAAACTGGAGAAGTCCCTGGGGGTGGTGTGCAGCGGCTGCTTCCCACTTCCTGGGTCCTCCTTGGAGCAGTTTCTGTGGGTGGGGGTGAGGAAGCATTGGCAGCAATCAGAATAAGAGAATATTTTAAAACAACTTGTCAAATGTGACAGTCCCTAGTCTATGTGTATAGACAGATGCTATCTGGGAGACTCAGGCAGCTGGAAGCTGACTTCCCCCTCCCTTCCTTCTCACTGCCTCTTCTTTTCCCAGGAAGTAGAGCTAGAAGGGCTTTTGGGGTTGACTTGCATGATGAGACTTCAGAGGGCTGACCTGGGACCAATGGATAAAGATAAAGAAAGGCTGATCACAGCTTGATGTAAGAAAAAAAAAAGTCTTTCCAGCTCTTTTGTCATTCTGAGGCAGGATAATAACCTGTGAGGCAGGCTCCTGTTTGTTTTGGAAGTTGGGGGCAGTGGCTGCTGACTAGGAAAGGTAGAGTGGGGTGCCTGCACTGGGGAAGGGTGTGTTGGAGCGACCACTCTTCCTCTTCCTACAGGCTGTGATCCCATCCCACTCCCAGCACTGCTGTGGAACTTGGACCTTGTCTCCAGCCCAGCAACCAGCAGGGACAGAGAGGGTAGGTTACAGCTGCAACCAGTGTTGTCCTCCAACTCATGGCTCTGGCCAGAAGTTTTCTCAAGTATACTCAGTGCCACCTCACAGGACCCCCTCGGACACAGCATTAAGGAGGACAGAAACTTCTCCCATGCTTTTCTCACCGTACGGCCTCCTGGATTGATCAGTGTGCCTGTCTGTCATGGAGGCTTCTAACCTCTCCAAACTCAACATGGGACACCTATGGGAATAGAAGGTGGGAGTACGGTGGGGGAGGGGTGTTCCCATCTTCAACTGGACCTGAAGGCTGGGTTTGGATCTGGGTTTAGGCTTATTCTCCAAAACATTTGTTTACCTTTCCTGTGTTCATGGGGAACATTCACAGCTGGAAGCCAAGGAAACACCAATACTGACCCATTCACAGAGGGGCCAAGCTCAGAGATGGTAAGGACCGACTCTTGGTTCCATGGCCAGAGGGGTAAACTCAGTCTTCTGGCTCCAGGGAAATGTTCCCTTCCTCGGAAACGCTAATGATGACCACACCTCTGCTCTCTTGTGCTCACACAGCAACCTTGTGATTCCATTGTACAGAGGGGAAACTGGCTCAGAGAAGTTGAACAAATCTTCCAAGGTCATGTTGCTGGAAAAGGGATAGGCAAAGCTTTGATCCCCCCAAAGATTGAACAACAGCACCTCTGCAAGGCACACCACCCACCAGGCAACAATGACCTTGTAGTAACAAGGCCCCACCTGTCCAGTCCTGAGATAATGAGCTACTGGCCCACCTCTGACCGTGGGACCCCACCTGTGACCAGGACTGTCTAGTGATAATCATACCCTGAAGACAGGCTAAAGTGTTCTTCCCAGGGCATGCCCAGTCTGCCCTTCACCTCCTACTCATCTCTGTTTGGCATACTGGGGTGAATGGAAGCCCGGGAGCCTGGGCCTGGGGCCTGGAACTCTGCTTACAACCTGGCAGGTCTGGCTTGATCCATCAAGTGGAGTGAGTGGGGCAGCATGGCCTCAGGTACTCCCTCCAAGGCCCGTGCTATAAACTATGTCCCCTCAAATGACATTGGTGTGGAAGCCTTGCTCGCAGGGGCTGTGCTTATGAGAGGCCCTGGCTGAGAAACTGAGGGCAGTCTGATCTGCTTGACATCAGTGACCATACAAATGGTTTTCGGGTCATTGCTAAACCCCTCCACAACCAGGTACTCACTCTGTTTAGTCAGCTTTTTGTTATAGTAACAAATATTTGAGATAATCGGATTATAGAGAGGAATGGTTTATTATTTGTTTGTTTGTAGCCCAGGCTGGCCTCCAACTCTGGATCCTCCTGCCTCAGCCTCCAGAGTGCTGGGATTACAAGTGTGAGTAACCACTCCTACTGAACATTTTTTATTTTGGCTCATAGTTTTGGAGGTTTCAGTCCATTGTTGATTGTCTCTGTTGCTTTTGGGCCTGTGGCGAGGCAGTGCACCATAATGGGAGTGCATGGCAGAGGAAGCTGCTCACCTCATGGTGGCTGGGAAATGAAAGAGAAAGAAGAGGAGGGGCCAGGTTCCAAATATCCCCTTTACAAGGCATGTCCCCATGACTAGAGCCCCACCTGTGAAAGGTACCACCACCTCCTAATAAGGCCACAGGCTGGGGACCACATCTTTAACACATTGACTCTGGGGGACACTCAGGATCCAAACTATGGCACTCTCCGTCCCAAACTTCCTACTGTGTGGTGCAGAGAACAAAGGGTTAGGAGCACAGAATAGGAGACTTGGGGTCCAGTCCTAATTCTGCTGTTACTGGCTGTGTAACTTCAAGAAAGTTGCTCACTGTCTCTGGGCCTCATTTGCCATGTCTGGAAAACAGGAACAATAACAAAGCATGCCTTGCTTACTGTTCACAAAGAATAGAATAAAATGACTATGCATGTATGCATTGTTTGTTTATCCTTATAATTACCTATGATGTGAACTCAGTTGTCACCCATTCTACAGTTGAGAAAACCAAGGCACAGAGATATGTAAAAGCACAAAGTGAAATACAAATGCTGGTTAGGTTCAACCTCACTGTTATTATACACCACTAAGGCAAATAACCATGAAAACAGGTCCCGAAGGTCTGTTTTATTTCCCTGCATCCTGGCAGTCTGATTTATTTCAAGTCTGGCAACAGAAGACATGAGAAACACATGTGATACAGATGCTCTTACTGCCTGGTGTGGGAGATGTGGGGGGCAGGGGCAGGAGGCAAAGGGCTGGAAGAAATGACCTCGAATACCCTCTCCACTCACCCAGGCTCCACCAAATCTTTCGGGCAGGAGAGATAACACCACCGACTCTACCCCAGCTTGACCTGGCTAACTACAGAGCTGTCTGACCAGCACCAGGTAGAACCCTGAAAGACTTCTGTGCGGAAGCAAGAGAATTTTCCCTTCTTCCCCCCAACCCCAGGTGATGCAGCCTGTGAGTAGGACTGGCCACATAGATGGGGAGCAGGGAAGCTTATGAGTGCCCTGACCAGAAGAGCCAAATATCTTTCTGTTTCCACAAGTTGCCTTTGGGTGTCCAAGTTCTCATCAATATCCCTTCTGCTCTGTCTAGTTACCCTAGATATGACTTTTAAATGTATGCTCTAGCTAAGAGGAACCTAGAAAGGCCTTGATCTTCAATCTCAGTTTTGAAATATTTTATTGCCAATTACATACACATACAGAAAAGATCCATTGTACAATATTTATCAGCATGCGTATATAAACACAGACACACTTTATCCAAATATCTTACATATCATTTTATTTATTTATTTTTGCCATACTGGGGATCGAACCCAGGACCTTGGGCATGCTAGGCAACTGTACCACTGAGCTACACCCCTAGCTTTCACCATGAAATTTAAAAATTTTTATTTTACTTTTTTTTGGCAGCGTTGGAGTTTGAACTCATGACTTCATGCTTGCTAGGCAGGTGCTCTACCGCTTAAACCACTCCACCAGCCCTTTTTTGTTTTTTTTTTGTTTTTTTTTTTTTGTTTGTAATAAAGTGTATTTAATTGTATGCCTATGATATAGTTTTATAGTTGTACATTTACATAACATAGTTTAATGAAGTATATTTAACTATACATTTAGATAACATAGTCTTTAATGATGGCTGTTTACTAACTGGCTCACAGAAGCCCTAAAACTAATACCTGTTCCATTCTTGTTTTTTTTTTTTTTTTTGTTTTTTTTTGTTTTTTTTTAATCTAGGGAATTTTATTTTATTTTTTTTTTCATTTTTCTTTTATTATTCATATGTGCATACAAGGCTTGGTTTATTTCTCCCCCCTGCCCCCACCCCCTCCCTTACCACCCACTCCACCCCCTCCCGCTCCCCCCCTCAATACCCAGCAGAAACTATTTTGCCCTTATCTCTAATTTTGTTGTAGAGAGAGTATAAGCAATAATAGGAAGGAACAAGGGGTTTTGCTGGTTGAGATAAGGATAGCTATACAGGGCATTGACTCACATTGATTTCCTGTGCGTGGGTGTTACCTTCTAGGTTAATTCTTTTTAATCTAACCTTTTCTCTAGTTCCTGGTCCCCTTTTCCTATTGGCCTCAGTTGCTTTAAGGTATCTGCTTTAGTTTCTCTGCATTAAGGGCAACAAATGCTAGCTAGTTTTTTAGGTGTCTTACCTATCCTCATCCCTCCCTTGTGTGCTCTCGCTTTTATCATGTGCTCATAGTCCAATCCCCTTGTTGTGTTTGCCCTTGATCTAATGTCCACATATGAGGGAGAACATACGATTTTTGGTCTTTTGGGCCAGGCTAACCTCACTCAGAATGATGTTCTCCAATTCCATCCATTTACCAGCGAATGATAACATTTCGTTCTTCTTCATGGCTGCATAAAATTCCATTGTGTATAGATACCACATTTTCTTAATCCATTCGTCAGTGCTGGGGCATCTTGGCTGTTTCCATAACTTGGCTATTGTGAATAGTGCCGCAATAAACATGGATGTGCAGGTGCCTCTGGAGTAACAGTCTTTTGGGTATATCCCCAAGAGTGGTATTGCTGGATCAAATGGTAGATCGATGTCCAGCTTTTTAAGTAGCCTCCAAATTTTTTTCCAGAGTGGTTGTACTAGTCTACATTCCCACCAACAGTGTAAGAGGGTTCCTTTTTCCCCGCATCCTCGCCAACACCTGTTGTTGGTGGTGTTGCTGATGATGGCTATTCTAACAGGGGTGAGGTGGAATCTTAGTGTGGTTTTAATTTGCATTTCCTTTATTGCTAGAGATGGTGAGCATTTTTTCATGTGTTTTCTGGCCATTTGAATTTCTTCTTTTGAGAACGTTCTGTTTAGTTCACTTGCCCATTTCTTTATTGGTTCATTAGCTTTGGGAGAATTTAGTTTTTTAAGTTCCCTGTATATTCTGGTTATCAGTCCTTTGTCTGATGTATAGTTGGCAAATATTCTCTCCCACTCTGTGGGTGTTCTCTTCAGTTTAGAGACCATTTCTTTTGATGAACAGAAGCTTTTTAGTTTTATGAGGTCCCATTTATCTATGCTATCTCTTAGTTGCTGTGCTGCTGGGGTTTCATTGAGAAAGTTCTTACCTATACCTACTAACTCCAGAGTATTTCCTACTCTTTCTTGTATCAACTTAAGAGTTTGGGGTCTGATATTAAGATCCTTGATCCATTTTGAGTTAATCTTGGTATAGGGTGATATACATGGATCTAGTTTCAGTTTTTTGCAGACTGCTAACCAGTTTTCCCAGCAGTTTTTGTTGAAGAGGCTGCTATTTCTCCATCGTATATTTTTAGCTCCTTTGTCAAAGATAAGTTGCTTATAGTTGTGTGGCTTCATATCTGGATCCTCTATTCTGTTCCACTGGTCTTCATGTCTGTTTTTGTGCCAGTACCATGCTGTTTTTATTATTATTGCTTTGTAATATAGTTTGAAGTCAGGTATTGTGATACCTCCTGCATTGTTCTTTTGACTGAGTATTGCCTTGGCTATTCGTGGCCTCTTGTGTTTCCATATAAATTTAACAGTAGTTTTTTCAATCTCTTTGATGAATGTCATTGGAATTTTGATGGGAATTGCATTAAACATGTAGATTACTTTTGGGAGTATAGACATTTTTACTATGTTGATTCTACCAATCCATGAGCATGGGAGATCTCTCCACTTTCTATAGTCTTCCTCAATCTCTTTCTTCAGAAGTGTATAGTTTTCCTTGTAGAGGTCTTTCACATCTTTTGTTAGGTTTACACCTAGGTATTTGATTTTTTTTGAGGCTATTGTAAATGGAATTGTTTTCATACATTCTTTTTCCATTTGCTCATTGTTAGTGTATAGAAATGCTAATGATTTTTCTATGTTGATTTTATATCCTGCTACCTTGCTATAGCTATTGATGATGTCTAGAAGCTTCTGAGTAGAGTTTTTTGGGTCTTTAAGGTATAGGATCATGTCGTCTGCAAATAGGGATATTTTGACAGTTTCTTTACCTATTTGTATTCCTTTTATTCCTTCTTCTTGCCTAATTGCTCTGGCTAGGAATTCCAGTACTATGTTGAATAGGAGTGGAGATAGTGGGCATCCTTGTCTGGTTCCTGATTTTAGAGGGAATGGTTTTAATTTTTCTCCATTAAGTATAATGCTGGCTGTAGGTTTGTCATATATAGCTTTTATAATGTTGAGGAACTTTCCTTCTATTCCTAGTTTTCTTAGAGCTTTTATCATGAAATGATGTTGGATCTTATCAAAGGCTTTTTCTGCATCTATTGAGATGATCAAGTGGTTTTTGTCTTTGCTTCTGTTAATGTGGTTTATTACGTTTATTGATTTTCGTATG